>NC_090230.1:58753781-59123781 GCF_024489055.1 Chanodichthys erythropterus | reverse complement strand
AAAGAGAAATTTAAGATTTGTTCACATTCAAATTAAATTTTCCTTATTTACTCATCCCCGTGTCATCCAAGATGTTCATGTCTTTCTTTCTTCAGTTGAAAAGAAGAAAACATGCCAGGTTTTTTTGTCCATATAGTGGACTTCAACAGTTACTACTGGGTTGAAGGTCCAAATTACAGTTTCAGTGTAGCTTCAAAGGGCTCTACACTATCCCAGATGAGGAATAAGCGTCTTATCTAGCAAAATGATTGGCCATTTTCTAAAAGAACATTTATTTACTTATTAACCACAAATGCTCATCTTGCCCTAGCCCTCTTCTTCTTCTTGCAGAATTCCGGCAGTGTAGGCACTGCTAAATGTATTACTGCCCTCCACAGGTCAAAGTTTGAACTAAATTCTACTATATGCTAGTGCAAGTATAAGAATTTAGTATAATTAAAAAATCATTAGAAAATCTTCTGGCTAAAACATGTGGAAGAATTCCTATGCAATATGCAATTTTGAGATTTATGAAGGAAACAGAATTATCCCTGCGTTCCAATGTCCATACTATCCATCCTAAATAGTATGTGAGATTAAAATAAGTGTGTCCCAAAGCATAGTATGTTGAAAAGAGTATGCCAAAAGTCCCCGGATGGTCTACTATTTCCGGTATATTTTCGAAGTGTGGATCCGTGCACACTATAAAGGCTAATATTGCCCACAACCCATTGCGCATTGGACGAGGATTCAGTTCAGAACTACAAGCACGAGTAAAAAGTGTTAAAAAACTACAAAACATGGCGGATATACGCGATCGACGCTGAGAGATTTGAGTGACTAATAATCATTTTAACCTGATAGAAAATATATATTTAATGTTACCCATGTTATTTTTCATCTGTAAATACCAATGTGGACTTTTATAAAGATCCGAATGGCCATTAACTTTTAAATGCATCATTATGCATTAATATGAGGACAGTTCTCCACATGAAAGACCTGCGACTGCAGATCAACGTTGCTGTATTTCTCTCCGATACAGTAAATTAACTAAATGAAATGTGGAGGATGTAAGATGATTGACAGGCCAGTTTACGGTGACAGGATGCGACAGAGAGAAAAGACGCGATTGTATGACGTGATAGTATGTCCCAAAGCTTGTCTACTCTTTTGCTACACACTCAAAAGTAAGTAGCCTACTTTTTGTTCACAGAAAGAGTACATACTTTTAGGGCGTAGTATAAGTAGGCGAATTGGAACGCAGCAATAGTTTATTTTTTTCTTCCATTTCCCATCAATGCTCCACTAGTTCAGTTGGTGGCGGTAATGCACCAAAAGCTGGTCTGCCACCTGCCAATAAATTAAAAAGTCACTCTTTGATAGATCTTGTAAGTACAAGTGCATTTTGCTGAGCGTTGTTCCTTGTTTTCCATTTTTTTTTATTTCTATGTTCCCAGGATTTCCTTGTTTTTGCCTTAGCCCTGGACATTATCTTTGTTTGGACTGCTCCTCTGTTTTTTGACCTTTGCCTGGCCTTTGAGTATGTATTTGGATTAACCCATTTATAACTGCATTTCAATCCTTAATCATTCGAACATTTGAGAAGTTCATTACTTTTGATTTCAGTTTGGCATAATTTCTTTTGTACAGTATGTGTACAAAAGTTGGATGAAATACCTATCTCTCTGTTGAAGTCCTTATGGTGATTATCGTTCCCTTTAACTAGACACTTGGCCCTTGACTTTTGTTAACTAAATTCTGTTTCAACAGTTATTGAATGTGGTTTAGCTCCAACCCTATCAAACACACCTGAACCTGCTAATCAAGGTCTTCAGGATTACACGCAGATGAGTTTTATCAGGGTTGCAGCTAAACTCTGCAGGACAGTGGCCCTCCAGGACCGAGGTTGCCCATCCCTGATATAGACCAATCAGACACTCAAATTATTCATTATAGTTAACAAATAAACCAGCAAATTCACTCTCCCAACAAAGGTCTGTGAACCATCCCCCAAAAATTGCAACAAATGCCCTTGGATTGCCATGGTTTACGAAGCAGAGGCCGAAAAACCCATAGCCCTCAAAACAGACGTTCCTGCATTCATTTATAGTCAAACTGATTTATAAATGAACATGCATCCCAGGACAATGTGCGTATGATTATAACTGTCTTGTAAAGTGTCACTTGCATTATATTTTCATTTTATGCATATCTTATGAGGAACTACTAGTTAAGGTAACCCTACATATATCGTGTCTCCTATCGAACTAATGCTCATTTAATGATTCACACTTTCATGTATGTCACCTCCTCATAGAATGCAGTGTGCATTTGTTGTATTAATCAGAGTATAAATGGACACAAACCCACCAGGCCCATTTTAATCAGGCTCAAATACAAAGAGCCGTAAAAAAAACCACCGCAGAGGAATTTCCCGCTCTCATTGGTCATGTCAACCCTAAGAGGTGTGACTTCTCCCAGACTTTAAAAGGCACTGTCAAGTGTGACCGCCTTCTCTTGCTCTGGACTGATTCTCTGTAGCTCCTGGCTGCTCTGTGGCCTCTCTGGTCAGGGCCGGAGGCCTCGACCTGCACTCCAGCAAAGTGCTTACCTAGAAGAGAGAGAGAACTTTTTCCCCACTACAAGAGTCAAACTAAACACGCAAGTGTGTCATAATTTCTTCATTCAACGCAGAAGCAATCGATTGCAACTTCAACACCACTGATTCTAGGAATCACCAAGAACTTGTTCAAAACAACAGACTGCTTCCACTGCAAAGGCATGCAAGTATTGAATATTTTAACTAACCAGAGGTTTAGGATAAGCAGTAGAACAAGGTGTTTTGAAATCAGAGACTTGTGGTTCTTTCCTGTTTTAATGACTCATTTTCATAGCTTCATTCCCTGTTCCCACTTCCGGTTTCATTGTGTTATTTTTAATTTTACCTATGTACGTGTAATTAGTGTGTGTGTGTATGTGTTTGTTAGTTTAGTTATGTGTTCGTGATTTAGTTAATAAAACTTGTGGACAATACATATTTGGTTGTGACTCCCTGCCTGCAAATAAATTGTCACTTAAATTAACTCAATGTTGTTACAAGCTTAAGCATTGTAAATGCTAAGAATTATTTTTTTTCCTGTGGCCATGAAAAATATCCTCTTCTTAGAATTAATTAATAATCAATAATGAGTGTTCACAGGGCGAACTGATTAATTGATTGTAATGTTAATGTAGCTACATCAAGTTAATACGATTAAATGATCAAAATAATCATAATTAATCATAACAGGTTATGAATAATTATTAATATTTTCCCTTTGTAGCTAACTCGCTACAATGTGCATGCTTTCAATATTGTCTACAATACATGCTCCTGACTGCAATGACACACCTTTTAGTATGTGCATATTTTTGGAGTCAGTGACTTATTATATAGTTGTTATAAAGTAAGAGTAACATTGAAAGAGCTGTTCTAATAATCAGTGTTATGGTATAAACTGCTTATTGTTATGTGTTTCCCTTTGTTTTGTTTTTTTGTTTTTCTCTAACCCCCAGTTTCACAGATAACGCTTAAATGCATGTTTGAGCTGTTTTAACTGAAAGCAACTTATGACATATATATTAAAATATATATTTTGTCTCAAGATGCACACCAGTAATGTTTTTTTCGAGGGTACATTTATAAAAGCTACTTACAGTAAATGTAATTGAACTAAGGCCTAATCCTGGCTTAGCCTAAGCCCTGTCTGTGAAACCAGGCCTAAGTGTTTTAGGTTTGCAAAGTATACATGCTCTTGATTTGTGTACAGGTCCTTTGAATAATTTTTACATTTCTTTGTGCAAAACATTGCGCTATGTGCATGTAAAATGGATTACTGTATGTAATGGACACTTGTCAGGCAAGGAGGGGAGAAGAGGATCTGGATGCAGCTCTTTACTTTTATTTATAGAAATCAAAAAGATCCAAAGGAGAAAACAAATGTAACAGCTTTTTGCACCCAAATGTAAAGACAATACCCAACAATGAACTGAGGGCATTAAATACAAAAGGTAAACTAAACAAGAAAGGGGTGGTGATAATTAGGAATAATATAAACAAGCTATGGGAATGAATTAAACAGGAACTAAACAGCAAACAGGAACATACAAATTGAGAGCACAGGAACTAAAAACAACATAGAACATGACATGAATAAACATGAATAAACATTTTGCCCATTTTAAGTTTTTTGTTGTTGTTATTCAAAACTTCAGATGACATTGATTAATAATAAAACGACTAACTAAACTAACAGAATCAAAATTGCCAGTTGTACATTTAACAGAGGGAGCAAAAGAAATTACAAACTTATCATGTTATAATTTAAAATCCTATATTGTTCCTTAATGTGCTAAATGTAGAAATAGACAAGCAAAAATAATGCTTGTCCCCAATTGCTTGCATACTGACCACTGGTCTACACTCAACCAAGCAAGACCATGGTGGTCAACCACCTACATCTGAACAAACTATGCTGGTATAAGTAAACAGCTTCACCATATTTGTTTAGCTTGAAAACAGCACGACTGCAAGGTCCACCAGCTAGACCAGCACAATCAGGAAGACGGAAGTAGTGAAGCAGAAATTTTCCATTACCTTTGCTTTAGTAAAAACTTGTTGAATTTGAAAGACATTCAATAAGCTCTGCTCATTTTTACCATCATTTTGTCTCCTGCTCTGCCTGCCCTTCTTGGAGTTTGCTGGTTTTGGATATCAGAGTCAGGCAAAACTCAGTGTTGACTGATTTTATGTTGGATATCTAATGGTGATAGGGTAAAGGGACTGGATCTAAATAATCAATAAAGGAACATTATTCTCCCATGCAAATATTCATGTTATGTTTTGTCATAAATGTCAAGAAATGTCAAGATTCATCTCATGACCATTTAAAAGATGGATCAACTTTAATGTTAAAAACATGTGCCTGCTAAATGCTTCAGCACAGTGTTACAGGCATCTTTAATCCATTTTGGTGCAGAAGTGCCACCTAAAAATGGAAAGTATAAACAGTAATTTCTTTAAAATAGAAATGTGGATTTGAAAGACATACACTTTCACATCCCGAATTCCCCACAGATGTTTGCTGAAGTTTGTCTTCAAAATTAAGGCATTCCATTTTCAGGCTCTCACATTTGGCCTGTCACTGGCTACATTTAAATTCAACCTAATAATCCAAACCATTCCCCATACCACCTTTTAAAAACTTGGATTTAGTTAATGGATGCGCACCCAAGTCCAGGCAGGTATATAAGAGACACGATCACATTGAACAACAACAGAATGACTCAGTTTATCTTTGTCTCTCATTCAGAACTACGAAGTTGTTCCCGACACACTTAAACTCACAGGGTGGCCAGGACTGCATCTCTCCATATGCAGCTCACTCTGAAGAAACTTTCAGGCCAACCCACTTGCATCCAGAGCATATTTATCTGACCACTTTCACTTTCATATAAATTTTCACTACCAGGAGAAGTGATACCTTAACTTTGTTTGTAGCAAATCATCCAACAAAATTACTATACTACAATAAAGAAAAAGATGCTTAAAAAATATATTCTTACCGGTGTTAGTTTTCCTTTAAAAAAAAAAAAAAGATATAAACACAAACCAAACTTCAGTAGATTAACATTTTTTTTATCTCAACGGACAGGATGTTTCCACATGCAACATCCGAGATACATCAATTGTCACGATCACAGTCGGCTCCTGTCAGTTTCTGGACTACGCTTCCCACAGTCCTCCCTGCCAATCACATGCACTCACTCCACCAATCACCTGTTGCCACATACAGCCATGCACACTCCACACTAATCACTAACACCCAGCTGATACGCATTACCTGGACTATAAAGGACTCACACACACACCACCTCACGGCGAAGTCTTGATTCCTTGTGACAATTCTGAGCGTTTCCTTGTATCCTGTCTGCCTGTGATTGATCTTGCCTGTTCCCATTTATTGACCCGTTGCTGCCTGTCCTGACTCTTGCCTTGTATGCTGTTCTGTGAATGATATCCGCCTGCCTCGATCTACTGCCTGTGCCCTGACTACGATTCTGCCTAACCCTCTGCTGTACCTGTTTGCTCCTGATTTACCCTGCCTGTACGACCACGCTTACATTTAATAAAGCGCTGCATTTGGATCTTACCATGAGTCCCGCTTGAGCTCTAACAACAAAAATGCAAAGTTCCTACCAGACCAGTGTTCATCAGAAAAGCTGCTGGATCGTTGTTGCGGTTGTTTCAATATATTTTCAATATATTTGAAACTTTAAACTGCAGTCCGTAACTTTTTTTGGTTAAAAATGATCCAAAATCAATTTTTGAGTATGTACATAACCAGCCAGTATTCAAAACTATCTCCTATCCCGATTCACAAAGGTTAGCTTGTAATAATCCTAATGGTACTGGTGGGTTTCCGCGGGAAATTGGAGCATGCAGCTGTTCGTCTTTGTGTCATTACGTCACATTTGTTTACATAGAGAAGGAGTCCCAGCTAGTAGGCTAAATCACATGTGAGGATGCTGCAGGTGACGGATCATAGATTTTTCTCACAGCAGCTGGAACAATTAAGCTTATTGTTTTGATGGCGGATTGTAGGGTATGACAAATTAACGTTAGAGATTAGACTGTACAGAAATCGAAATCTAATGCACACTAAATACACGTAGTCACACAATGCTGATGTGGTTAACATTAAGGTCATCATGAAGTCAAAATTGACCATATTTAGTTTGTTAGCGCATAAATGTCTTGTGGTGAACAATTAATCCATGCAAGTTAATACACAGGAAAAAATTGTTGTGGTAATCTTTCATCAAAATCTGAAAAGTTACTTCCAGTCTGGAATGGCGTTTAGTTTGATTGGCTTGAGTTAAAAACGCTTAAACCACTTTCCTCCAACCTTTAGTCTGCTATGAGTGAAAGATGGAGAGGAGGAGCTCTAAAGTAAAACCCTGCCTTCTATTCAATATTCCGTTTCACTTGGAAATGCATCACAACATTGGAGAAAAGTCATTTGCAACTTCCAGTTTATGGGGACTTTAACAATTTGAGAACAAAGTATAACAATCATAATAAGCGGCATGGGTTGATGTTATGTAAGCTGATCATTAGATTTAACCACCATTGGTAGCATGATTTATTGTAATGTTTTGTTTTTTTTTTTCAGTTGGTCAGACCAAAAGCAGAAGATTTGTTACTTACTTGTTCGGATTACATTTTTACGCTGAAAATTCTTATTTTGGTCATACTTCCAAGACTACAACCTGTAATTCCAAAGTACAGTACAATCCGGTGCGGTGACTGACAGCAAACATTCTCAAAACATTACATTCATCTGTGCTGAGGAGCCGTGCTGATACACAACCCACGTAAAGATGATAATTCTGCAAATATCTGCAATTGCTGGTTTCAAACAGAGATGGCGACAAAGAGACAAAACATATGGACTGCAGCTTTAAGGATGCACAATGTAAAAAATAGACATATGAAAGATATTACTCACTTGTGCCTATTATTTTTCACAAGGATATATTGCACACTAAAAAATCTAACTATAAGCGGTACAGTATAGAATTGTTACAGCTTGACAGGCAAGAAAGAGGAGAGATAGATCCAAATGTATCATAGTTTATTTAACACAAAAACGATGCAAAGTAGGAGAAAAACATGACAGCTTTGACAAAATACACAAAGACAATACCTGACAAAGAACTAAGGAAACTGAGGGCCCATATTGCAAATTAACTCAAAGGGAAGTATGAATAATATAATAATAATAATAAAAGAATGACGAACTTCAGCAATGTCAGTCTGACTCGGTTGTTGTCGGGAGAGTCTTCTCTTTTGGGTGAAAAGTTACCACATGGCTTGTGGTCTAGGCGGAGCTGGCTGGCTTCGGGGCAAAATGAAGTCCCACAGGCGTCGCGGTCGGACGGGATGTCTCCACACAAACAACAGGTTGCACAACAGAGAACAGGGGCCCGTTTCAGAAAGGAGGTTAAATGAGAACTCTGAGTATGTTAACCCAGTGGCGGCTGGTGCTAAATTTTTTTGTGGGGGGCAAAAAAAAAAAAAAAAAAAAAAAGATTTAGAGATGCAGAATGGGCTAATTGTTAAATAATGTGATGTACCACTAGGCCTACTCCTTATTTAAACATGGAAAATTCAGCATGCCACAGGGCTGGGCGATATGGCCAAAAAATCATATCTTTTTTGGGGGGCTGAATGCATAATGTATAATCTCGGTATTTTGTACATTTTTCTATTTGAAAAAAAAAATCTGTATTTAATTAATTTTTTTATTATTATTTCACATTTCATTTTGCCCAATATTTTCCTACAAACAATGTTTCTATTGAAGGCTATGAAAACAAACATGAATGTCTATGTTGGTTATATTATGCGCAAAAAAGGGGTCAAATTACATGAGGCCTGCTACATTCTAACATTGTGACACTACAATCTAAAAACAAAATGCTTTTTAAAGCAGTAGTTACATTCACTAAAATAACACTGAAAATAAAAAAGCACAGACTAATTATTAGTTTATTATACCTTACAATATATCACTTTACAGTTTCTTGCTATCATAAAAATACAGTATGGCACATTTATGTTCGCAAACAAAAACAAATAATCAACAACAAATATTTTAGCTAAAAATGTATATTTTAGTCAAAATTAGGCGCGCACGCGCACGGCGGCGCTCGTTCACGGAAGTTTGTGCTTCCACTCCGGTGTTACAATAGGCGTTTCTCAATGTCAAGGAAGGATCCTCGGAAGCCAGAATTTCGAGGATGCTACGTCATCGACATCCGTCAAAGGACTGTTCCAATGTCGAGGATCCTCGGAATTTCAAACAAGGACTGAGTCCTTCGTTCGAAAAATATCCCATACACAGGAAAGGATGCATATGTGTATCCTTCGCGCTCTCAAATCACCCACAATCCTATGCGTGCAGCTTTGCAATCTTGTTCAAAAAATGTTTTTAAAAAATGTTGGACGTTAGCGGGCAATATGCCTTCAAATGTAAGTATATTTACGTTTCCAAACATTTGTTATAACAGTAGTAAATATGTCAGATAAATAAAGTTTAACGTTTAAATGCCAGTACAAATTACTACAGTATTGATATTATAAATTATACAAATACAAATTACGTTATTGATGGCTAACTGAACCGGACCGTTGTTAGCTTGTTTGCCATCACCGGCATCCTTTATAAATAACTAGTTAAGTTGTCTAAAGTAATTTAACGTTAATATTATACAATTTATACCATTCACAGCGTTATTCATAGCTTTCTCGTATTTTTTAACAGGGACCAAGGAACAAACGGAGGCGTTCATACGTCTCCGTGTAGAAAACATAGACTGTAAAGGTAGAAAACAAGCAGCTGTTTACCGGGGGGTAATGACGCAATGACGTGCACCAGGGCCGTGCAGAGACCTTTGGAGGGGCAGGTGCTCAAAGTATAAAAGGGGCACATGGAACAAGGCTTTAGCGCTGCTCAAAATATCAATGCAGCAATATATTGTGATGCATTCCTTGCTGATTCGCGTATCGATATGGATGATTATGTATTGATACAGCAGCAAATGCTGTGATGCAGTTTTGAAAAGGAAACAGAATGGGAAAGTTTAAAAGTTAAAAAAATATTTTCTTTCCACCTAATAATAACTCTGGGATTAGAAAGTTGTCTTAAGTTGTCCCAACCTGATGGCTTTTTCTTCTCTGTTTTACAGAATAATTAAGAACAGCTGTTATAGTAAAAACTATAGATCTGATAAAAAAAAAAAAAAAAAAAAAAAAAACATTAATTGGGGGATAGGATGATGGTGGCCATGTAAGGGGTAAGAGTGAGAAATCATCAAAAATATAAATAAAGAAACTAAAATGTGTGTGTGTGTGTGTGTGTTCATTCTGATGGCACCCACTAAAAATCACAGTGTAGCATTAATCTTATAAGTGGAGGATGAGTGGTTGTAGGCACTTATAACAGAAGTTTCCCGTTGGACATGTCCCTAAAAATGTTAATGACATCATTGTCACTAGGGTCACATATCCTTCACACTGCACTTTGATGTCAGGTCAGGTATATTATTCATTTTATATTGACATTGATATTTTTACATTTATTTCCAGAGAGATATTATTGAGTTTACAGGCTAAAGTGGTCTTGCTGTTGTAAACAATGTTGCTATTGTAGGAAAAAAGAATGTGTGTCACATTTAAAATATAATTATATTTTAATTCATTTCTGAATTGTTTTTATTTTTATAATGATAATTCAGAGAATGAGAAAATTTGAATAAGTCTTACCAGTGTTGTGATAATTATTTTTAAGGCACTCTACGTTTAAAAAAAATATATATATATATTGTAATATAATAATAGTTTAGTCAAATAACATAAAAAAGAACAGACCCCTCGATGCCTGCCTGTGAAACTTTTCTCCCTCAAACAGCACGTTACTTCTACACTATGACTACACACAGCAATATAAACAACACATCTGAATGTTCTCACATCACATCGTTCTTGTAAAATAATAATAAGTAAATAAACTTCAAAATCACTTCGCTGAGAATGAAACACCACTTACCAGCTGCCGCGGTGTTGAAAATATCCCCTGGCAATTAAAAATGCGCGTGCGGCGTGGGGAATCGTCCCGGTCGGATGAGGTCGTCATCGTCAGGTAAAAGGTCATCATGTGGGTCATTTTATTTACGGCTAAATTATTATTAATAAATTTTACTAATATTTAGACATTCACAAAAGGTCATGTTATTACAAAAAAATAGAGGAAATTTTGCTTTGGCAAAAGGGCACTTTGAGCACCAAGGGGCAGGTGCTCAAGCACCATTATTACCTTTTCGAAATAACCCATTAAACCGATGCGATTTGAGAAACGTCTACTAATTAGGGTGACCAGATTTCTCATGGTGGAATACGGGACGAGTGGGCAATGTGACCATGATATAAGAAATTTTATTTCACTATATATATATATATATATATATATATATATATATATATATATATATATATATATATATACACTGCCCTCCAAGAGTTTGAAAACACCCCTGGAAAAGTCTGGTTTTGGACGATATCAGCATAAATCCTTATAATTTTTTGGTGCAAATACATTACAGTAACTTGACATTATCCAGCAATAATAATTTTCATGTGTTCATTTCATTTCATTACATAATAATGGCAGTATATACATGTCAAAGTCAGACATGCCCCTTTGCCAGCTGTGATGCCTGGTTACTGGTTTAAACTTGGCCCAGGTTTGTAAAAGATTTTTGGGTCAGCACACCTTAATAGCTTCAACAATTGATTGCCAATTAAGTTTAGAATACAATGAAATAATTAGAACCCAGTTTAGGTCAGATAGCTGCTAATGCTGGATATTTTGATGAATCAAAAATTTAAGTTTTTTTCTATGTATAAACTGTTTATGTAATAAAATGTGTTTTTATAATTTGTGTTGTCCCTTACCAGTGCAAAATTATCACAAATTAAAAAGGATTCATTGTCCAAAACCCCACTTTTCTAGGGCGTTTCCAAACTTTTGGAGGGCAGTGTAGATATAAATATTTGTTATATATTGTTATATAAAAAGAAATTTACAAACAAGTTACAAACAATACAACAAATACGACAGAGATTAAACTTGTTTTTTCACATTTGAATATACTGACAAATATTTAATTAGGCTACTGTCCCTTTAAGACCGAATCCATGGATGTAATATAGGCTACTGACACATTTCCTGTTTTTACCCACCTGTTTACGTCCACTTAACCGACTGTATTTACGTGAGATACTCCACACGATGGACATTTTGAAAAACTATGTGTGCATTTGACCATTCAGGCGCGAGGAGAACTGATCGCGCGAAAGAGAGAGAGAGAGTGCGTGAGAGAGAGGCTTCTGGTCTGTGTTATTCAGCGTGATTCCGCCTATCCCGCCTTCACTAATCGATAACGAATTGTGATTGAATGGTAACTTTGTTCTATGACGAATTGATTAGGCTGTTCTTGTGTGACAGAACTCCATTAACCCAGTTGAAAGATGAAATACGGGACAAAACATTATTTTTTTCTTAATAAGTCGGGACACTAAAAATAGAGCTGAAATACGGGACTGTCCCGGGAAAAACGGGACGTCTGGTCACCCTACTACTAATATTTTCAGTTCCATTCGTTTGCGCGTTGTCTCAAGGACACGCCCACAGAAGGAGGATATCATGAATATTCGCGTAAGCGCCACCCAGTGGAACAGAATATTTCAGGAACCGGATATATTGTAACACCTGTTTCCTGGACAGCAAAATGGAAATATTTTCTCGACTTTCTAACATTTACAGATGGAGAAAATGTCTGTGAAATGTAAGCTATGCACTGAGGAAAATATTGGATGTCACTTTAGCTTAAAGATTATAAATAGAGACGTTTCCACCAATCGCTGCACAAGTTAAGGTTACGTATGATGACGAAGGCACGTAAGTGCTAGCCCTCCCGGAACCCATAGAGATTGAAAAGTGCCATACCGGTAAATTTTTATTGATTTTAGCTCTTTAAATTACACTTTAAAAATAAATTGGCTTCATCGATAGTTGAAAAATCAAGATTCCATCTGGAATATCTTCCCTCAACAAGCTTTTTCATATACTGGAGGTATACGATTTTTATTGATGTGCAGACTATAACCAAAAATTCCTATCAAACTTTCAAATTTCCACCAACAGGTACTTTTGGCATGGGCGTTAATATATAAACATAATTTCACTCCCCATTTTTTTTTTTATTTGGAACAATCAAAATATTTTATACAAAAACAAAACTTTTATTTTTTGATTAGTGGTTTAATAACGGATTACTTTTAGTTTGTCAGCTATTTAACAACAAAGGTTTACTAATGTCTTACGCTGAATTTCTTTCAGAATACAATGTACCAGTAACTCCTAAAGAATTTGCCATAGTTATGGGAGCGATACCAACAGGAATCTGTATGCTTTTTACTACTACTTTCCCTGAGCCAATAGACGCTCCCATAGGTAAAATATGTTTTTCAGGAAAAAAAGATAGAAACAAGAAAGTTAGATACCTGTTTCTTGAAGATATTATCTCGATATCTCCTGCAATCTTTTACTGGAATAATTTATTATATTTTATATTTTATAGTCTTTATAACAAAAATATTTTCTTACGAATAAAGTAAAAGAAGTGTCTTTCAAAGTAATAAATACATTTTACCCTGCTAAATATTTTATGATTAAATATAAAACCAATATTGATACAAGATGCTCATTCTGCCAGGTGAACACAGAAACTGTCTATCATCTATTTTGGTCATGTTTCTATACTGAACAACTATATTTAATATCCAACAAGAAATATCTGTAACTTTTAAAGATATTATTTTTTGCCACTGGGAGCTCGGCCAGAGTGAAATCGAACAAAAAGAGGCGGTACTCCACAGAACGTGATTGACGCTGATTGGACTATAGCCTATATTCAGAGGCAGAACAAAACAGCCTATCAGTGACAGCTAGCGTAACACTGGTTGAAAAATTCCGTCCCTTTCTCAATTTGGTGGTGCGTTGCCCTATTGTCCTAATGAAGAAACCGCCCCTGTGTTAAAGGTGCTAAAGAGGATCTTTTCGAGATACCAAAGACTGTTAGTGAGTTTTTGAAATGAGCGCATGCGTAAGAACAACCCCCCTCCGTTACAGCTCATTTTGAGGGAACGCCTCCCAAAACTCGTGCACAAGTATTGGAACACGAGTGTTTACCACCGGCATTCGCTGTGTCATGTTAGTGGATTCATTATGTCGGACTCACCGCAGGTAACTCATAATCTGCAGTTGTTACTCCTGTCTCCTGACAAAAACATTGCATGCGGCGCCTGTACAGTGTGGAAAGTTACTGGAGCGCGCAACCACACGTTTCTCACAAGGAACGTCACTGCAGTGATTGACAAGCCAGAGGGCCAATCGTTTACGTGATGATCGCGTAAACGATTGGCTGATGTTTTTAAGGCCGTACCTTGTGCACAGATGATGTATATTAATATTATTCCTTTCAGTGCACCTAATAAATAGTCTTTTATCAGTTAGTAAAGACAGTTTCAAGTAATATTGCAAAAATGTATAAAACAAAACATCCTCTTTAGCACCTTTAACTCTGAAATGAGGGAAACTCTGGGTTTCCCATTTCAGGGTAAGTCAACACAGAGTTCAAGTTTTAACTCAGAGTTGGTTGAACCTCCTTATTGAAACGGGGCCCAGATGTTTTCATAAAATGTTAGCCTACTCACCTGAGCTTTTTATTTTTAATCTGGCATTCATCAGAGTTTTAGCTTTTCCTCTTGCAATATCAAAACAGTTGCGATTGTAATGAATGACAAATTAAGAGGTTGTACAATAAAAAAAACAGAAATGCTTGAAAAGTTACTCAACTCTGCGTTTTTCCTTTATCTTTTTGAGTTTTTAATCTGGCACTCACCAGAGTTACTTTACCTCAATGGACAGGTTAAGTTTCCTGCAGGCAATGGGTCTCTTGAGCTGATTATTTTCTATTGGAATATTTACTTTTAAATTTATTGAAGAACTGTAGCCTATTCTAGTTTTCCATCAGAAGTATACTAAAGTTTTGGACAAATGTCTCAGAGTACAGTACTCTGAGACATTTGTCCAAAACTTTAGTATACTTCTGTGAATTTCATTGTTGAATCATGCTAGGCAAGGCAACGTGTTTTAGAAACCCTTATGGGTATGTTTTTGGTAAGTAGGGTATGTTATGGGTAAGTTATCCACACACGTTTTCCAAAACAATCAAAAAGTATTTTATTATGCACTTTCTCCAGTCAAATTTCAGTTAAAAAAAAATTATAATAAAAAATGTTTTTATTATGAGTGTAATCACTAAGGTGGTTGCGTGTGATGACGACCAGCAAATGACCTTTTGATCTTCAAATCCCATTGTTATCCATTTGTACATTTAAAACATAAATAAATACCTCAAATTAAAATAATAATAATAATAATAATTGAAAAAATAGTAGAAAAAGAAAAACTCGTGGGACTGAATATGGCACCGTGAGATCTTCTCCGCTGTTTCGAACCCTTTTTTTTTTTTTTTTTTTAAAAAAAAAAAATCATATCCACATAAACTGTATGCACAATACAGAGTGTCAAATTAATGAATAAAGTACATATATAATGTGACGAATCTATACGCATTACAATATAAGCTATTTCTCATAAAATATCAACGCGGTCATGGCGTTCTTGCGAAATTATATTGTTATAGTTTATGATAAACTCTAGGCTATGATAAGAATACATTTAAGGTCGTTGTTTAAAATGTGACAGCAGTAACATTCGCTGTGTGTCCCTCTGTACTCCAAACCATTTAGTTATGTTTTTGACTTCATAAACCATAAGTCGCATTACAGTTTGAAAGCGGCCGCTGATTGGGTAAGTCACAGTAGCTTCCCCTTTACGGTGACCTCACTGCTGACGCCACGCCGCCTCGACTGGCTTTTTTTTTTTTTTTACTTTTAAAGCTTATGCTGGAGTAAATTAAGACAGCATTTACACAGATGATTGTAATACATCTTTGCTGGAGAATGTTAGAAGCCTGCAGAAGACCAGAATGAGATCATTTGTGTGTGCCCGTTAGCTGAAGGATGTTGATGTTTGCTACTGGTTCTTTTAGCATGTATGCTAATGTTAGCTCTCTTCATTCAGTGTTTCTATGTGTGTGAATAGCTAACATAGCAGCTCACAGTCTTCGATTTCACTTCGATCTCTTTTAGAGGAGGTAAGCACATAAATTCCTTGCTGTTCATCACCTCTAACATCATGCATGTGTTGTGTCTGACAGAACATTTCTGCAGGAAGAGTCATTAGCTGCTTGAAGTGAGACATCTAACTGCACATGACTGACCTCCTGTCATGCCTTTTACTGCCGTACTAAAGCGTTTGAACAGAAATCACGCTGTACTTAATGTTATTACAGATATATGCTGTCAGTCACATGACACTGGCTTTTAAAATATTGATTTGACTTTGAGCCAGCAGATATCTCATTTAACAAAGTTTAATATCTTCCTTTTACAATGATTTAACATCAAAACCGTTATGGTGCATATCTGACTTTAGCGCTTTTGTTTGACACATGCATGATGTTATTTGTTTTGTGGTGAATTGAATTGCCCTGCTGTGTGAGGTTTAGACTCTAGTCTAAAAAGGCTTCAGCTCCGTTGAGTTGTGTTGTGTATGTTGTGTATTGTCAGACAGGTGGTGTCAGTGACAGATGTCCCAGGATTATGGCAGTTCTCTGTTTGTGTCTCAGATCACTGGCAGGGATTTCAGCATTTCTTTTGGATGGTTACAAAATAATATGGACGTTATTAATTAAATAATTAATTATATATATATATATATATTATTTATTTTTTTTTATTCAACATGATGGCTATATCATAGAGTCCATGATTGCAAACAATATGGTTTAGATTTATGTGTGGATTTACAGTTCGTCATAGGTTCATTTGCAGATTTAGTAGCAGCAAATCACACACGGGCCCTCGTGAAGGAACTGCCTGCATGACACAATGGACATCGCTAAACTCCAACATCATTGTTGGGGGTAACGCATTACAAGTAACTTGAGTTACTTTTTCAAACAACTAGTAATGTAACACATTACTTTTTCAATTTACAACAAAATATCTAAGTTACTTTTTCATATTTATTGACTGACAGCTCTCCTGTCCCCAAGTTGAGAGAAATAAAGTGCAGAGGTGTTGTGTGCATTGTGTGAACATGATGGTTATTGTAGTTCTAGACTAAATGTGAATATGCATCTCACTTGCACGAAAATATTCAGTATTCCTCAAAACGAATAAAAACAGTGAAACGCAATCACAATAATTATATTTATATAATTATGTAATATTTAACTATATTAAATTACACAAATATACTTTATTTAATCTCACTTTTAATAACCAATATCTTTGTTGCTGACCTTCAGTGATGTAATTCAACCATACTAATAAGCAAAAATTACTTTAGATTTAGAAATAAGAGTGTTAAACTTACTTCTTTATCCTGTTCTTCTTTAATCCAGAATTCAGCACAGCTGAAAGGTTTGAGTTGCGCCCTCTACTGTACAGGTGTAAATATGTATTTCCTTCAGCATGAGGCTTATTCATTACACGTTTGGTGTGAAAGGGTCTTAACATTTGCCAAAAATAGAACTTTTTTTGTTGTTATTAAAAAACAAACAAGAAAGCTTTTTCTTAAATGACTTTTCATAAAAAGTAACTAAGTAACACAATTAGTTACTTTTGGGGAGTAACGCAATATTTTAATGCATTACTTTTAAAAATAACTTTCCCCACACATACATGTTTGTCTGTGTTTTCAGATCATTACAATTTTTTTGCAACCCAAAGAGTGCGTGCTCGTGGTTGCCAGGTTGGGAAGATTAATGGTGCCTTCACATGCTATCGGAAATTTGGTAATTCCCACTTCTGAAGTTGTGATTACGAGCTCATCGCATTCAATGAAATTGTAGGGCTTTCTTGTGCAATTTTTTACCTAGGAAACTTGTATTTACGATAATTCCAAGAGCACATGAAGGCAGCATAAGTAAAACACTGGACAGAAAACGTATATTTTTAAGAGAAAAGTTCCATTTGGGTGTTTTATGCTCTTGACATTTGGCAACCCCAAGCAAGAAAAGATAGTGGAGGCTTGTTACCAATGCACTTCCATGCATTATACTTTTGCTATTAGTTAAAAAGGACAAACATTTTTCTTTTCTGTGAATGTACACATGTATATTTTAATGATTATATATTTTTTATTGAATTTCATTTTATTATTTCTATGTGTGTATGTATGTTTTTTTTTTTTTTCTGTGAATTTCACTTCTGTAAAGCACTTTGTAAACACTGTTTTAAAAGGTGCTACCAATGCAAGATTATAGAAATGTTACCAGTGGGCCAATAACCAGAGGGCCAATATTGCAAAGATTATTTTAAATTAATCGAGAGAAGCCGAAATCATTACCGCGATTGAAATACGATTACTTGTGCAGCCTTAGAAAATCTCAGGTCAGGATGGCCTGAGCTCCTTGGTAAAAATAATCTATAAAGTAATATTTTTAAGACTTATAGGCATTTTTTCTTTGTATAGGGAAATTTGTGTCATTTACTCACCCTCATAATGTCATTCCAAATGTATGATTTTCTTTCTTCTGTGGACTACAAAAGAAGATATTTTGAAGATTGTTGAAAACCACAAGCATAAACTGTTGTATGTCAATCATAAACATAATTACTATAAAATACTGTTCATGTTTATTAATTATGCTTATTTTACATCTCTTCATTTCTCCAAATGCATGAATAAATGAGGCTTTCCCTCATGTTTCTACAACTCCTATCTCTGTAACGTCAGAATCTCAAACTCAGAATTACAGTGTGTTGCCATAGAGGACTTGTATCTGTATTTCTTCCATCTGGTCCCTCACCACACATATTTAACATTTAACCTGCAAGTTAGGGAAATTATATATTTATATATAAAAAGAGCACTTTCTTGCCCCCATTTAAAAAAAAAATAATAATCAGTATGAGTACTATTATGTAAAACAAAAAGATTCAGCACTAAGACAAACCCTTCCCATTATAATTTATGACTCTAAAAATGGATGACCTTGGTCATTACTTTGAATGACCTTGGTCATTACATTTTGTCTTAAATTCAAAGAATAGGGAACAAGAATGTGCAATGTTATATATGTACACATGTTTATACATGTACCTTGAAAAACTGGCATAACCTGATTAGCGAGTTAAATTTCTTCAGAATATTCCTTAAACGCTGACACTTTTGTCCTTTTGCCCATACAATTTATCCCCCTCAATACTGCTTTTTATTTGTTTCTAATCTATTCATATCCACATTTACCAATCAGTTTAATTTTTTGCCACAGTTTTACAGTTCACATTCTCTTTGTATTAAATTTCCTTTATAAAATAGCAAGGGCTGCCAAAATTTTTAAAATGAGTGTGATCAATTTAATGTTTTACTTTTATGATAATGTATTACATTTAAGATAAGAAAACGGTGTGTAAGAGTAGGATTTCTGAAAAGTTTTTGTGTTTTCAGCGCACCTGAAAGAATCAGTTCATCAAGTTTATTTATATAGCGCTTTTCACTACCTATATTCTTTCAAAGCAGCTTTACAGAAAATGCTTGTTTCAATGTTACTAACCAGGAAGTATTCTGTTATCATTCAGAGATGAGTATGTCAAAGCCATGATGTCCATATGGCAGTAATACACAGATAATATGATATGTGTTATGTGCTTAGTTAACGTAATGTTTTGAGTTAAGCTAATGCAGTGAAAGTGTTCAGAAGCAATTACGAACGGTGTTCGTAATCATTATAATATAAGAATAATTTTACAATATTAGGAAAATATTTGAAAGTTTTGCGTGTTGATCCAAAGTTGGGTCATCAGAAATCTTCCAAATTGTCGGCGTCGCCTTAACATTGCAAAGCCAGGATCCAAACTTGAGCCGGCGCATGTGTTTGTACTGCCATGGTTTAGCTTTTCCTTCAGCCTGATGTTTATTTGATTTTGGTGTGAAGGGACCATTCATCTGCTACTCGCTTTGCTTTTTCGTTTGGCATGAAAGATCCTTAAAACTGACTTCACCTTGATTTGCTTTTATCGTGACATTTTGTTTGGGTGAAGAAAAGTAAAGAAGGTCAAATATTTGCCTTATCTTGTTGAGTTCATGATATGATTCAGCATGCAGCATTCTGTTCATAATCATTAGTGTGTTTCTTTAGAGAAGTGTGATCACTTTTGAAAAAAGGAGGAAACTGTGTGAAATAATCCAGTTCTGTCATTTCTGAGAAAGTCTACAGCATATAAGCAGCATTTTATCTGGTTTCACAAGCCTTGTGTATTTAAACTCAGAAGTTGAAAGAAGCCCCAAAACCTGAAGTATATTTTGCTTTTACACATACGGTAGCATATGTGTAGAGTACACATTACAAATTTATTCAACAGCAGGGTACGAGAGCACTGTGAGAGATGACCCTTTTTTTTTCAACTGTTTGTACTCTGTAAGCATAGTATGCACATATGATTTGAATATGGAAAAAAGAAAAGAAAATTCTCTAATTTACTCACCCTCATGCCATCCCGGATGTGTATGAATTTCTTCTACAGATCAGCAAAAGTTTTAGAAAAAAATATCACATAGGCAGTGCAAAAGTAAGTCATATTATTCCTTTTTAGTCACCATTTACTGAAATATTGAAATATTTTTCATGAAAAATCTTATCTTTTTCTGTAGAAGAAATAAAACCATGCACATCTGGGAGTTATTGACGAGAGAATTTTTTTTTCAAATTAATTGAGAAACAAATAACTAAAAATTTGATTTATTATTTTTTGCAGGATAATAGATACAAATTCTGAACTTGTGGTCATCTGGGGATTGTTTTGACACATCTGAGAGGTGAGTCCATTGAACAGACAATAGTTTCTAATAATACTTTAAAAGTGCAATAACTTGAATACAATGTTTCTGTAATAAACATTGCCAAATGACTGTGTGTCAAGGTCAATAAATTTGGCTGAAGTTTAGCAAAATAGAAAATTACCATTTTTTTGTAGAATGCAAAAGAAACTGTCAGATAGTTTATCAGAATTTGACTTTTATGACAAGGCAAGGGTAGTTTAGGTTGCAAAATGTCACATGGTCTGACTCCCTAAACATGTAATAATATTTATATATTAATTTGTGATTAACCCTTTTTTGCAAATGAATAGGATGTGCACACTCACATATATTTATTTTTACTTGATGGTTACACCACATGATGGTCATTCAATTTAAACCTTTCCTAAAAATGACATTTAAAAAAAAACACAAAAAAAAAACACACAAAAAATGTACTTCATAGTGGACATTGGACACTAAATTTGTCATTGACGCTCATATTTTAATAACTAAATATAGTACATAGCCAAAAGTATGCAAGTAATGTGAAAAAAAATACTATTTTTTTTTTTTTAAATACATTCATTCAGAAATCAATTATTTTAAATTATAAATTTTTTACAATATTTTTACTGTAATTATGATCAAGTAAATGCAGCCTTGCTGAGCACAAGAGGCTTCTTTGAGAAACATTAAAAACTGACCCTGAAAAAGCTGTTTTTTTTTTTGTTTGTTTGTTTGGTTTTTTTTTTTTTGCAGGCAGTGAAGATGAGTGGCTGTGAGGAGCAGGAAGGGGGCTATGAGGCTAGACGTTACCAGCTCTAACCTTCATTTTAACCTCTGCTGTAAGCAACTGACAGCTGTCTCTAGTGAACATGTCTGTGCACGAGGACTTAGATCACCCTCGCTTCTTTGTGGGAGCTGATGATGGGGAGGGAGACGAACTGCTCGATCCAGGCAGAGTGCTTGGCTATGATTGCCTGTACGAAAATGTGGAAGAAGAGGATGAGGACCGAGATGATGCAGAATATGATTCGGTATGTGAGATCCTAAAGCCTTTTGCCTTGCTTGCCCAGAGGGCTCTTAAATTATGCTTATTTGGTCTTCAGATTCTTGGCCCACTGGATGATTAATAGAAAGAATTAGTTTCCAGATCAAGTAAAGAAAAAAAAAGTTGTATCACCTTGTAATTTGCATTTCTAAAACAAATACCAGCACTTAGTCTACAAAATGCTGATTAGTCTGCAGTTAAAAGAGAACATTGCCAGGCCTTAATGATCTGTTGGGCTTGGCTAATTGAAAGAAAATATTGCCCCAACAAGAGAGTCAATTGATTATAAAACTCCATCATGAAGGAAATGTAACACAGTAGCTGCGTCCCAATTCTGTGGCTGCATATTCAAAGGATGAATGTGTCACAGGAGCCTGACAAAGGCTGGACCAATTTGAAGGCTCCTTCGAATGCGGTCTACAAATGCGTCTTTTATAGCCTAGCCAATCCCAAGATTCATTGCGTGCCAGTGATGACTGGATTTTTTTTTGAGAGAAATTGCTGGATTACACTTTTAAATGTAATTATCTTTGGGTTTCACCTTACTCAAATATCTAACAATGTTTTTTTTAAAAAAAAAAACACTTTAAAGGTGTTTAAAAGTTGACATCTTATCAATATGCAATTTTACAGAAAGTTTATACTCTTTATTATGTACATAAATGGACCAAGGTGAACATATTTAGACATTTTATGTCCAAGTCATTCGAAGGATGCAGCCTCTGAATTGCGACAAAGCTATCCACCTTATTTTTCAGGTAAGTGCAGGCACGGACATTTCTAATTTGAATGTGTTTGGTTTCCGGTATCACAGAAAACACCTTATTTCTGCCTTGAAAAATAAGGTGGTTCTTCTCAGTCAGCTCTGTATAAACTTTGGAGCAAGTACACAAAAAGGAATCATACAGGTATAGTTGAAACTTATAAAATATGTGACTAAATTCTGAGTAACTTGCACATAAAGTAGATCTTCCCGAAAAATCCTCCAGATTCGCAAACAATTTGAAAATTAGTCACTAGGGTGCGTTGCTCATTCACGTTAGCATTGTCCCCACGCATGAATTACAACTGCTTGAATTACATGTACAGGAATGCTGTGGCTTCTTCTTTCTTCTCAGGTTTGACTAAAGTATTTTGCATAAATGCAAAATAGATTTGGCCATATGCAATATGCAAAATGTTCTGATGTTTTACTAACTATTAAAGGGATAGTTCACCCAAAAATGAAAATTCTGTCATCATTTACTCACTCTCCAGTTGTTCCAAATCTGTATGAATTTCTTTGTTCTGCTGAACACAAAGGAAGATATTTTGGAAGAATTTTTGTGACCAAACAGTTGTGAAGCGCCATTGACTACCATAGTATGGAAAAAAATACTATGGAAGTAAATGGTGCCCCACAACTCTTTGGTTACCCATATTCTTCAAAATATCTTCATTTGTGTTCAGCAGAACAAAAAAAATGTATATAGGTTTGGAACAACTAATGGGTAAGTAAATGATGACAGAATTTTCATTTTTGGGTGAACTATCCCTTTAAGTGTGGTTGGGAGCAAGTGTACTGTAAGGTTTGAGGCTTACACTGCTATTTTTAAACGTGCACAATCAATTATTTATCTTACTCCAGTATAATTAATCTGACTTCTTTTAAAATTGTTGTTATTCTTTAACTTCTTATTCTTTAAAGGTAACAGTCTTTCTTAGAACTGATAGGAAAACCTAGGAAAACACAATAGTAAATGCCAACTGACATAAACCTGAAGGCAAATGGGTGCTGATCTAGAGGGGAAGAGGCGTTTAAGCAATAGTTCCTACATTGTACATTAGGATACTTTAATTTCTCTATTAAGCTCATCACAATTCTATTACTATAAGCTGTTAGATGAGACCAAACTTTAGTTGCATGTTAGAACACACAAGTAGATAAATAATATGTAGTGGGATGCACATTTGTCCTGTGAAAATGGTACAGATATGTACATTAGAGGTTATAGTAGAGACAGAACCATCCTGTGCCTGGATTGTCCCAAAAGTCCTCAATCAGCATATTGATGATTCCCTTGCACCAGATAGGCCTGAGTAGAGAGCTGCACAATTCTGGATAAATTCTGGAGGATCATGATTTGTGTTTTTTGTTTGTTTAAAATGGAGGTCATGATTCTCCCACGATTCTGAACAGACAGCTTAAAAAAAATAACGTAATTTACTAGAGGTTCTGACAAATGTTAATTGCTGCAGCCTATTTAAAAATATCAAATTAATTTGAATGAATAATTTTAAAAAATCGGTTTGAATGAATGATTCAGTTACTCACTCAAAGATTTGACTCGTTTCATTACTGGATGAATCAACATTTATAAAAGAATCTCTTGAATGAATGATTCAATGACACATTTTTTAACAGTCACTTGTTGCCACCTACTGGTGTAACAGTGTGAGATGATACAAATATTTGTTGTGTTACTTTCAATTTTGATCGCTTCCGTAGTCATCATTGTTTATATTTGAACTACAAACTTTTATCCCAGTACTTGTGTGATAATATGAATATTTGTAACACAAAAATGATGCCATCCTGCAAAGCTGATCTGCTGTTGAAGTAGACAAATAATTCAGGTTTTAATAATTCAAGTACTAATTTTGAATTGTAATTTTGATTGTGTAATTTTTTTTCTCGTCTATTTGATCTATAAAACAATGTCATAAATTATAATTATTTAGTTAGTTTGAGTTATGTTTCATGAAGCTAGAATGTTCAGCCATTAATATTTTTTGGGTCATATCTGTGATTTGTTTGTTACAAAGTGGGTGAACATCCTGGGTGGTGATTTAAATTTTCTTCTAGTAGTTGTATTGAAAACTTCAATTACAAAAGGGTAAAGAACAACATTTTCTAGAATAAGATCCCTTTAATATTTCTAGCATGAGTTTCAGTAAGTATGCCAAAATTGATCTTCTATTTTAAGCATAAATTTGAGATGCATGTGTTCTTATCTGCAGCCCCCAGAGAGACAAATCGTAGTGGGCATCTGTGCCATGTCTAAGAAGTCAAAGTCCAAGCCTATGAAGGAGATCCTGGAGAGACTGTGTTTGTTCAAATACATCACTGTGGTTACATTTGAAGAGGAAGTCATTCTGAATGAGCCAGTGGAAAACTGGCCACTCTGTGATTGTCTCATCTCTTTCCATTCCAAAGGTTTGTGGCATCATGTCTGTTTTTTGTGTAACAGATTAAAAAAAGTTGTATTTTCCATTTAATAATTCACATCTGACATCTGACCCTCACTCTACAACAAATCCTTTAAATTTAACACTGTTCAGAACAGAACAAGAATGCAAATTGTAAGTATAAAACTGTATAAATTATAAAACAAACATAAGTTATTACAGTTCATTATAAACAAAATGTATTATAAACATCAAGTGTAAACAAATTTATTTAAAGCAAAACTGAAACTACCAAAGTGTGGGAAATGTGCTATACAAATAAACCTCGGCTCACGTACCTCTCTCATTTGACAAATCTAAACAAGCACGCTTTGTGCCTGTTTTGCGTTATTTAAGTCACAGTGGAATAATAAGTCACAGCACATTTCAGATGATAAAAAAAACATGACTTACATTTTGGAAATACTGTATCTGGATTACATTTTAAATTCCTTTTATCAGCTTACAGTTAATAACTTTCAGGTGTGCACATAGTTGCAAAATAAACTAAATTAAGTTTATGTAGAATGTGAATTATGTTCATTTATATCATGGTCAGTCTGAAAACACTATTGTGATTGGCTGGACGTTGTGTGTTAAAGCCATTGAATGCGCAGGTAGTTCCGGTCAGTTACCATATTGAGAGCAAGAACATGTGGAAAAATGATAATTCCTCTTGTTATGATCTCTTTACACATCAGAAGAGTGACCCCATAGATTTGTTCATTGTTTATTGTCTGATTTTAAAGGATTCCCTCTGGATAAGGCTGTGGCTTATGAGAAGCTGAGGAATCCATTTGTCATCAATGACCTGGATCTTCAGTACTTTATTCAGGACAGGTGTGCTTCATGACCACCATCAGAACATCTGTGATGGTGATGTATAGTGAACCGTGTCTAGGGGAAAACATCATGCAGTTGTTGTTATTTCTGACATGATTAGGGGCAATTCCACTGAAATAACAATAGGGAAAATGTTCATTTGAGTATATAGCATTGTTTGAGCACATGTGTGCCACCAAAAAGATATTGCCAGCCTTCATGGTTTTAAAACTGGAAAAACTTTCACTCTCTATATATGATAGTTGATAGGTAGTGAGTGAGGTATTTTTTTAATGACACCATTTAGTCTCGATGTGACACTGTTTTGTCTTGTGTTAACTCTTTCAGCATGTTATTAACTCCTTGAATATTAGCATTTTAACTAGGTCAGCATGGCAACCTACAGTGTGCATGACAGCATTCACCCACATTGAGGTCATCATTGCAAACAGCAGTGATGTATGCATTCATCTGATTTTGTTTTAGAAATGTCTTGCATTTCCTGAGCAATCTCCTCGACAAATTGCCTCCTATTGGATTTTATTTGTTTAATACAAAATATCACTGCAGTCTCTTGCCTACGGCAAAATAGCTGCTTTTCTAATGTTTGGAACAACAGCACTCTTGGTGGTGTGACTATTGCTTAAAGGGTTAGTTCACCCAAAAATGAAAATTGTGTCATTTACTCTCAAACTTCTCATTCCAAACCCATAAGACTTTTATTCCTTCTAAACACAAATAAAGATATTTTTAATGAAACCCGAGAGATTTCTGTCCTGCCATTGAAAGTGTATTAACTCAAAACTTTGATGCACCAAAAAGTTCATGAAACTAATTCATATGAACGTAGGCCTTTGCTCACATATAAATATTGATCAACGCACATACATAGAGCACATCAAATATGGTAAATGGAAGCTCAACCATGTTTGATTGAACAAACCTCATTGCTTTCGAAGATGAAAGTCTAATGGGTTTAGAATAACAGTGAGTAATGCGAGTGAGTAAATGATGACACAATTTTCATTTGAGTGAACTATCCCTTTAAATGACAAATTTAGTTTTCAGAGGCTGACATTTTTTTGATAACACTTTGTGTTGCTGTCAAATATGTAGCTGAAACGACAGAAGATTAAAGTGATTTATTGACTTCTTAAACACTGATTTTCTTGAAGCATATTTTAAAGATGTTTAATGAAAATTGTGCATTGGTGGTGTACGAAAACAGGTGATTTGTTTTTCAAACAATTAATCTTTTTCCCACAAAAAATAAAAATTCATATGTTATTTGTTCTTGTTTAGGAGAGAGGTGTATCGGATCTTAAAGGCCGAGGGAATACAACTGCCTCGCTTTGCGGTTCTGAACAGAGATCCTGCCAGACCAGAAGGTTTGTTAACTCCCATAAATCTTACACTGACCTAGTTTGGACTACATAAAATAAGCCTGTGGCTCCAGTGAACAGATAATGTGTTCGGATAAGCTACATCACAGCGGTGTTTTCTCAGGAATAAATTTGATGTGTGTATATATATATATAAACTACAGTGGGAGAAAAATAATTTTCCAAACGATTTCTAATCAAATCAAGACAATGTTAATTCATTTTTCCTTAAGTCTTATTTTTTAAAGCAATATTTAGTTAAATGTACTGAATTGTCCCTTGATCTTAATGTGTTCTCTTTGAGCTACTCGTGTACTGTGAATGTGAGGTGGTAACAGCAACATACAAATGGAAATTCATGTGAGAGGAGGTAGTGCATCCACTTTGATGTGACTTGCTGATTGCCCTGCCAATCTGCCAGTGAGATCATGACCATGCACATTTGGACTCTCAAAATATGTCCTGCCCCAGTTTCCTGTTTCAAAAAGACCTGTGTCAGAAAGTTGGATTCATCAAACCATTTCACCAGTTCTTCATAAGATATGCTGTATGATGTTTCTATAGAATGTAATCTGGTGGAGGGAGAGGACCATGTGGAGGTGAATGGGGAGATTTTCCAGAAGCCTTTCGTGGAGAAACCAGTTAGTGCTGAGGACCACAATGTCTACATCTACTACCCCACATCTGCAGGAGGGGGCAGTCAGCGGCTCTTCCGCAAGGTGTGTGAACTTGTGCACCCAAATACACACCACATTACAACATCTGATTATTTGCAAAAGTATTTTAAAATCAGCTGGAAAATAAAAGTATGTATGTAATGTTTTTTATGAATGTACAGTGTTTCCCACAGGATTTTATGAGACTATGGGTGGGGGGCAGAGGCAGACCCCGGTTCCTGGGGTCCTGGCTGCCCAATCCTGCTCCTGGAGATCTACCTTCCTGCAAAGTTCAGCTCCAATCCTGATCAAACACATCTGAACCAGCTAAATTAAGATCTTCAGGAAAACTTGATAATTACAAACAGGTGTGTTTGGTCAGGGTGGGATCTGAACTCTGGTCCAGGATTGGAAACCCCTGCTGTAGGGGGTCCAGGGTTATGCCTCTCTCCTAAAAAATGTTTTTGTACATTTAAAGTTGCATTGATCTGGTACACTCAGAAAATGAAAATTAAGCAAAAACTGGACATGATGTCACAAGATGCGACCCTGAAAAGGACCGAATGCTCAAGTGTACCTGGTTTTCTCGTCATAGTCTTGATGTCGCCCATTACATTTCGGTACATGTGTCTGAAACTCATCCCCTTTGCAGCAGATCTTCACTGCAATGGAAGAATTCCTGTTGCTATTTTGACTCCTTTACAAATTTTATAAGCTCTTCACGGACAAAGCAAATGCGTTTAGGCCAACACACACACATTTTTTTTAGTTGTTTGGTAAGTTTCGTCTTTTCTTTTTGTGTATATTTAGGTCTGATCATGTTAAAAATGCTAAGAGAACCAGGACTAAATATATCATTTTCTTTTTGGACCAGACCAAAAGAACCAAGAGAACTGAACTAAGTGTGAACACACTCTCAGTCTACGTTCACACTGCTGTTTTATAAAGAAAAGAATAAGAATATAATAATAATAATTATAATAATTTTTTTATATTATCTCTAAGCAGTAATATATTACAATAATTGTATAACTGCACTGTAAAATAAAGTTTACTTATCACTAAAAATATATAAACAATTTTACTTCTGGAACACTATTGTTGCGTTTACATATATCAATAACAATAATAAATAAAACTCCATCCGAACTCATCCTAACTACTATGTTTGTGTCTTTTGGTGTGCTTCGACACATTTCTCATATCTGTACATCTATTTCAGATTGGTAGCAGAAGTAGCGTCTATTCTCCCGAGAGTAACGTCAGAAAGACTGGATCCTACATCTATGAGGAGTTCATGCCTACAGATGGAACTGATGTGAAGGTATCTCAATCTGTCTTTTCTTCAATAGGTTAAAGGAGCTCATACGCAGCTCAGACTAATACACATACTTTTCATGTATTTTCATATTGCTGTGGCAACTCTGATTTATTGAAGTGACTAAAATGGTTTGATTTCCATAATAAGGTGAAAGTGTTTTTTTTCTACAAAACATGAAATGTGAGGTGTGAAAAGTCCCTTTCAAGGAAAGTCTGTTCACTCAGCGGCCATATTTGCAATGCCTCCGGCCAGCTATTTCGGGCATCCAAGACCATGTCCTATCTATTTGAATGGGGGAATCCTGAAATCTCAAAAACGGCTTGCTGAACTCACAATTAAATAACATATTTCAAATCCACAACAAAATCTGACATGAACTGTCCCATAAATGTTCCTAATGCGCATGTGAAGTCATAAGTGCAAGTCTCAGGTTTCTATGGGAACCAAAGCTTCTAACGGCAATTGCAGTGACACAATGACTTTACCAACTTCTGACTGGTTCTTTTAGGCGGGATGAATTCCGTCATATTGCGTGTTGCAGTTTGTCCCATTCATAAGTAATAGGAGTGAATTGTCTTTCTATATCTATAGTCTTTGGTTGTGTTTGCCTGGAGCATATACTACTAGTTAAAGGTTTTTAATAATTAAAAGGTTTGGAATAATTCAGATTTTTTTAATGTTTTTGAAAGTGCTCACCAAGGCTGCATTTATTTGATCAAAAATATAGTAAAAACAGCTAAATATTCTTCCAATTTAAAATAACTTGGTGAAATATATTTTAAAATTAATTTATTCCTGTGATCATTACTTAAGTCTTCATTGTCACATGATCCTTCAGAAATCATTCTAATATGGTGAATTGCTACTCAAGAAACATTTTTGATTATTATCAATGTTAAAAACATTTGAAAATTCGACTTTCATAAAGATCAATCATTCAGATCCAGTAGGTGGTTGTGCTACATGAGACCTGAGTTTGAGTTCGGCTTCCCTTCTCCCCCACTTCGTGTCTGCTCTCCATACTGACCTCTGTAAACAGTCAAAAATGCTGAAAATGAATCTTTAAAATATAAAGGAAATATACTTTAATAAACAAAGGTATTAAAGTATATTTAATATACTTTAATAACTGAAAGGTAAGTCACTACATGGACGTTAATGAAAATTATTGTGACACTTAAAAGATGTGTTCATAGACACTGATTTATTGATGAATGAAACGGCACTACTTTATCTGCTTTGTTTGCGTTCGCATCAGGTGTATACTGTAGGTCCTGACTATGCCCATGCAGAGGCCCGGAAATCTCCTGCTCTGGATGGGAAGGTGGAACGGGACAGTGAGGGGAAAGAGGTCCGTTATCCAGTCATTCTCAATGCCAGAGAGAAACTCATCGCATGGAAAGTCTGTTTGGCTTTCAAGGTATTTGAAGATCTTGCAAAACACGTAATTGAGTCATGATGCCACTCATTTTAATCATTAGAGCCTAATATCTGAAAGTTGGTCATCATGACTGACTAAATTTACAAATTCTGTTCCTCATGTGCATCATCAGGAAATATGTTCCTTGTCATTTTCTGTCCTCCTATATAATATTCCTTTATTTACTAAAAGTGGCAAAAAGGCCCAAACTCAGATTTTATGTGTATGTATCACAAATATGTAAGAGATAAGGGGGCAGTCATGGCCTAATGATTCGAGAGTCAGACTGGTAACTCGAAGGTTGCGAATTCGATTCTGTATACCGGCAGGAAATGACTGCGGTGTCCTTGAGCAAGGCACCTAACCCCCCAATCGCTCCCCGGGCGCCACAGCAAAATGTGTTAGCATTTTCTCATTCATAGCAAACCGTGTGTGGCTTCGACCTGCTCCGTGCCAATGGCCAGTCATACGTCTGTGACGTCAATGGCTTCAGCTTTGTCAAGAACTCCATGAAGTACTACGATGACTGTGCAAAAATCCTGGGGTCAGTATATCATACAAATCCAAAATGTACAATAATTTACCAGATCTATTCTCTTATCTGTGATTAGATACACAGATACACAGATACAAACTGCTACAATTTTATTATAATCAGATGAATACACTATGAGAATTTATGGTAATGAATGATTTATGCTATTCATAAATTATCAACTCGTATAATGTATTTATGTTAGTGTATTTGTTTAAACACAGTTGAGTCAATTGATTATTATTTTCCTTTTGCTCAACAGGAATATCATCATGAGAGAATTGGCTCCACAGTTTCAGATCCCGTGGTCTATACCTTTAGAAGCAGAGGATATTCCCATAGTTCCCACAACCTCTGGAACGATGTATGTCCTTACGAGCAAATACGAACATCACAATCTTCCAAATTTCTTGTGTTAATTACATGAACAATGCTATTAGTATCTTAGCTAGTGCAATCTTTTTCTTTGAAGTTCTTTAAGGAATTGTTCTGACAAAAATTAAACTAAAATGAAAATTGTAAATTCACATTTAATCACCCTCATGTCATTCCAAACCATAAGACTTATGTGCGTCTTTGAAACACAAAAGAAGATTTGTTCTGAGAGACATGTCTCTCCATTTGAAAATCCATTCACCAAAACGTTGACACTTCAGTTAAAAGTTAAAAAGACATTGTAAAAGTAATCCATATGGATTGAGTGGTTTAATCCAGGTCTTCTGAAGCATCTGTTATTTGATGTTCTCTGTGTATGAGCATTGATCAATGTTTATGTTGAATTAAAGGTCTAAATTAAGTCTGTTCATCATATAATGCATTTGTGTCTTAGATTAAACCACTTAATTCATATGGATTTGTTTACTATGTTTTTATTGAACTTTTTGAATCATCAAAGTAATTATGGACTTTTTAAATGGAGGGACACAAATCTCTCAGATTTCATTAAAATATGTACAATTTCAAAGTTGATTTCAAAGAACGAAATTCATGTGTGAAAATTATTCTTCATGCTCCCTCCCAACCATTCTTTCACAATTTGAGTCTGATGAATCTTGGCTTTGTCATCCTGGAATATGGCCATGATGTGTTTTCATACATGGTTGTTTAAGAATTGAAAAGCTAGCTGTTGCCAAACATATAACATACTAGAAACATAATAATCACAATCAATAATGATCCAGTCATAGACTCTTTAGCATTTGCCTATTTAAATCCAAACTGTGCCCTTTTTTGTCTGGGAAGTGTATATATTAATAATGAAGTATTGATTTATATCTTTTTATTTCTGCATAAGCTCAAAACAAATATCCTTTCAAGTGCTGCTGTGTGACTTTCAGGATGGAGTTGAGGTGCGTAATTGCTGTGATTCGACATGGTGACAGAACTCCCAAACAGAAGATGAAAATGGAAGTTCGACATCAGAGGTACGGACATTTTAGGTCTACTCTGTCACCAAGCAATCTTCATTATAAACTGTCACTAACTCCAAAAGAATATGAAGTTCAATGTAACCGTATGCTCAGCTAAAGACTATCCTTTATTAATTTCTCATGTTGTGTCTTTCAGGTTTTTTGACCTCTTTGAAAAATGTGAAGGCTACAAAAGTGGAAAACTGAAATTGAAAAAGCCAAAGCAACTCCAAGTAAAATTTTGTTTTAGCAATAAATAACAAATAGTATTCACCACACTTATCTAAAGCATTAATTTCAAGATGATCTAATTTGCACAATTGTTTGTTATATTTGATTGAATTGAACAGGAAGTGTTGGACATTGCCAGGCAGCTGTTGGTAGAGCTCGGCCAAAATAACGATTCCGAAATCGAGGAGAGTAAAGCAAAGCTCGAGCAGCTGAAAACTGTCCTTGAAATGTAAGTGTTCTGCTAAGATTATTACTAGGGGCCAAGCAACATGTAAGTGTCTGTTAAGGTGATGATAACCGGGCCAACTTTTTGAGCAATGTTGTCAAGCGATGTTACTTGGGTACTTCCCCATTGAGAATGGCAAACAAATTACTATCTGGATACTTTAGATCGAAATTTGTTGCCATTCTCAATGCTCAAACATTGCTCAGAAAGTTGCTCTGTGTATCATCACCTTTAGTTTTCTTCTGGGGAAACTATATCCAGCCCAATTTTATGCCACTTATGACTTTGTCATGCTTGGCCCCGTTATATTTAAATATACAGCTATATTTCAGTTTTTTTTTCTAATATCTCATTTTGTTTGTTCAGGTACGGTCATTTTTCTGGCATTAATCGCAAGGTTCAGTTAACATATCTGCCACATGGTTGCCCTAAAACATCCAGTGAAGAGGAAGGTAATGATGGTCTTCCATGTATCTTTTGGCTGATTTTTATGCTGTTTCTTAGAACTTCAATCTGTTTTCATAGTTTTATGTATGTATAAGATCAGGTACATTTTATTAAAAATTAAAGGGTATACATTATGTAATTAAAGGGACTTCTTTTAGTGCAGTCTTATGTAGACCAAATTCTGATGTTTTGGTCCACATTGCAGAACTTTCTATCAAAATCCTTTCCACTTAAATGGTCATGAACACCTTTTCTCTCCTTCCTATTTTAACAAAGGCTGATAGTGCACTTTTGTGCCTTTGATATTGATTATGTGTGTGTTTCAGACGTGCGGAGGGATGATCCGTCGCTGTTGCTGGTTTTGAAGTGGGGTGGCGAGTTGACTCCAGCAGGCAGGGTGCAGGCTGAAGAGCTTGGTCGGGCCTTTAGGTGTATGTACCCTGGAGGACAAGGTACTTTTACACCCACTGTGTTCAATACTGTTGTTATTATGTCTGGCCCTTGTTGCTTATTGTTCTTCTCCTGCGTTTTAGGCGACTATGCTGGCTTTCCCGGCTGTGGCCTTCTCCGTCTGCACAGCACATATAGGCATGACCTGAAGATATACGCCTCTGATGAAGGACGTGTTCAGATGACTGCTGCAGCATTCGCAAAAGTAGCATTAAAATTCAAAATTCAAATGAATATGTTAATGTTGTTAAAAGTATAAACAGTTTTAAATATTTTTAATCGCATGCTTTAATGTTTATTTTGAATCATGTTTATTCATACTAATTTCTCATATAAACAACTGAGATATGAGTCAGAGCAAGAGTGTGTCTGGTGTTCGCAGGGCCTGCTGGCATTAGAGGGAGAGCTGACGCCCATCCTGGTTCAGATGGTAAAAAGTGCCAATATGAATGGCCTTCTGGACAGTGACAGTGACTCCTTAAGCAGCTGCCAGCAGAAAGTCAAAGCACGACTTCATGAGATTCTGCAGAAGGACAGAGACTTCACGCCAGAAGACTTTGAGAAGGTCAGGGCCAATCTAGGACAATCGTATTTAAGGTTGCTTAAAAGATTAGAGATGGCAGATACTTTTAGTAGGACATTTCTAAAAGAATTGGTTTGTGAAGAATTGTATTTTGTTGTTAATCTCGGGAACTATAATTTAAGTAGTAGTCATCATTAGACCATTTAATTAATGAAAAGGAATTGACCCCCCAATTTATCTTAATTTTTCTTTTTACACCAAGCCATATTGGCAGAGGCTATTTACTAACTCCACCCACGAATGTCTGTTTGAGCTAGACAAAATTACAAGAGAAACCCATCTGTTAACAGGATCAGTGTTGTGGCGAGTAAGGCGGGTGGCGTTAGCTTTTGACGCAACCAACCAGAGTTTGAATCCACCTTTTTCTAAGCTCATTCTTCTCATTCAGAGAGGTGTTTATTTTAAATAAAAATGAAGAAAATATTTAAAAAGTGGATATAACCGGTTCCTAACAGGTATTTAATTGTGGAAATAAAGTGTTTATCATATAGGGTTAGGGAGGGAGGGCTTTATGGTCAGGGACAAGTAATGTCCCAATAAGGCAGCATCTATTTATGATTTTAATAAATGTCATATTCACTGAATATGTTGTTATTGCATATTGTTTTATCATTTTATAATGTACTACAATACACTGAGGTGCAAATTGTATCTGCCACTCTTTGCACTAAATATAGATAGCATCTGTGAGTGATGATTTGTTTTATTTTTGGACCAGCTGGCGCCCACCTCTAGCACATCTCTTGTGAAGTCGATGCAGATGATTAAAAACCCTGTGAAGACATGTGATAAGGTGTACTCCCTCATTCAAAGCCTAACGCTGCAGATCCGCCAAAGAATGGAAGACCCCAAATCAGCAGGTACAAGTGTAAAATGGTGTTGATGGACTCTTACAAATATTTAGTGGTGCATATTTTGTAGACATGTTAAGTATAATTCATATACCTGATTCAAAAATTAATTTTGTTTATAGCTTTTTTAACTTTTAATAATTGATCTGTTATTTCTTGATGGTTACATTGAGACTATTTTAGACTCTTTTAGATTTCTTAAAAAATGGCACATGCATTTCATCCTCACGTGTTATTGACCCTATTAAAGTGCAACTATTTTTATTTAGTAAGTAGTATAATTGTCTCTCAGTCTCTTTTTATGTCTATTTTTATTGTGAGATATTTATAAATATGCAGATTAGTTTACATTTTGTTAATTTTTTGTATTTGCAATTAGTCTTGATGTTAAAAGCTATTTTATTTATTTTTTTTAGTTTTCTTTAGTGGACAGGGTTTTGAAGAGAGTGTGTGTGGTTGAGGGCATCTAATTCAGTGGCATATGTTTTTTTTTTTAAATCAGATATCCAGTTATACCACAGTGAGACTCTTGAGCTGATGCTGCGTCGGTGGTCTAAACTCGAAAAGGATTTCAAGATGAAGAATGGCCGATACAACATCAGCAAGATACCTGATATCTATGATTGCATCAAATATGACGTGCAGCACAACAGTTCATTAAAGCTTGACAACACCATGGAAATTTACCGGTTATCCAAAGCACTGGCTGACATTGTCATCCCACAGGTGACTATTTTTTTTTTAAATTTTGCTTTTAATCAAAGATCAATGTAATGAATTATGAGAGCTGGTACATTTTCTTGAACAATTTTTGGTAATTGTCTTTATTTGCTATTGTCAGGAATATGGTATTTCTCAACCTGAGAAACTGGACATAGCCAAAGGTTACTGTACACCTCTTATTCGCAAGATCCGCTCTGACCTACAGAGGACACAAGACGATGACACTGTTAATAAACTGCACCCAGTGTAAGACCTAGTCAGAGAAAATAACATTCATAACAGAGATCTTATCTTGACAAATTAAGAACTAGTCAACAGTTCAAGAACTGAAGGGGTTACGATATGAGGAATAAAATTGTCCTTGATCTTATGACATTCATTGCACATGTAAAAACTTAAAGGGATAGTTCACCCAAAAAATCAATTCTGTCATTTAATAATTCTCATGTTTTTCCAAACTCATTAAAGTTAAGTTCATCTTTGGATTCTTTTTTATATTCTCTCATCATTTTTTCATCTGTTGAACGTCCTCAAAACTTACATATAAACTGTGAAACATTGTATTCATATTTGACTGTTAATCTTTCACTTTTTGGGTGAATTGTGGACCTGAATTGTAAGTGTAGTTGATTTTTCTGTCCACAGGTATTCCAGCGGAGTCATGTCTCCAGAACGCCATGTGCGGACCAGACTTTACTTCACCAGTGAGAGTCACGTACACTCACTGCTGTCTATCTTGCGTTACGGAGCCCTCTGTGATGTATGTCTTTATTTATATAATCTTTTATATAAACATGTAATGTAAATGTAATAATAAGTACATAGTAATATTCTAGCTGTTTATTTTTGCTATGCCAAGCAAAATGTATTTCTGCTCAAAGGAATTTTTTTCACTGTATCCTCAGGAGGCCAAAGATGACCAATGGAGGAGAGCCATGGATTACCTTAAAATAGTCAGTGAGCTGAACTACATGACACAGATAGTCATTATGCTCTATGAAGACCCAAACAAGGTACCAGGATGTCAGCACACATGCAATACTTTTAAATGGCAGAAATCATAAGTAAAATACTTATAAACAGCTTTTGTTTATCTGTGTTTTGATACCCAAGAAATGCATAGAATAATAGAATCATTTTTGTCATAATTCTGCGCATGCAAGATCATATTTTTAGCACACAAAACTACGTTATGCAGTACTTTTTAAACTCTCTAACTAAAATCAATGTGCTTATATTTAAGAATGGATAAAATATAAAGTTTTGCATCCTATCTATATTAAGGCGTGTATGATGTATGAGTACAGACATGTGACCCTTTTAATACTGTGTTAATGAGGGGTTTGAATTTGTAGGATCCTTCGTCAGAGGACCGTTTCCATGTGGAACTTCATTTCAGTCCAGGAGCTAAAGGCTGTGAAGAAGATAAAAACCTGCCATCTGGATTTGGATATAGACCAGCATCTAGAGAGGTTAGCTGTGACTGATGACTATGACTGCTTTTTTTTATTCTGCTTATTTCCTCTTGCTGAGTTTGGGAAGGACTTGGTCATAAAAGAAACAATCCATCTCATTTGAGAGTTGCTATTGATGTACTGTTAAATGTTTTCATTTACAGTGTTTCTTAATCTCTGTCCTTTGATCTCAAATGTTTTTAAATGTTGAATGTCTCTTAAGAATGAGGGCTCCAAGAAGAAATCCCATAATGACAGTGACGAGGAGGCCAGTGGTGCCAAACGAGACGAGCCGGATCGAGCCCTTATGATGTTCCGCCCCATGGTGTCAGATCCCATCTACATCCACCGGAAGTCCCCTCTTCCCCGCTCCAAAAAGATTGGCTCTGTGGAAGTAAGTTATTAGATGTTGTCACTATAAAGGTTCTCTAAAAACTTTCCTTTAAGTAATCAAGTCATTTCCAATTTATGACTATTCTTCCATACATATGTATATTGTTCATATATAGAAGCTTAGCTTAGATAGAGGCAGTCATGAATTGAGGAGTTAAGGTTTATTTACACAAAGCTCAAACCTTTACATCAAATTTAAGTGAAACAATCCATCTGTGTGTAGTGTGACAAAGCACTTTTTTTTTTAAAAGTGTTTTTTTTTTTTTTAGTTGTTTTTTTTATATTTGGTTCTATATATATATATATATATATACTGTATACTGTGTATATATATATATATATATATATATATATATATATATACAAAGTCAAGGCCACAATTCATTCATAATTATGTGTCTTCAATGTACTATAGCGTTGTAAAAAGTACATCCTGAGGTTAAGATAATGTAGATTTTAAACCCAGAAGACAATTAACTATTTTTCTCCTAAAATTAAAGTGCAACACAAAAATCATCTCAGAAATGTTTAGCGTTTCATGACCCTTTAATCAACGTCCTAAATTAATGTGCTGCCTTCGTTGCAGCAAATGTACGCACATACATATAGTCACTCAAATGCCCAAGAAGGTTTAAGGAGCACAGAAACTAGTCAACACTTCCCTGCAACTTTTATCAATGAAATAACTTTGCTACATTTTATTTCTCAGCAACTAGGTGGTGATTTCACTATTTTTGAATTAAACTCATAGTTTCACTAGTGAGATGCTGCACAGACTCAATTGCCAAGTATACTGGACTCAGCTATTTTAAAGTGCCCCTATTATGCTATTTTAAAGGTTCCTAATTTTGTTTTAGAGTCTCTTACAATAGGTTTACATGGATCCAAGGTCAAAAAAACACCTTAACTTTCTCATAATTTATATTGCAGCATCACTTCATTTCTCACAGTGTCTGAAACAATTTGATAAAGGATTCTGTCTCTTTAAACCCTTCCTTTCCAAGAGCCTGAGATAGCCCAGTCTGCTGTGATTGGTCTACTCTGCTCTGATTGGTCAGATGGCCCAGTCTGTTTTGACTGGTCTACTCTGCTCGGATTGGTCAGATGGCCCAGTCTGTTTTTGATTGGTCAACTCTTCTCTGATTGGTCAGACAGCCCAGTCTGCTGTGATTGGTCTACTCTGCTCTGATTGGTCAGATGACCCAGTCTGCTGTGATTGGTCAGTCGGCCCCAGTCTGTTGTGATTGGTCTACTCTGCTCTAATTGGTCAGATGGCCCAGTCTGTTATGACTGGTCGACCGCTTACTGCGCGTGTCAGAAATCAAATTGTCATTGGCATATCTGAATTTCAGCTCTTCCTCAGCACTTGATAAATAGTGATACTAACATTCTTTGGAAGGGCAAATGCAGAAAACAGCATCTTCTTGACATGAACAACACAAAGAAAACTTCCAGTCTGAGCTACAACTCCAGTGTTTGAAGGTCAAAGCAGATGTTGTTTGCAGGCAGCCAATGAAGATCATAGACTGTCATTATGCAGATTTTTTTTTACAAAATTACATATGTTTGAGCAGAAAGTAAAACTGGAATTAATGATGACTCGTTTCAGGCATGAAAGGTATATGAAAGGTAATATTTGAAAAAAGCATAATAGGGGCACTTTAAATTAAAATACTAATTAAATTATTACTTTTAAGAAATGTATTAACTTTACAATAATGTTTCATTTGTTAACATTAGTTAATGCATTAGCTAACTAACAATGAGCAGTATATTTTTACACCAATATACAATAAATCTTTGTTAATGTTAGTTTAAAAAATACAGGTGTATTAACTAATCTTAACAGATAGAACATTTGATTTTAAATGTATATTTAGCAATTATTGAAATTAATATTCATTACATTCTGTTGAAGTATGTAGAAGTACGGTATTAATTGTGTAGTTAACTTTTATTAACAAATGAGACCTTGTTGTAAACAAATTTGTTTTTATACAGATTCAAACATTTTAAAGCATAAGCATTTATTTTTAGGTTTTTAAGATCTCAAGAAACAAATTCATTGTTTCCAAACTTTTGTCTGGTAGTGTACGTACTGTGCATATTGAATTATTTTTCCCTTACATTTTTTTTCCATTGCTGTCACATCATGCATCAGTGAGGAAAAAGTGCTTGCAATTTTCATCAATTTCAAATCCATCTCTCTACATGTCGATATGCCTTTATGTGTCCTTAATTTTTAATGAATTGGCTCAAAGCCTTTTCAATTTCAGTTTCTTTCCTGAATATTTTTCCTGAATGTATTTCATTTTTAGGAAACAGGATGATGTTTTTTGTTTGTTTGTTTGTTTGTTTTTCTTTAGTTTCTTTTATGTCATTTTAAAGCATATAAACAGGCTAAAAATGGGAGTGAAATTGTCGATGTTGTTATTCTGGGAGTGTTGTACAACTTCATGTCAAACGTACACTATGTAAGATTTTTTTATTTTTTTTTTTATTTTTTCAAAATGAACAAAATTTTAAAAATCAATCAATACATCTAGGGCTGCCCCCTAATAGTTGATTAATCGTTAGTCAACCAGAAGAGGCTTCGTCAACTAGAATTGTATTAGTCAGTTAGTCGCAGAAAAAAAACCACGAGGGACAGATTGTTAATGGCAGTTCCTTGTGGTAATTATAGTATGTCGGCCAGGAAATCCAAACGTTCGCCTATTATCTGTCGACCTCAAGCATGGCTTATCATTGGAAACATATAAGTAGTAGTAACTTTACCTGGCTACTCGCTCTCACATTAACTTGGATAAATGTTCGCTATTATTAGGCACATATCCAAGTGGTTGTGTGGAGTGTGGAAGCTACAGTATAGCGCATTTACTGCATGACATGGAGGCGCTGCCACAATCGCATTTGTTTCTGATAACAGCAGAAGCAACTTAAAATACTATGGCATTTTTGGTCATACAGATAAGAGTAATACATCTGTAAAGTGTCTACTCTTATTTGTGTAAACTCACAATAACAAGAAAATATTGTGCCTTTTGTAAAATAAAGAAAACAAACATGATACCCTTTCTGCCGCCTCGTCTCTGTGAACTGTAGTATGTCACAAAAATGAATATAGGCTACTTGCCTCACAGACCTTAGAAATATCTTGAAAAGCTTGAAATGTCTACTTTTAAATGAACCAATTCAAATCAAAAAGAAATACTCTCTGCTTATTTAATCTGTATGAAAGGTGCAATGCCCTATAGGCGCATTCACTATACTGCGGAGATTGTGAGGCAGCAACCTAATCTTTATCTTTGCTGCCGACACTGACTCAAAAAACACTAGTGTATTAATAAATAATTAAAATGTCTCCTTGCTATTTTTTTTTTTCCTGACTCAGGAAAATTCATAATCATTACTTTTGCCAGTGCTTTACAGCAAGCTTTATGCCTGTGCTTGAGCATGGAATAGGCTGTATATTACGCTCAGGGCTTGACATCAACTTTTTTTGCTCACAAGCCACTGTGGCTAGTGGAGTGCATATAGATATTTTTAATATGATCTCATAATTTGGCAGCAGGTATATTAGGCTGCTGTCACTTTAAAACCTAATGCATGGATCCATTTCACTGTTACACATGCTTTTTCTCTCTCAACTGTTCACATTCACTTAAAACATAACTGACTGTATTTACGTGAATACTCGCCAGCGTTTTGTGTGTATCATTTGTACAGCCATCATAATTTATTTATATTTACAAGTGAAAACTTTGAAAATCTTTTCTTTGGCCTTTTGTCAGTTAAATAAAGGTTAAAGAGAATTAACAAATCACAGATTCTTGATTTTATTGCATTTTACAAAATGTCCCAACTTTTCTAGATTTGGGGTTTTAGTACGATGGTGGTTTGTGTTTATCACATAATTTTAGGAAATTTTAGCTTAAAAGTCCCTATTAAAGATATGATTTGTTGATATGGCGACAAGTGATAATGTTGTGAAAAAAATTAGACAAAAAGACATGACACATAGTTGTATTGCACATTCCCATGCCTATACAGAAAAAACAAACTTTTAAAGAAATACACCATGTGCAGAATTATTAGGCCAGTTGATTTTCTAATCATATTTTTTTTTTTTCAGGCACATTTTACCAATTCCAAACCACATCAATCTTAATAACTTCTATTAATTTTGTATTTAATCATTTATAAGTGGATATATAATTGTTTATGAAGACTGGAAATGGAAAAACGCCTTATATTCATTATATAGACAGATTTAAAGTGACTCTTGAAGGACCAGCACTACATCCACTTGTACCACTGTGTGAAGAATTTATCTTCCAGAATCTAGCAGTAACTGTGTAACTCATGCTGTAACTTTGTAATAGTATTGCATTAGTGTTGCATCCTTTTTGGGGCATTTAATAATTTTTGAGTTTGAGTTAAATCTCTTTTTTGGCTCATTTTGCCTGTAAAAGAAAACCTGCCTAATAATTATGCACACCTGAAAACAAGGTGTTTTTCATTTACAGCCTTCCTGAACAATTATAGATCAATTACAAATGATTAAAAACAAAATTAATAGTAGTTATTAAGATTGATGTGGTTTGGAATTGGTAAAATTTGCCTGGAAAAAAAATATGATCAGAAAATGCCTAATAATTCTGCACACGGTATATGTAACAACTCTCACCCTCATGTCATTGCAAACCCTATGAATTGTTTCCTTCTATGAAACACAAAAGATTTTGAAAATGTCTTTTTTCAAAAGAAGGAAAGGATATCAATAAAAGGAATAGTCTAACCAAAACTGAAAATTGCCATTCCCTCACCCTCGTGTCGCTATTGTACTGTTGCTTGTTGTATTTATTGTACAATGTGATGCAAATTATTCCATCTTGCCATACTAATGTCACACAATATTGTTTCAAGCATTCAGGTTTCAGTCAACCAAAACCAGCTAGCAGCCTTGTGAGCGTGTATATAATACCTTGGGTGCAAAAGCATGCTCAACAGCATCATGATTTTTTTCATGTTTCAGTTCAAAATGTATGTTATTTTGGAAATTGCCACGGTCTCTTATTTGTTTTCTTTTTTAGTCCCCATTGCAGGCAGACTTTTTCAAGACGCCTGCTGGCAAAGTATGAGCACTGTTTGTCTTCCTATAGTGAATGTTGGTGGACACGTAGCCGGACTGTTGTTAACGTTGCATGACTGTGCTGTTTCTGCCCCCTGTCTCACTTCCAGGAAGAGAGCCCCCTGAGTGTGTCTAGCCCTGACTCTATAGGTACCTGGATTCATTACACCTGTGGTGTTGGTACTGGGCGTCGAAGACGCAGATCAGGGGACCAAATAACTTCCTCCCCAGTCTCCCCCAAATCACTGGCTTTCACATCCAGTATTTTTGGCTCATGGCAACAGGTTTTTACCAATTTAATTCATTCTTCACACCAACCACTAACGTACTGTTCATTCACACTCAAAATCTTGGTGGCGATCAGCAAGGACACCTAATAAAGCAGATGAATTAAAAGAGAGCACTATTACTTCATCCGTCATGTTTTTTGTTGATTTTTAATACACTGGTTTGTGTTCTGTAATATCAGCTTTTTACTTTTCAATTTGTGTCAAGAATCTTAGTCTTGATAGTTTTAGTCTTTACCTTAGTCTTAACAAATTTTTTTTAAAACATTGCATCTTAATGAATGTTTTTTTTTTTTTTGTTCTAAACATATGAAAACTAACTTGTTTAATATTTCTCCATTGACTTTAATTGGTACTAAATTCTGTAATTCTTTACACAAAAATATCCATTTGTGTAATAACACCTATAACCCAGTCGTCTTTTTTTTTATAGACCACTGGTTTCTCAGTGTTGGTTTAAAGTCAACATGAAATCAAAAAGTTTTATTTTTTTAAAATTTTTTACTGATCTTATTGTTTATGATTCATCTGTGCATGTTAAAAAAAATCACATAAGCCATGCAGCCAAATAGTCTAGTCATTTTTATAGGTAGCTCACAAAGGATTCTTGTTAATAAATAGTTAATGTAGTTTAATGTTAGTGTAAGTAAAGTTTACGGTAATAATAGCAAAAGAAGATTAAATATTACCTTTTTTCTTTGTCGAGATGCTCTCCAAGATCAACTTTTTTAGGTATGTTTTCAGCAACTCTACCTTTTCGGGGTTAAACAGCTGTTTTAACATCCAGTCAATTCCTGATGGATAAACTCAAGTCTTGCCCCACACATTTTTCCTGTTTGAATATTCTCAAAAATGCATAATCTTAAGGAAGTAAAATGGGTTGCAAATGCCACTTCAGGTTGACTTTAAATTGTTTTAAATGTTTTTTTGTTTTTGTTTTTGTTTTTTACAAAATTTGTCAATTAGTTTTGTATATTACTGTTGTATTTATTTATTTATTGTGACTTGGATACTGATTGAATCAAACCTGAATGTCATTCCATGTAGAGGAAAAAATATTTATTTGTTGGTAACTCTTTACAATAAGGTTCATTAGTTAAACATTAGTTAATGTTTTGACTAACATTAACTAACCATGAGCAATACATTTGTTACTATTTACTAATCTTCATTAACGTTAGTTAATGAAAATACAGTTGTTCATTGTTTATGTTGGTATTGCATTAACTAATGTTAAAAAGATTTGAATAATGTATTAGTAAATGTTGAAATTAACAATGATTAATACATGCTGTATAAGTGCCGTTCGTTATTAGTTCATGTTAACTAATGAACTTTATTGTAAAGTGTTACCGATTTGTATATGTCAGTTACTTTTTGGCTATGAAAAAAGCTACTTTTGGCCTTTTGCTGCTGCTTCAGACCATAAACTAAAAATCTCATTACAACCCTTCAGTGTTTTTTATTTTTCTCTCTGCACCAATCTACTCTCTTTATCCATGTTTAGCCTAGAGAGTCTCAGCTCTTTTCATTCATCTGCTCTGCTATTAGCTGTCCTTTGCATCTTGCTCCATTTCAGTGTCCAATAAAAAGTTGACCTCTGGGTTGCTACGGGATATGTGTCACTGATGTCATACATGTATGGGGTGGATTTTGCTTGTCACTCACCTCAGACAGAATTTGCCTCTGCTTTGGCACCTTTTAATATTCATTGATCACTGTTAAATCGACATTTCTTGTTCTTGCGGTTCAGTGGGAAGCTCTTAGCAAGAGTATCTATCAACATAATCAATGATATTTGTTTATGGTGGTTAACCATTTAGTGAACATCACATTTTTTTTTTTTTATGTTTTACAATAATAATTATAACTCATGTGTTATAATTATGCTTGTGTCTTTGTTTTACAAGATATTATTGCTTCATTATGTCAGTTTTCCTGTCATTTTTTTTTACACAACATTATAACAAAGTGGGAACCTCGGTCAAGTTCTTAACACAGTAAAATGTTTTGAAGATGGTGGCACAGATTAGCCAAAGTCTTCAACTAAATACAGTGACCCCAAAAAAGAATTTGGACACTTTAGTCACGATTAAAAATGTCTGAATGCCTTAATGTTAGATGAGAAAAATATCGAAGCAGTTTTCAATTTTCCTTGGAAATATGTCAAGGTATAGCAGATATAGTGTGTTATAATGTAATCAAAGTCTCATAGGTAAATTGAAATTGGTTTGATATAAATGCATAGATTTTCTGTGTGTCTTAAGTGTATTTTTGGGGCCACTGTCTCCATTGAAAATCCTTGTAGTTGAGGACTTGGCTGAATCTGTGGCTTGATCTAGGCCTCATGTAAAGCCTGTTCAGACTTAGAGAACTCTGTGCTGTTTAGTGTCCAATAACCCTCTTCCTATGCCCAGGATAACCTCCTTTCACCTCAAAGTAGATTCCTAATTTTGAAGTTTCCTTTGGTTTTGCATGAAACGGAAATTTTTAACAGAGAAAAATAACTGGGCTGTGACCGTTTTGTTCCCTGCTCTGTTGGGTTTTACATGGATGCAAATGCAATTTGTTTGAAATTGTGGATTGTTCAGTTATACTCTATAAACTGTTGCCATGTTTGTCCTCATACCTTCTGCATTCCTGATCTCATTTCCTGTTTCTGATATGGAATGGAGTCTGTGTGGCTATGCTTAACGCATGATCCATTTCTTTTTTTTCATGCTGGGTTTTTTCTTTTTCTTTTTGTATAGACCTGTGAACTCACATATACAGTGCTGCTTATTAACATCTGTCTATCTGTAAATTGCCTTTATGAACAAAGAAGGATGAAGGTTGAGTTTTTGTTGAGCAGTTATTGTTTTCTGCTTGTGCCTATTCAGGTTCTGTCAGAGAACAACAGCCACAGCAGACCGGGCAGACTGCACGCCGATCACAAGCTCACCACTGGAATCGGTAAGATGAGCACTCACGGATCTCGTAGCGCACATCTTAATATTATAAAGTCAGCAGACATATCTTGTAATATCCTGAATGTTGTTGTTGGATGTTCATTATGGAGGAACTCTGACATACTGTCCTGGTTTTCTGTGTCCCAATATAATGTTTTGCCGTTCCATTTCTAATCTCTGTTGTGTGTGATGTTATTGTGGCTGCTCTCTCTTGATTCTTTAAACTTAACGACCAATTAATTTGGGTCTGAATTGGAAGTGAATGTGTAATACTGTCAGTGAGCTTTACTCTGAAACACACTGTTCTAAGATTTTTGCCACACAGCTGACTAATACAGTGCTGACTCTCATATATGCTTGTAATGTCCTTTGTGTGTTTGTAGGCCGTTTATACACAAACCTCCATGGTTTATGTGGAAGCATATACTTTTGTCTTACTGTGTAATTATAGCTCTTTAGTAATTAATTGTAGATGGGTAGGAGACATGAAATGGTTTTGGATGTCCTGCAGTGTGACATTCAATACTCTTCACTCTTAGAAGAATAGGTTCTATATAGAACCCTAGAGTTCTTGATTTAATTTCAAAGAATGCCATAAAAGGTTATATATAAGGAGAAAATCTTAAATGATTGCATAGTACTTTCATGTTTAATGGATATTTCAGTTTTTTTCTTGTGATGTGTTAATGAGAACCTTTTCTTCGAAGAGTGATTTAAAACCGTTTTAACCAGTGGCCAGTTTCATAAACTGCTTAGAATAGTCTTACAAGTTAGTCATCTAATTTTTTTCTTCAAGACTGGTCATAATTTCAGTCAGTCAGTGACATAAAAACGTAGATTGGTCTAATTTGAATTCTATAAAGTAAGGCTGATTAGCCTTAACTAATTGCTAGTTGGTCAGATTAGTTCTTAAGAGACAGTCTTAACTTAGCATCTATGTTTATGCAACTACCCCCAGTATATTTTTTTCTTTGAGCCCATAATTGAGATTAATTTAACTTTGTATTACCGTAAAAAAAAATAAAAAATGGTCATACTGCAGGACAGTTTAAAACTATAGTGAAGACAAAAGGTGTTTAAAAAATGGTGACCAGTTACAGGACTAACAATGTGCACTTTGCTTTCTTTCATATATATTTTAAACTTAAATTTGATGTTGGTTTGGGGAAAAAAGTAACTCATGGACATGTTACCAAGAAAGAATGTGTTTTTATGTGTCAGCCCTCAAAAATTTAGTGGAAACTGATTTTTTCAAACAACTAAGAGCTTTTGTGATTTAGTTTGAAACTTTGCGATGTGACACATTAATGGCATTATGATTTGTGAAGTGACAATGAAGTGGCACAGATTTATACTATAAAACTATAAAGATTGACACCTCAAGGGTTTTTGGTCAGCTGTTAAAAATTAGTGCCACCAAACTAAAGCAAAATGCATTCTGGTCACAGCAAATTGTGTTCCATCAATACAGATGGATTTGCCATAATGCAAAAAAACTATGAATTGTTAAAAAGTAACTGATATGAGCTTACACTCCTGGGGCCGCATTCACAAAGCATTAAGTTAAGAATTCTATATTCTCAAAAACATTTAAGAATGTTCTTGTCTTTTTTTTCTTAAGATTGTTACAAAGACAAAATTTGAATTCATGAAAAGAGTGTTCGTAAAAATCATTGTAAGCAACCATTTAAAGGCAGGATGACCTCCAACTTTTCTTAATTTCAAAGGTAAGATGTTTAATGAATCTATTGGGTTGTTTCAAATATTAAACATTACATTAGAATAGCAACACTCACCGGCCACTTTATTAGGTACATCTATTAAACTGCTCATTAATGCAAATATCTCATCAGCCAATCACAAGGTAGGATGATCTTCTGAAGTTCAAACTGAGCATCAGAATGGGGAAGAAAGGTGATTTAAGTAACTTTGAATGTGGCAAGGTTGTTGTTGGTGCCAGATGGGCTGGTTTGAGTATTTCAGAAACTGCTGATCTACTGGGATTTTCACACACAATCATCTCTAGGGTTTACAGAGAATAGTCTGAAAAAGAGAAAATATCCAGTGAGCGGCAGCTCTGTGGGTGAAAATGCCTTGTTGATGCCAGAGGTCAGAGGAGAATGGCCAGACTGGTTCAAGCTGCTAGAAAAGGCAACAGTAACTCTAATAAGTACTTGTTATAACCGAGGTCTGCAGAAAAGCATCTCTGAATGCACAACACGTCCAACCTTGTAGCAGATGGGCGAAAGCAGCAGAAGGCCACAGCGGGTGCCACTCCTGTCAGCTAAGAACAGGAAACTGTGGCTACAATTCACGCAGGCTCACCAAAATTGGACAATGGAAGATTGGAAAAACATTGCCTGGTCTGATGAGTCTCAATTTCTGCTGTGTCATTCAGATGGTAGGGTCACATTTATTTCTGTAAACAGCATGAAAGCATGGATCCATATCAGTGGTTCAGGCTGGTGCTGTGATGGTATGAGGGATATTTTCTTGGCACACTTTGGGCGCCTTAGTACCAATGGAGTGTTTAAATGCCACAGCCTACCTGAGTATTGTTGCTGACCATGTCCATCCCTTAATGACCACATCTTTCAATTGCTACTTCCAGCAGGAAAACCTGACGTCAAAAAGCTCATATCATTTCAAACTGGTTTCTTGAACATGACAATAGCCGCTTTTCCACCGTCAGGCCGAACATTTCTAAGAATGGTAAGGAGCAGTTCAGATCATATTTACACTTGAGATTGGTTCTGTACGGCACAATTACAATCCGGTCGGCTAGAATGCATGTAGTGACGTGGCCACTCCTGATTGGTCACTTGTCTGTTGCCTGGCTGCCAGTTTCTCTCTATCTGGAGTGAATTTAACTTGTTAATAATAAAATTGAAAGAAATATCTGATCATCCTCCATAACACGGTAGCTATCTACATCTCTTATCGTCTGTAAACCGTTGCGTTACCAAGGCAACGACTGACACATTTGTATGACATTAGAAAGAGCGGCCGTTATCAGCCCCACAGAAGAAAATGAAACCATATCTCTACCGGCTGAGCCGGATTGACACGGTATGGAATGGTTAAGCAATGAGAGCGGTTTGGCCTGACAGTGGAAAAGTGGCTAATGAGTTCACTATACTCAAATGGCCTCCAGAGTCACCAATCCAATAGAGCACTGTTGGGATGTGTTGGAACCGGAGATTCACACCATGGATGTGCAGCCGACAAATCTGCAGCAACTGTGTGATGCTATCATGTCGGTAATGACCAGATCTCTGAGGAATGTTTCCAGCACCTTGTCTGATTCTATGCTACAAAGAATTAAGGCAGTTCTGAAGGCAAAAGTGGGTCCAACCCAGTACTAGCAAGGTGTACCTAATAAAGTGGCCCGTGAGTGTTACACATATTACAATCATTAGGGATGTGCAAGAGTTCTCTAAAGTGACACTATGGTTCGACAATGTAAACAATAATTGGTGACTTTACTTTTTGCTGAATTTTAAATTCAGTAACAGCTCTATGAAATGACTTTAATAGGTGAAAGAGGGTGAAAGATTTACCCCGCAGATTTCACATCAGTTGGCCACTCAAATTTGCTGCACTGATCAGCAGAAAACTGCTTGAATTGAAAGTGATTTCTGTGGGAGCAGTGCTTTACACATTGCTACACTAAAGACAACTGACGTTTGACCTTTTTGGCCTGCAAAAAAAAGGAAAAAAAAAAAGAGTTGATTGAATCTTCTGGAAAAAACATCATACAATCAGATAACACCAAGTTATAACAAGTCTGGAAATGTTTGATAACTTCTAGAATTACACTTCTTACAAACTTCTTAGAAATTTCTTAACTTTTTTAAAGAAGTTTTTTGTGAATCCAGCCTCTGTATTGGAGTGGTGGAAAATATTAACGATTATCATAGTGGTCCACAGTGGGTGATAATACTGTAATAGTTACAGCAATTGTAGTAAAGATGGTGTAAGTGTATTACAAATTTAATTTTGTCAGTAATTGCTTGATATGTCACTTCATGTGACCTTAAAGCTTATGTCTTTTGGTCAGATTTTTTCTCCTGAAAGTGAGGTCCTTTGGTGATTGGTTTACCTTACTTGGTTACAATAACAAAAGACATTACTGTCATTATGGGATGCTTTCAGTGAGGCTGCACTACTCATTCTGTGGCAAGAATCTTCTAGATATGCATGCTGCATGCATTGCGAGGTGTGTCTCTTGGAACACCCGATTGCTGTATGTATCTTCTCTAACTCCCATCAGGGTCTCATTGTGCTGGCTTGTTTAGCACCATGGTGCTGGGCGGCTCCTCCAGTGCACCTAACCTACAAGATTACGCTCACGCACACCGTAAAAAGCTGACCTCCTCTGGCTTCTTAGATGGTATGTGCAAACACGCACACACACCTTCTAATGGTGAATCCCCGTCCCTACTTTTAAGGAATCCTGGAGTCTTATCTGTGTTTTCAGTGGGAAACTACCAGAGGGTTGTTCTCAACTGGTTGCATTGGAATAAGTCGTCCTTTTGTTGCTTTGTTGTGGTACTCATGCCCATCTGCCCCAATTATTTATGATGCAAATCTTTTTTGTTTACCAAAAAAAAAAAAAAAATTGGGATCCTACAATCCTGCTTTTACAAGAAATGTATGCTATGATCTGTACATAGTGTATGTTTCATGAAAAAAAACAGGTTTAATAAATTATCTATAATACCTGTAAAAAAACTTTTTTTGGGGGGGGGGTAATTCTATGTGTAGCCTATGTCTCGTCCTGTGTAACACAAGCTATATGTTGAATTCATCTTAAGAGTCCGTCTCATCAGAATATTATGCGCTGTTAGCAAAATAATGTTATTTATTTATTCATTTACCTTAATGTAACTCATTACCTCTGTAAGACTGTCAGTGCTGGGTAGTAACTGATTACATGTAATCTGGATTCAGTAATCAGATTTCAAATATTAAGTACTTGTAATTAGTTATTTAATTTAATATTTAATGAATTTTAAAAATACTCCTAATTGGACTACAGTTACTTTATTTATTACATGATTTCATGTTAATCTCACAATATTCATTGATTTTTGCTACAACTTTTTTTTTTTTTTTATCTTTTAATATTTTCCTTTCTAATAAAGCCTACTGCTTATATGCATTCATAAGCTCTTCCAGGTTTGTGGAATTGCACACGCAGACCAGCCACTAGTCATGTGACTGACACTGAAAACTGATATCCACACAGCATTTGATCACTGGATTTACAGAAATCATTTTACTTTTAAGAAGTGTTTTCTTAACATTGCAACATTGCATATCTAAGGAACACAATTATTATTATTATCATTTACTCGAAATGCCCCCTGATCATTTAAAAATTAATAAGTTAAAATAATTATAAGGTCAATATTTAAATTAGGTCAATAATAATAATAATAATAAGTTCACAGTTCTCTGATGTTGCTTAATGGTCACATGACATGCAGGTAAACAATATTTTTATCTTTTTCAGCAAGTGTTTTATTTTTGTTTTTATTGTAAAATTATTTATTTTAAGTTTAAATTATATTTAATTACCTAATAGCTTTTCATTAAACTCACAAAACCCTTGCAGTTCTGATGTTTAATACACTTCATGTTGTTGATAAAGATTAGAATATATTTTCTTTATTTTTGTATTTTTATAACAATATGAATAAAAATAAAAAATAACTGGATAAAACTAAAGATCTGCAGCAGAAACTAGTGGCCAATTTCTTTTTTTTTATATCCTTAAAAGGGGTCATGACATGGATTTTTTTTTTAATGTTAATATGATCCTTGAGGTTCACTGATAATGCGCGCACACACAAAAAATAAATATATGTGGTAAAATTAGTATTTTCAACCTTCATTCTGATTCTCTGTCTGGAATAACCTGTTTTTAAGTAAGTGTTTTGAAAACATTATCCATATAAAACCGTAATTTACAGTTGATTATGAAATCATTTACTTACGGTTTATGATGCAGCAGCTGTCAGATACAATACAACTGACTGCTTCATCTGTCAAAAGTTTCTTTGCAAACTCTTGCAAACAAAATGCTCCGAACAAACATAATCCTCCCAGGCCATTAAAGTAAACCATCCACTTTTTTCCGATGCTGGGATCTTTCCGTAGTCTGTACAGAGATGCAAATGAGCGGTTAAAAAATTCATTCACTCTTTTATTTATCCTCAAGTACGTGGAGTATTATCAGAAACTGAACGTGCATCTGTATACTGTATCCAGTGTAGACAGTTTCAGTGATTATAATGGCTTCTATTTGCTTTTGACACAACTCTCAAATCCATAGGCGGGGCCTATGGTGCGATGATGTAAAAAAAAATTTGATGTCTTGCTCTGGAGGCATCTATTCAAATGTTTTATTTATATAGCGCTTTTACAATTGGTAATTGTATTTGCCCGTGTGACATCACAGATCCTGCAATATCCAAACTAGCAATCTTTGGAGCTTGATTAAATAAATGCTAAGTTTATGAGGAGGATGTTTTAAGCTATGAAACTTGCAGGATGTTTTAATGGTACAAAGACTCATGTCATGACCCCTTTAAAGTACACTGTAGTATTTTAGGTTTTTGGTATTTCTCTTTATCCTGCACACACACACCTGTTGCCAAACCTTTTTTCTTTGTATACAGACATGACTAAAAAAAATTCTAGGACAAATCTTGGAAGCTAGAGCAAACTGAACCCCACAGCTCTGAATTAAAATAATTTTTGCATACTTACCATATAGTGAGTTGGAGTAAGGCAATAATGTGGTTTTGAACACACATTTATGAACAGATATTTTGTTGACTTCTAAAGAAATATTGAACAAACAAGCACAAGGAAGTCATCTTCGTGGATGTGCTGATATCCAAGAGGCTAGTTTCTGTTAATGGTTCTGTTATCGTGTCCATTCTAGTTGTAGTGTCTGTACTGGAATAATATAACTGTTCAACTGAAGTTTTTAAGGCCATCTGTTATAATGCAGCAAGTGACTTCTGAATTCGTAGGTATTATTTGAGGAGATATATAACTCAACAAATGTTTTAGGGTAGGATGTGTTTTTATGTCCTGTTGTTTGTTTTGATATTTGGTACCTACAAATGATTTTGTGGAAATCCAGGATTCCATGGCTAATTTGTGTTGTGAAGCAAGACCTTTGTAGATGTGTTCATGAAGCAGGAGTGCTGTTGAGCATCGGTAAAGAAAGTATAGCGTCAATAATAGAATTAACCCTAGAATGCATGACCCAAAACGTGACCCTACATGAATGCATAAAGGAAGCAAAATGACCCGTACAAAGAGATGGCATCCTGGTTTTATCATTCAGTGTAATTAAATCATTGAAGAATTTGATTATACGTCCAGTTTAAATGTTTCAGCAATGTTCAGTTGTTCACATCGTATACCATAACCAAATTCAGTTCAATATAATTACTCTTATAATTATGAGATTTTAATTTACTAGCAACATATGCAGATTATTTCACTGATGCTTGCAGATAAGTTGTCTTATGGAAAGATAGACTGTTGTTTTTCTGAAACTAAGGTGAAGAACAGGTAAATGTGTGTAACTGTCAATCTGAATAAGTGCGCAGTTGATATGTTGTAGTCTTGTCTCTGTTTAGTGTAAGAAGTTGTGTAGAGATTCACTGCATAGCCAGCAAATGACTGTGGTGAACATTGAGAGTCAAGATCTGTGAAATGGAGTTAGTTCATAAGAAATAAGCTTTGGACAAATGAGAAGTCCTGGTACTGGGATCGTAATGTTGCCTTGTAAGAGCTGTGCTAGCAGCCTTATCTGATGCCACTGTGTGTTTATTTTTGTTAGTCCAAGATCCAATCAAAGATAAATTTCTGACCAAAAAATACTATAGTGAGTCAAAATTCCATATGAAAAGTCTATGTGTAATTTTGAGACCCTTTACAAAGGCTTGGGGGTAGTGATAGAAAAAAAAAAATCCAAAAAAGTGGTGAGTCTCTTGGAACAGCATTGTACATTTTTGAATGTCTCACTTATCTGATACAGTCAAGTGATGGATCTATCTTCTGGCTTGTTGATTATCTGAATTGACCCTTTGCAAAGACCCGCCCCCCTTAGTTACTGTTGCTTTGTCCGACAAGCCGTGGCGCTGTCATGCCTCACACAGTGAAAAATACATTGCGGAGCGAAGAGGATACTGACAACACGTCGACAGACAAGACAGAGCAGGTTACTTATGATATTAAACAAAGTCCCAGCTTTCAAACTGTGTAGTTATTAAAGAAATTCAAACAATAAAAACCGTTTTGTGGCTCTTTAATGTGTCGTGACCATGGTCGTGACAGATTGCTGTAATGCCTCAGCTCAAGAGGCTCATTAACTGATCATCTCTTCCTACTAGTCCATTTATAGCATCAAATAAACATGAATGAACATGAGTATGAATGTTGTTTCAAACGCGTAGAGACGTCAGTATACACAATTTTTCAAGTTTAACTCCACCGAGTTTAATCTTCTAACTACTGGCTGCTTTGTCGGACAAAATGGCGGATGCGGCGTTCTGATTAGATCGCTTGTCAATCAAACTCCTGGCGAAGGGTCAATTGGGTGTGAGATACAAAAATGTTCAGTGCTGTGGGTCCCCCTGGGGCTAGAATTGAAAACTACTGTTCTGTCGTGTCGATTTAACCCCCAGTATGCATTCTAGGGTTAATATGGGGTGCTTGCTTAAACAGAAGGGAACCGAAGGTTTAATTTTGAAATGTGGAACGTGTTTTTTTTAATCCCTATCCCTATGGCTGTCCAAACACTAAACACAAGCATCCCTATGCTTTTCTTCTGCGTCTTTCCTGCATGACTCTTGCCTTCTTTAGTCTTTCTTTAACCCTCTTTCTTTTAGCTGTTATACATTTCAGGTACCTGTTTTTCTCTTTCTCAGAGGCTACACGTGGTTCTGCTGTAAAAAGATTTTCTATCTCATTTGCGCGACACCCAACCAATGGTATGTTTGCTTTTGTTAATTCCTAGTCACGTTTTCCCCTCACATTCAGTTTTTGATTTATTATTTGTTCTTCTGGATATAGAGTTCCTCCATCAACCCTTGTATGGGGCATAGGGAATGTGACAGCTATTTTAGAGGACTAAAAATACTCATTCAACACACCAGACATCATGTATATATTTGATCAACAATTTAGTCTCCTCTGCACGGTGATCTCATTACATGGATTTCAAAAATCGTTTTTGTTCCATCATCTACACGAAAGTACAATAAGGTTAAAAATGGAATTTGAAATATTTTGTTGTTACTAATTTTAAGTTATTTGTGGTTTTTTATTTGTGTATGAATGAACTAGTTCTTAGAAACTGATGAAATATGTTGAGTTTTCAGGTGAACAGAATTTGCTGCTCTTTGGCCTATTTGAAGAATATTTATTTAATATGACACTTTATTTTAACCTGTTTAAATTTATCTGCATATTTTAGCTTAGCTAACGTTTTCATGTTTTCTGTGTTTTTTTCCAATTCCAAATTCTATAGCAGGGGTGGACAACTCCAGTGTCCAGCAGAGTTTAGCTCCAACCCTAATCAAACACACCTGAACCAGCTAATCAAGGTCTTTAGGATTAGTGGAAAGTTATAGGCAAGTGAGTTTTTATCAGGGATGGAGATAAACTCTACAGGACACTGGCCCTCCAGGACCGGAGTTGTCCATCCCTGTTCTATAGCATCAATAAAACATTAACATCTAACAGAGTCACATTAATAAAATATATATATATATCAGTGAATAGCTAAAATGTAAAGCATTATTTAATGCATTGCAGTGTTTTATAAATTGATAACATCCAAAATGATGTCCAAAATTGCCCATTTTTAGCATATCATTTTTATTGTTTGTTTTTTCTTTTAATCTGCTTTTCTAAATGGGTCAGTGTTTTCCAGTATGTTCAGTGGTAAGTGTTAATCATACTTAATATACACATTCTATCCTGTCTAATTAGTGTTTGTTGTTTTATTTTGGCTCTGGTTCCCAATCTTGTGTAGCAAGTACTCAGATCTAGTCTGTAGACCTTAGTTTTTTGACCCTCCTTTTTTGTCTCACTTAGATCTGTCCTATAATGATGAAACAGAAAAAAACCCTCATAATTCTGTTCTGATCTTTCTTTATGTACCTACAAGAAAATAAGTTTTTGGTTTATTCTTTGCATTCGCAGAAGGAAAAGTAGCATTGCATATGCTCCTTTGTATTTTTAATTTTTTTAAATAATTGACGAGACAATTGCATCTTGCATTTTAGTCCTATTCTAGGTAAATCCCCAAACCTAATCAATTGAACATTGCCTAATAATTGTTTCCTTATACTAATGTGTGATTGGCTTCTTCACTCATTCTCTTCTTAAGATGGCTCTTCTTTTATTGTTAATTGGTATTGATCATTTTTTTTAAACAGTAAATCAATCTGGGTGTTCAGTTCCATCTTTAAATTCGAATGGAATGAGTCCCATTTGAAGCCACAGCACACTTGTGAGGCACATTCTATATGAATGTGGCCGACTGTTATGTTGCTTGGCAACCGCAAACAGTCTAATGAAATATATAACTTGACAGAAGAATTGGTTATTCTGATATTTTAATTTTGATAAATGTAACTATTTATTTATTGAACATTGGTGTCTTTTATATTCTATAATTGTTGCTGGTGTTGGATAAAAGCAATATAAACCATGAGAGACTGTGTTACAGTGATTTTACCATGATTAATAACACCGTTTATCTGTGGTATAATAACCGTAATGCTTGACCTCTTGTGGCTTAATGCTTTTATTAAAAGACACCTGAAGATTATATTCTGGCATTTTGTGCCAAATTGCATGACTTGAATAAATCAAATCATAATCATGTTGTTCCACTAGTTTCATGTGAGAAATAAAAATATTTGTAAAAGGTAGGTCGATTTATCATTTTCGCTTCATAAAACCATCTTGGCCAAGTGATGTTTTTTGGTAGATTGAAGGTATTGTGAGCTGTTCTTTGTGTGACCCATCTGCCTCCATCTTGCCCACCTCAAACTCATGTTTGATGGTGTTGTTGCTTGTCATTTTCAGAGGAAATGGAACGCCATATCTCTGCCATCTCTCCAAGATCTTAAGTTATAGTTCTTGCTATATGATAATTTTACTTGAAGATGTTTTCTAGCCATTTTTTCAGATTCTGATGTTGTATATTTCATTGAAGGTTTTGAGTTGTATTCCATGGTTCCTTCAATCTGTCCCTTGGAGACCCTCCATAATTCCCTGTCTCTCAAACAAGTGGATGACTTCCTCGCTTCCATAGCCATATCCCATGATTCAGTACTGGAAATATCGGCATCCTCGCCAGGTACTGTCAAAACAATATGCACTGACTGCCACTGTGTCACATTTACCGTACATTTGTTCTAACCTGTTTTTTTTAATTTGTTTTAACCCTCAGCTGTGCCCACAAAGAAGGCTCCTTTGAACACTTATACTCCAGCAAAAGTTTTGCCCTGTCCATTCACCCAATCCCTTGCCAAGAAGACGTGCTCACCAGAGAAGAGTGCATCAGGTATGTTGCATATATAGAAGCACCATTAAAAATAAATAACTACACAAAACTAGTAGAACTTTGCTTTGCATTTACAAATGCCTCATATACAGTATTTAATGCAAAGTGTTTTGAAAATGAATCAGTTCACTTCTGATTATAGATTATTCCAGGGTTTACACGGTCATGGAAACCTGAAAATATCTCAATACATTTTTTTTGTGCCTGGAAAAGTATTTTTTTTATATATATATGTATATTTAATTGGCTAGGTATTATGCTTGTGTAAACTGAAACTTGATTTGGGTCTTTTCGATTTGTTAGTCAAAGTGGTACAAAAATCAATCGTGTCACTCGTATTGTTTTGAATGGGAGAAAGTGTAACGCAATATGGCGGAATAAGTCCTGCCTTCTAAATAAGAGCCAATCGCCGACTGGTAAAGTCATCACTGCAGTGGCCGTTAGAAGCATCAGTTTCTATAGAAACAGTCAGACGCGCGCCTCCGAAATGAGGCACAAGAGACGCGCATTTAGGTCTGCGCATTAGCTTGAGCCAGCATAAAAATACAGGTTTTTGATTCGAGCGTTTGAAAAAAAAAAATTTGAGACGGTTGTTGTCAGATTTCATTGGTGAAAATTAGATTTAAAATATGAAATTTAATTGAAAGCTTGGCAAAAAGCTTTGGAGCTGCATGATGCCCAGGATGCCCGAGAGGTGTATCAAAGATGGCCACTGAGTGAAATGACTTGTCTTAAAGGGACTTTGAATATAGTGAATAAATCTGAAAGAAAAAAAGGTCTTATCCAGTAATCTTAAACACATAGAAAGTTCATGGAGAAGTCACCAAATTCACTGTTCAAAAAGTGTGGGAAATCTGTTATTCAGATTTGGAAAAACTCTCTCAAGACTCCCACAATCCATTGTGCCCCTTTCTTTCTGTTTTTCACCTCTGTATATATATTATTTTCCCTTCCAGATCAGGATGACTTTCCAGCCAGAAAGCCCAGAGCAGTTTCAGCAGATGTTCCGGAGCATGGTGCAAGTTGTGGCAAAACTTCACACCCAAGCTCAGCGACCAAGCAGCACAACCCTGCTCCAATCATCTCCATCCCTCTGCCACCTGAATGTCATGATTCCTCTATTAAAACCCAACAACTATCCAGTGTCTCATCCAGTGGCACACCAGCACTTGAAGTCCCTGCTCTACAAAATAAGAGTGCTACAAAAAACATGCCAGGCTTTTACACATGACATCAATCTGCAAACCACCGCCTGGGAAATGTAAAAATAAACTAAAATCATAGCACACCCTAAATCACGGCAAAACTAAAGCAGATGACCACATGCCATGGACCCAGTGAACCAACACAGGATTTTTGTTCAGACAGATTAGATCAATTCTTAGAGCATGTTACAGGCCTGACTTTATTACCTTTAGTGACAAGAATTTGTCATAATTAGCAGTACCTTTATTTGCATTTAAAGGAACATCTCACTGAATGTTTGTTACCAAAACACAGTCCACCAAAAGATATCACATTGTTGTAATTACAATCATATCGTAGGCTTATTTAGCTCTTCCATTCACCTTGAATGGTTCGGAAGAATGTGTTACATTTATCTTGTATATTTGAATGTTGAAATGTAAAAGCTTGCATAGAATTTACTGTCATAGTATGATGACGTTACTGCAGCTGGTTTTAATATTTAATGAATATAGCATATTGGGGCCTCATCAAACAAGGTCCTAAGTGATATTTCTTGTTTAGAAACATATTTTTAATGCATATATTTCATTACAATCAGAATGTGCACTTTCCCTCCACTGTAACGGAAATCTGCCTTATGTTAACAAGTACTTTTCCATCAAATTGAAATTAAACTGAATGTTGTGTATATTGGGAAGGTATTTTTAAGTTCATCATTAAATCAAAACTACATTTAAATCCTAGCAATGGTAGCCACCAATTGAATTCTCTGTCCCCAACATAATTTGTATTCTCTGCTTTCCTGCAGAGTTTAGCGCCAAGCTTCTACAATACTCCTATAATTTTATAGTAATTCTGAAGTTCAAGCACATTTTTGACCAGATTTACTAAACGGGGCAAATTAGCGTGAGACCGCAATCCCATAAAAGCGTAGATGGGAGTGAAAAGTTCTGTGGCTGATCTACTGATGATGTGCAAATTATAGAACACAGACACAGCCAGATCATTTCCATAATGACCAACGCAATGTACCAAAAGCAGTGCATATTAGTGTAGTGTCACAAACTAGCAGAGCCAATGATAATAAGGTTAGGGTAATCTACTAACAACACAAGTTAAAAATAAATCAGCTTGGCAAAAGATATGTTTGGATAACATCATTTATAACAGTGGTCTCAAACTCAGTTCCTGGAGGGCTACAGCCCTGCGGAGTTTAGCTCCAACCAGCTCCAATTCACACCTGCTTGGAAGTGTCTAGTAATCGTGAAGACCTTAATTAGCTGGATCATGTGTGTTTGATTAGGGTTGGAGGAAAACTGTAGAGCTTTGGCCCTCCAGGAATTGACCCTTCGCAAAGACCCGCCCCCCTTAGTTACTGTTGCTTTGTCTGACAAGCCATGGCGATGTCACGCCACATGCAGTGTAAAATACATCGCGGAGCAAAGAGGATACTGACAACACGTCGACAGACAAGACAGAGCAGGTTACTTATGATATTAAACAAAGTCCCAGCTTTCAAACTGTAGATTTTTTTTTTAAAGAAATTCGAACAATAAAAACCATTTTGTGGCTCTTTAATGTGTCATGACAGATTGCTATAGCGCCTCAGCTCAACCGATCATCTCTTCGTACTAGTTCATTTATAGCATCAAATAAACATGAATGAACATGAGAATGAATGTTGTTTGAAATGCAGAAAGACGTAAATACACACCATTTTCAAGTCCAAGTTCAAGTCCACCGAGGTTAATCTTCTAACTCCTGACTGCTTTGTCGACAAAATAATGCGTATTCGACGTTATGATTGGTTATATTGCTTGTCAATCAAACTCCCGGCGAAGGGTCAATTGAGTTTGAGACCACTGCTTTATAGCATAGGTCTTCAGTTCTGCAGAGTTTAGCTACTGCTCTAATCAAACACACCTGAACCAGCAAATCAATCTCTTCAGGACTGCTTGAAAAATCACAGGCCAGGTGAGCTGTAGCAGCTTGGACATAAATATTGCCAGACAGTGGGTCTCCAGGAACAGTGTTGAAGACCTCTGATCTATAGCGGAATGTGCTGAGGGTGATCTGGTTGCTTGCCAGTTTCTTTACAAGGGCCGTAGGTTCAGACAGGTCTGTGCTAAGCTTATTTCCTTTCTCCTTTTTCAGGTTTTGTCCATTTGACAGCATACACTTTTAAACTAATCCTGGTTGTATGTTTTCTAGTCTTGGGCAGGGCCTGAAATCTCCAGGGCCAGATTATGAAGTTATGCATTGAGTTCATCCTGGCACAAACCTCTTTATCTCTCAGTCTTCTCAAGAAGTTATGATTCAGTATGCCATCCTGGTCTGGAAACAGCTGGCCTCCATTACTGTGCTGAGTGACCATCTAACCAATCACAAAAACTCAATCTGAGACAAAACCTGTCTGATGCGTCCATCTGCAAAATAAAAGGTAGAGGGAGATCAGCAGAATGTATCATTGGTCCCACACATAGTGCATCCTTCACCTTTTGTAAAAGACTTTGGCACAGTTTTGTTTACTGGAACTTTTTTTTCTTTTCCATGGGAGCAACAACTTTCTTCATTCCTTGAGGATGACATAATGTCTAGGTTACGTAGGTAACTCTTGAACCCTGAGAAGCTGGTGTCTGAAGCATGTTTGCTACACACCAATCTTGATTGGCTACTGTAGTCAGGTGATGTCACAGGTTTGCTGTGTAAGGGCACCTAGAAAGAACATCATCAACTTCAATATCTGAAGGAAGACATAAAGGCGTGCCTGAACAGTGAGCTAAGCTGTAGCCAAAAATGTGCCATACTGTGCACCTAGTGACAAAGACCTTTGATGCCTGTGGTATGAGGTCCACAGATTAATATCCTTAACCCATGGCAGAAATAATTAGAGAGGCCGCAGTTGTGTGACCGCCCAAAACTCTCAAAAAAGGGAGGGGGCAGACCATGGCCTGCTCTCCTGACCATCCAAACCCTTGGCCATCAGCTCTAAGGGACAACCTCACCAAAAGGAGCTTAAAAATGTAGCATCCCATCCTAGGCCTCATGAGAGAACCCCATTCTCTCAACTGCCTGGTCTACCTACAAAAATTTTGAATGGACCTTCTGGTTTTCCAGAAGACCTGGCAAGAGAGCATCGGGATGGAGTGCAACATCAGCTCCACACCCCCATGCTTTCTATCACTGATCATCACGGGGGCGTAACACCTCTTTTGAGGACTAAAAAAAACTTCGCCCTGAACCTCTAGAGAAACGCTCTGCCTAATAACAGGTCTCCTAGGGAATTAGTCGATGTACAATCGTCCGACTATTACCTCCATTATGAACCGGAGGGGCTACTGAGAGAACTGAGTGCCACAGCACTCTCATACAATCCCTACAAAGTGGGCATTCTCCGTGCTGAGTTTTTTTCACTCCTAGCCACAACACACAGATCACATGCACAGACAAACAAACAGCTACCTGAAGACAAAGAAGCTGATGACGTTCTTTCTATGGCACCCTTATATACTCTGCTGGCTCTCCTGTGATGTCACTTGACTGCGGTAGCCAATCAAGATTGCCGTGTAGCACACATGCTTCAGACACTGGCTCACGGCGAGCATTCCCATAGAAGATTTTGGTCGATCAGAACACAAGTGGACGACGCTAAATACAGGTGAAAATGGAGCCTAAAACGTCTTGTCCACTTTCAACCACTTCCACAGGTAGTCGAAAATGCATTAGACCGGATTGCTTTCGTAGTGTAGAAGCTCATTTGCTCTAATGTGTTAGAACAGCCACAAAAGACTGCCTACTCTCTACTTACTTACTTAAAGCAAAACATTATGGGAAATGTGCTAGCCAGACGGGATTTAAACTTTGTTGGCTGAAGACCCAAGTTTGGTTTGAAGATGAAAAACGTGCCAAGCACAATGTTCTCTTACCATTCCTGCAGTGATTTCTAACATGCTCTCAAAGCATTCTGCATGGTCTAGCGGCTATCAGAGCAGAAACAAAAGCTGATGCTCTCCGTATGTTTTTCCATTATCTCAGAGTGCGTTCATTTGTTAATTGTGCAAGCTCATTTTGTCCATTAGATCAAAAGATCTGAAAAAGCCCATACATTTACCCTCCCCTCGAAGAAATCAGGACAGAAGTGGTTGAAAGTGGACAAAAGAGACAAATTAAAACACCAGGTGTAAATATAGTGCCTGCCTTGTCTACTTGTGATCCCATCTTAATACCAGGTGCAAACAGAAAATTTGACTGGCACAACCCCTAACAAGCACAATGAGTGCAACCTGGATAACAACCTTCAGTGATGGAAAGTGGATGTAGAGTCGTGGCAGTTCTGCTGAATGTGGCTCAGAGACGTTAACTTAAACGTCGAACTAGGCCTGCATGCTTGAATACCTGGATTCAATTCTGTATTTACAGCAGAAAAATGGTTCTAGAAAAATGAAAATGAGTGCAGTAATTATATATAAATAATAAATAATTATAATTAAATGCCTTTTAAATATAACACTTAAAATCATTCCAGTTTTTTTCTGATTCTTAAAAGAAAAGGCTATTTAAACATTTTAAAGCCTGTTTTATCTTATTTTGAATAAACCTTTTCATAGCATCATTGGAAAGTCGCTGAGTCCCCCTACTGGGCCCCGGCACCCTGTTCGAGAACCACTGCTTTATATAAGAGCGTCCGACCCTCAATACATCACGTGACTGGATCCCGGAGCATTAGTGGCTCACGTCACGTGACTGGTGTCGACAGCAGACGCTGGAGCCTCTCCACTCCTCTGACAGGGATCTCGTCTATGGTTCACGCAAGCCCAGGTGTGCGGTCTTTCTGAACAGGTTTGATTTTACACTATTTTCTTCATTATATTTCTTCACAGCTATGAATAGAGCGTTGCATGTGAGCTCGCCGCTGTTGTAATGTTAAATCCCCGTGTTGCTGTTGAAAATCGCGAAATGGTGGCAGTGACACAGCCCAGAATAAAGATAGTGTACGGAGGACGGGTGTCTGCTTTAGTGTATATTGCTATTACTCGGATTTTCGTCGATGAACGCGATTTTATGGTACATATGGTAACGTTACTCAGCGCAGTATCTGAGTCCCAGATAGATGTCGAGCATCATCGTCAGCAGGAGGAGAAACAGGATGAAACTGGCTGATTCCTCACATAGCTCTTATTAAACCTTCAGAATTGCTGGTTATTATCATCATCATTATTCCTTCTTTTACATCAACCATAATGTACAATGTGTTAAATTGGGCGTATGATTTTTGCCGAAATGTTACATTGATATTGGATTCATTTTTTACAGTAAAGCGTTGGCCTGGTTTCTCGGGGTTTATACTTGATCATGTCTGGCATTAAAACACATTTCCATTTCTATACTGTATAAACCACCTCTGTTCTGTTTGAGCTCAGGTGGAGCTCAAGTCCGTTTTTTTTAAATAACTGAATAATGGATGTATACTCCCCTTTTTTATTTAACTTAGATCCCCTTTAAGATTTAGGAATGTCAAGGTGAATAAGCCCAGAGTGGTGGACTAAGCTAGGACTGATGCTTTACATGTATGTTAGTATTATCTAATAAATGTTTTTGCAGAATTTTTCACAAACTGACACTCCAAACACTCTCCTGCAGAGGAAGATTTTGATTGGACATTCTGTCATTCTAATGAACTGGACTGGTGTTGGCAATAAGATAATGTAATTCTAGCAGTTAGGCCTAACTACTATTCAGTGATGGCATAATCATTTTGATTGTGAAAATGATTCTGTAATTACTGTGTTAATGTATTGATGATTAGTATGTAAATATGATCTTAAATGTGTTCTTTTTTATTCGATTTTTTGGTCACACTTTAGATTAGGGACACATATTTGCTATTAACTAGGAGTTTTCCCTCAATAAACCCTTAATAATTACTTTTTGATAGAAAGTAAAGTAGTTGTGGTTAAGTTTAGGTATGGGGTAGGGTTAAGGGATCTAGAATAGGGTCATGCAGAATAAGGCATTCATTTGTGTTTTAGGAGTAGTAATAAACAGCCAATATGCTAGTAATATGCATGTTAATAAGTGAATAGTGAATGTGTAGACTACCTGTTCTAAAGTGTTTGGTTGTTGTTGTTGTTTTGTTTTTTTTATTATTGTAGTAAAAATAGGAATGTTGCACTATTCAGCCCAATTTAAAGATAGTTAAGAACACAAGTTGCTGCAATTAAATTTGTTCAGTTTGCATAATATTTATTTTATTTTGTAGAGTATAGTTCAGAATAAAATGTATCTGGTGTAAAACATATGCCTAATATGCATGATCTCTCAAATATCTGGCAGACTTTAGAGCTGTAATAAGGGCTTAATTTGTCCGCTGCAGGACTGCCAGTGTCACCTGAAGAAAGCCGAAGTGGGCCTTGTGTTTTTGTACCTGACCCACCGCAGCCTCCATCCTTCCCGCATCGACATCTGCAGAGACACAAAGTCCCCTTCAAATTTGTTTAATCTTTATGCTTGCCAAAGTCCTGTTAGATATCTTTTGCCATGTCACTGGCATGTCTCCAAACGGATGAGGCATTTATACTTGACACAATCGTCGTTGTATTATTATATGGCGACTAGGAGTAATTGTCCTTTAAACCATCAGGAAGCAGCAGTGAGAAATAAAGGTACACACGTGATGTTTTTTTTTTTTTATTATTATTACACTTCACCAAACCCACACTACAAAAGAATTAAAGAATTGTGTAAAACCAAGTAAACCTTGAGATTATTACTTGTGATATTAGAACAAAATATATGGATATGAAAACATGTATAAAACTACATTTCAAACAACAATTTCTTAAATATTTTCTAATTTAATTAAACATTTTCATTTAATTTCATGAACATTTTTATTAAACATGGATCTTTATTTGCAATAAAAGGGCTTATTTCTGATAGTGTAGGATCATTTTGTGAATGTAAGTAAGGAACTTAGACAAGCGCAAACTGGGTGCTGGTAAGATGCTGGTACATTCGTACCTGCTCAGCCAGAATCTCCTCAAAATCGTGCATCTTCAGAAGCAGAGCCACTCGCAAAGTTACAAAAAATGCTGTGCACACCACCCCGTGAAATGGGGTTTTGTGTACTTTACAAGGACGACCACCCACACCGCGATGATGTCACACTCATGCGGACCTGGCGAGTATAAACCAGGCTTCATTCCTCCTATATGGTTTTCTTTCTGTCATAATGACAGTCAGCATTTGGAATTATCCTTCAATGTTTTAATATCAAGACCCAGTCTTAGCTATCTATAGATTTCATATTTGTGCGTGGTTTGTCACTACTGAATCAGGGGACAGATGCAACCACTCAAATTAACTGCGTTAATATCTAAACATTGTTTAACTTCCCAGCTCCATATGATTTGTAATTTGTAGATTTTTGGATTTTCTTGATCAGCATTTGCCTATGACTATCACAGTCAGCTTCTGTGGACGTTTCGCAAACATTCATTTAAACTCAGTTTGAGCCCCAGCCCCATTCATTTGCCTGCAGTGTCAGCTATCAGCTGACTTTGGCTTTTACATGTATGCTAGTGTATGTGCACTGTGCATGTGATGTAAATTTCACCATAAGCACAGCACTGTCAGTTTTTTTTCTTACTCTTTCATACTCTGTACGCACAGAACGCGTGAATTTTTTTTGTACTAAATAGGTTGTACACAAGGTGGCGACACTGTCCTGGCCCGAAAAAGAAACAGCTGAGATGGAACAACAACAAACTACTGTAGTGTAGACACAACAACACAATAGTCGCCCTAAATAAAGCTCTAGTGTGAGGAGGTTAAGAGATATACGCAACTCTAGTTCAAAGACATTTTTATCAATCATAACTACGGAAGAGTAGCACCAAAAACATTGCTTGTATGACTGCATTGGGCAGGATGTCAAATGATTTTTTAAAATAAATAAATACAGAAAAAAATGAGCTTTTTTATCCAAATAGAAAAAGTAGAAAATACATATATATATATATATATATATATATATATATATATATATATATATATATATATATGTATATATATATATTTATATATATATATGTATATTTATTTATATATATGTATATGTATGTATATCGATGGTTAGCCTAAAAATAATAATTTTTTGCCCATATTGCCCAGCCCTAGCACCAGATAAATTGACATTTTGTATTGTCGCTACAATGTATTATCACCCAGCCCTAGGTTTAAATGTTTATCATATTGTAATTCAAATTATTATTTGGGGAATGTTGAATTCACATCAGACTCTTTGACAACCAGCTACTTTTCTCTTAAGACAACCGAATTGTATCTTCATTGATGGTGAGAATTGTTTACTCTCGCTTACAACTTGAATGGACCATTATCTAAATCCCTTAAAGGATTAGTCCACTTTAAAATGAAAATTACCCCAAGCTTTACTCACCCTCAAGCCATCCTAGGTGTATAGGACTATCTTCTTTCTGATGAACACAATCAGAAAAATATTAATAAATATCCTGATGCATCCAAGCTTTATAATGGCAGTGAATGGGTCCAACGAGTATAAAGCTCAAGAAAGTGCATCCATCCAAAACAAAATATACTCCACACGACTCCTAGTGGTTAATAAAGGCCTTCTGAAGTGAAGCGATGCATTTGTGTAAGAATAATATCCATATTTATCAAGTTATAAAGTAAAATATCTAGCTTCCGCCAGACCGTCTTCCGTATTCAACGTATTTTTTCGTAATTTGAATACGGAAGGCATAGGACGTAGCATAAGCGTTTTGAACTGTGAGAGTTTTACACTTTCTTTGTAAGTAGAATACGGAGGGCGGTAGAAAGTCCTATATACCTAGGATGGCTTGAGGGTAAGTAAAGCTTGGGGTAATAATCATTTTAAAGTCAACTAATCCTTTAATTACTTTCTCCCAGCTTATATTTGAGCATCAGACTTTTCACTCATTATATTTTTATTAATACTTTGTGAGAATTGTTTACTTTCACTTTGAACAAAACCAACAAACATTTAAATCTCTTAATTGCTTTTGAATATTCGAGTCACTGCTGCACTGATATGTGTGCTAGACAACATTAAAAATACAATATAGCTAGATCTAAATACAGAGGATCACTCATCTCGTATCATTTTACGATGTTATAATTGGTCATATTGTCCAGTCCTAAAACTTGCTCTTTGGTTAAAAGCACTAAGGCATCATCTACAAAAGAGTACAACTTTCTGTAAAGCTGCATGAAAGGATATGTATTGTTAAAAGTACTAAAAAGTAAAGTGAAGTGAAGTGAAGTGAAGTGACATGTGGCCAAGTATAGTGACCCATACTTGGAATTTGTGCTCTGCATTTAACCCATCCAAGTGCAAACACACAGCAGTGAACATACACACACCGTGAACACACACCCGGAGCAGTGTTAGTACTAAAAGTACTAACATAATTTGTTACATAATGTATATTATTTATTCCTCTCTGTTTCAGCCAGGTCATGTCACTAAAGATGGAAATGGATGCCAGTGGAACGTCCAGGGCACCCATATCCGTTCTGTCTGCCGCTGAGGTCAAAACCACCCTGAAGCCTGAACCCGACAAACCCCGATGCTCCAGTACTCCCTGCTCCCCAATTAAAAGTACTGTCTCAGGATACCAAATCCTTCACATGAACTCCAACTATCTAGTGGGCTTCACCACTGGTGAGGAGCTTCTTAAATTAGCCCAGAAGTGGTCTAGTCCTGACAACAGCAACACAGAGGCCTTGCCCAGCCCCATCAAAAAGCCTGTGGATGTAAGTCTGCACCGAGCCTCACGGATTTGCAAAGCCAAAAGCCGCTACTATCAACCATATGACATCCCGGCCATCAACGGACGTAGGAGGCGGCGCATGCCCAGCTCAGGCGACGGCTGCTTGAAATCTCTAGTGAGCGGGGAGCCCGGAAAGGCTTTACATGGCCCACTGCCCCTCTGCCTGTTGAAGGGCAAACGGGTGCACTCCAAGTCCCTGGACTACCTCAACCTAGACAAGATGAGCCTCAGGGAGCCGGCGGACACTGAAGTACTGCAGTACCAGCTGCAGCATCTGAATTTACGGGGCGAGCGCGTGTTCACCCGCAACAAGACATGAGTCCCCTCAGATGCCCAGCACTTCAACGCTCATCCGCCCGGCTGCAACGTAGGGCCTTGATTTTTACCACTCTTCCCCACTACGCCATAAATAGACCACTAATCTTCTTTGTTAACCAGAAGTGTGAGGAAACACCGCGAGGCCCAGTTAGGGGAAAATTTAAAGAAATAGTTCATCCAAAAAGACTAATTCTGTCCTTATGTACTCATCCTCATGCTCTTTCACACTGTTATTTTTTGTTTCTATGTAACAAAAAAAAGCTCATTTTATACAAGAACAGTTAGTGGTGACCACGGCTGTCACATCCATATGGATCGTGTGCTATATTCAAAGTGTGCTAAAGACGTAGCTTTGTGTGGGGAAAAGGCCAAAATTTGTTATTGATGCTAAAGCTCTGAAATTTCATATGTGTCCAGCAAAAAAAAGACATCGATTTCAGTCTGTCACACAAAACTATCAAGATATTTGGAAGACTTGAAATTAAAGTTGTAGTATCGATATAGAGTTGTAGCGTAGTCAGACTACTTATATGGCTGCACGACTAATCGAAATAAAACCAAAATCGCGATATGACTTAGTGCGATTGTCAAATCACAAAGGCTGCGATTTAATTAAATAAATATCTGTATATGTGTGTTTCAGAGTGAAGCGTGGCACTGCGTTTATTTACACAGGAGCAGATCATGATCTTATGTTTTCTGCATCTGCTCTGAGTTTGAGTCACTTTAACATGCGTTTGGGAACAACAACATGAGCCAACCATCTTCACAAACTTGTAATGAGAAGCTGTTGTCAACAAAAGAGTAATTTTGAGGGCTCCCTGTAGTTTTCTGCCCAAAGAAAACTTGATGGTTTAATTTTTGAAACGGAATTAAGACAGCCATAAACATTATAATTTTGTAATTTATGGCTAAAATATGCAGCCCTACAAACAAGTACGTCAAACCTGGACATGTTTTTATAAATCACATTTTAAATCGCAATCTCAGTTATTAGAAGAATCGCAATTACATTTTTCATGGAATTGTGCAGCCCTATTATGTTTATGGAACTAGTGTCATAGAGACAGAGGACTGGGGCAATACATCAATTCTCGATTCCCAGTACAATGATTCTGATGTTTTTTTTTCTCTAATCAGTTCTGAGCTTAGTTATAACAGCAGATGGCGCTCTATGCTAGTTTTTAACCGCACACTCAAATGCTCACGAAGAAGAGAACTGTGTTGTAAGTGGCTAAATAATACACTTGCACCTTGGCTCAGAATGCTTTTGACGTTAGATTAAACAGCCCACTGCAAACACCCTTGTAATTCACTTCAATTTTTTCAAACTTTATGAACGATTATTTTAAATTTAAGTGGTGTGTGTAAAGAAACTGGAAGCAATCAGAGTACATGTGTTTCTAAAGCACGTCTGCTGTTAAAAACTAAGCTCAGAATCGATTGGAGAGAGAATCGCGATACATCTGAAAATATCAGAATCGCTCCAGATTCTTTGTATCCTGTATCGATGTATTGCCCCAGCCCTAGTGACAGACATTGTCACTATGAACTGACTTTGTATGAAAAATAACTGCATTAACCTTTTTTTCTCCCTCCTTTTTCAGTTTGGAAAGACATGAGGGTGAGTAAAAAATGACATGAGAATGAATCCTTTATCCCCGCAATGAATCATTGTAAAAGTGTGTGTTACAGGGCATACATTCATTGTCATGGTGAGGTTTTTTAAGATTAGCAATAAATTGTGTCTTAATTACCTAATTCCTAGTGTGTGTGTGTGTGTGTGTGTGTGTGTGCGTAAAAAAAAATATACCATTGGAAATCAAGTGTGAAAATGGCTGTACTGCAAAAATGCATTTAGTCATATGTTCCCCCTCAACATCAAGTCACAAGCTTGTGTTATTGTGCTAACATTAGTAACTCGTGTCAGGTGAGGATCTTGACTGTTACGCAGTCCGGATGTTCTTTAATACACACTCTGATAGGCTTTGTGAAGGAGAGGCTTGTCTTTAGAGAAGCCAAGCTCACATTAGCATATAGAAACCATTAATTGCCTTTTCATTTCTTTAATCGATATTTTACAGGAGACTCACTGGACCGTCTTACACTGAATACTATATTATTATCTGAAAGGAAAAATGTTTGTTAATGAAGGTTGTGACACTTGTCATTTACTTTTTATTTCTCTTTCTTTTTTTGCCTGACCCCTTCATGGAGCACATAGTAGATAACATTGCTATAAAACCAAAGTCCAGGGGGAACTTGATAAATAATTTTTGAACAACAGACAATCTTTCACCGTATCACCCAATAAGCACTAGTAACAGTTTATGGGATCTTATTTCTTCATTTTGAACACAATGTTTAATATGTATCCATTTGCTTTTTTGAGTTTTTTTATATCTTTATCATGATGGAAGATATATTAGTTCCAGACATTTGAATCCTTCTGTCGGGATCATGTTTCTTTAGGATCTTTGCTAGATCTTTGCTAGTTGTTTGATACTTTTCAGAACTCCCTTTTTCTAACCCTCCTTCATATTTTTTCTTTATCTTTTTCCTGTGATTTTAAATGAATGCATTGAACTGAATTGCTAGATTTCACCCTAAACATTTCAGACTGTATTTTATAGTTTTTTTTTTGTTTGTTTTTTTGTCTTTAGGTTGTCTGACATTTAATCTAATTGATCTATCCTAATGTTTTACCGTTACTGTACATTCAGCTAACCATCAATGGAATATGCTCTAAAAAGCACCTTAGATTCATTCATTATATATTTATTAATTGTGATGTGTTGGTGATATTTTATTACAGTATTTCCAAAAGTTTTTTTTTTTTTTTTTTTTTTTTTTTAAATATTGGTTTTAATTCAAGCCTAATTAATAGTTTTGTTGTTGTTTCATTTCCTAATGGCATAGTTTTCATGTTCTATGAATTCTTTGGACTACTGTGAAAAAATGAATTAGTGACATTACACTTTTGGAACAGTGTCGTTTTTTTTTTTTTTTTTTTTTTTTTTATCTACACAGCAAAGCATATACAGTGCTTAACATAAAGTGAAAGATCAAGCCTGTTTCAGTCTATTTATAATATTTAACAATAATAGGCCTACTACTTATAAGGTGAGTTTTCAAGTGAACAGCTTTTTAAAACACCACTAATTCTGTTTTCCACTTTTGTATTTACATTTCTTTTGGTCAGCCTTCAGACAGCTGTCATCATTCCATCTGAAGTAGTTTCTCTCTGACCCAGTCATGTCCAAAGTACCAAAAAGTGAGCGGTTTGTTTTCCTGCAGGCAGGCTCGTGATTGGCTGTCCTGCTGCGGCCTTTTACCATGGAAGACTGATAAGTGAAAAACATTTGAAAAAGCTGGCAACTCATTTTTAGGAATAGATTTTATTTTATTATTATTTATTTTATTTTTTTGTGGAATAGTGGAATTCTAAGCAAGACATGTTCATACACCCTCTGTGATATTTCAGAGCCAATAAGGGTAAAAACTTAAGCTTGAAAACCTGTCATGCACTGAAAATGTTGAACTGTTGTATTCTCTTTTTGTCAAAAATGTAATATTATTAATAATAATTTAAAGAAATTCTCCTGCCTAGAGGGATACAACGTAATTGATTTTAGCACTTGTAGATTTTAACATCATCATAATGAATAAAAATGTGTTAGAAACCACTACTGGCTGCAGTGCCTTCAATAAGAAAGTACATTATTTATCCAGAAGGCATGTCTTAGTTTGTCTTAGAATACTTGAATGCACATGTAATATTGTTACGTTATCTTCTATTCTGAACATGTTTAATGCTTAATGTTATTTTACCCTCTGCAATGTTTCTGTCAAAGTTTAACTTTTGTTTTTGTCAAAGTTTGAGTTTCATTTGATATTAATAAAACACTGTTCTTTGCATTGTGTATTTCCTGCATTGTGTTCCCAAGGAAAGTATATATATAAAAAAATATTTATATATAAATGCAATGCAAGTCACTTGGGATAAAAGCTTCTGCCAAATGCATAAATTTGTTCTTAATCAATGAGAACAGTGTTATCTGAAATTTACTTCTGGCCTCTTCGTAGTTATCCGGTCACAGTAGGACTACAGTGTTCATAACTGCAACCTTTCATGCCACAGTCTAAATATAAGCCTGGTTTCACAGACAGGGCTTAGACTAAGCCAGGATTAGGCCTTAGTTCAGTTAGGGTATTTAAGTAGCTTTTATAAATGTACTCGAGAAAAGAAAAAAACATTACCGGTGTGAATCTTGAGACCAAACATTGGCTCTGACATATTTTAAGATATATCAGTGCAAGTTATTTTCAGTTAATAAAGCTCAAACATGCATTTTAGTCAAGAACTAGCTTTGAGCCTTGTCTGTGAAACCGGGGCATAATGTCATAGACTTAAATGTAATGCTTTAATCAAAACTTTTCACAATTAGTTAACCTTGAGAGCTGTAATATGAAAAACGTGTTAAAAGTTTTCGAGACTTAGCTATTTCATATTGCAAACATGTCAGCCAATCACAGCAGTGGGCTTTTACACTGAAGTCTCCCAGCGGACACGCACCTTAAAACAGAGCGTTCAAATAAATGCGTATAAATGAATCAATCTGTGCTCTCATTTCACAATGATTGTTCGAAGCTTTTCAATAATTATTGCCTATACAGCCCCTCATTATAAACACATACAGAACATAGCCTAAGTGCAATTCTGGTTCGCTACCACCACTATCATGAGGCAAAGAAATCGTATTGAATTATGTTGCTGAACAAATTCTTAGCTTAAATGGATAGCCTACCTGGCTGGACAGCTTTAAATCTAGTTTCCGATTGCATCACAGATAATGAATGATATGGACTTAAATACAAATACAGTGCTGGTCCTAGATATATATCTAGGATAATTTATATATATATTAGTAGTAAGAGTGTGAGGATATTTTATGTACATGCTTTTCTAAAAATAAGATGTTGTCTAATGTAAATACAATAAAAGATTTACTCGAAAATGATATCATCCGCTAGATGTCGCTCTACTGATATGGAATGCAACCTTTACAGTCGCGCTCTTCTTCTGAGGAAACGAACCCTATAGACTAGTATACTACTCTTACTAGTTACTACTTTGACCGGCAGAAATCAGAAGAGTAGTATGCGGTTCCGCATTCATTTGTGTGGAATGATGCCTTGCTGTCATCTTCCGAAAAAAAAAGCTACAGAAAGTTTATGAATGTGAGCAGGCATGTTGTCATCATTGGTATCGCATTGATGAGGGCGCTTACTATTTAATATGAAACGTTATGGCTTGAGCGGATTTCTCTCCATGAGTGGATACGCTCTGTTGGAAACGAATGGAATCTTTGAGGAAAAAAAGGAACAATGGAGAAATTGGAGTCTTTAACATTGCAATATAGGCTATCTATTCTTTTCTATTGTTGGATGTACATCTGATTCCTGTTGTAACCTACTTGGTAAAAAATATAATTTATCAATTGGTCATGTGCAGAATATGAGAAATGAAGCTTAGACAATACATACATTTATTCATAATTTCAAATGACCTGCTGGAGTAGTTACAGTATAAAAGCTTCCTCAAAGGAACAATAGCAATATGCTATCACTCTGAGCCATACGAAGAACAAGGCTGCATCCAAAATCGCATACTTCCCTACTATGTAGTGGGTGAAAAACATAGAGGGCCTATGTGAGAAAAGAAGTATGTCTGGACACTTCCCATGAGGCCACGGGAGAGGGTTTGTGAATGGCAATGAAGCAACGCAACTGATGCTGGTAGGTCACATGATAATGACAACATGACGAATGTAGTATGTCCAGATTACTTTCATACTACAAACACATACATACATACATACATAGGCTATAGAACTTACTTTTTTAGAGGTGGTGAAGTAATTACTCAAAATAAGTACCTACTCAAGAGAGTATGCTATTTCGGACACAGCCCAAATGAAATGTAGGTCAAATCATGAGCCATTTGACTCATATGAATGACAATAGTGTGTGCAGAGACCCCGGAGATAATGTGATGCTCACTTCTGTCTGCGTCTCCAGGGCTTTGTTTTGTTTTGTTTCATGATTTTGTTATTATGTTAGGATGCAAATGAAGTTTGACAAGCGTGACAGACACTACTCTCAATTTTAAACATGGCATTCGTCTTGCAATATCAGCAAGACAAATCCACAATATCACTACAAACTTAAAAAATATGCTAAATAAAGCATGACAGCATGTTTTTACAATATTTCAACTCATCAAAATAAGTAATTTTCAACTTTTTTCTATAAGTTTTACAAGATTCAACTTAAGTCAGTTTAATTTAAGATGAAATTGCTTATACAGCCAAGTTGATTGTACTTAAAAATTTAAAACTTTTTTTTACATTGTAAAATTTGCTAAACTTAAAAGTCAAAAACACAAAGTAATGTTTGTTTAGCAACATTCCAGTTACACAAACATTGATTTTAAATTTTATTATTTTTGTGTTTTATGTTATTTTTTATTTGTATGATTAAAAAATGAAGAAATTACTAAACTATATAAAAAATATATATATATGGCATGTGTATAAAAAATGAGTTTAACCAATACAATATAATAATATACAAGATGATGCAGTGAATACTGTGAAACGTTTCTGGACAAGACAATGTTTGCCCATTGTGCACTGTTTTTAAAATGTTAATGTAAATAATTAAAAACATACTCTACATTTTATCAGATGTGAAATGTTCATAATAATAAAAAAAAAAAAAGGTCAAATTCACAGTAAAAAAAAAAAAAAAACCTGACAGCTGTGATTGACAGAAGTATATAATATGGAGGGATGGCATATCAAAGCCTCTATATTTTACGACATATACATTTTATTAAGTAATACAATATCTACTTGAACTACCAAAATCTTTGTACCTTAGAATGTGCTGATAAACCATAATAAAAACCAAAAGGTGGTTGGTGGCTCCCAAACATAAAGAATTCAACCATAAAGACCTTAAAACATGGTTTAATTGCTTCTATTTCTTTCATCTAAATCATAAGATTCACCATAAAATTAACATATACATTAAAAAAAAAACATAATAATAATAATAATAATAATAATAATAATAATAATAATTATATATATATATATATATATATATATATATATATATATATATATATATATATATATATATAAACAAAAACATGATTAATCCTTCCAAATGTTATTTCAAAAAGATGTATTATATTTTCTGTCTCATCTAAACAAAATGTCCATAAATGTTGATAAAGTGTATTACAGACAAATATGCTATGAATTTGTTTCAAATGTAATTCTCGAATTTTTTATAGATATCCAAAAAAGAAAAGGGAACAACCAAACTTATTTTCCAAGTATGTATCCCAAAAGATGTTTTCTTATATAACACATTGATGCCGCTGTTCCGCGGGAGAGAGCGGCCGCCTGTGGGTGACGTCACAGCCCGGGGTTTCTCTCTCTCTCTCTCTGTGTGTGCTTGAGCGCGTCATGGCGGAGACCGGCTGGTGTAGGATTTACAGCTGAAATATGCCTGCTATCCCATCTGTTTCCCGGCACATGGAATACACAAAAACTGTTTAGCATTTAATCCCAAGGCACTCCTGACCGTGGAGGGGGAAAACTCAGAAACTCATTTCTCAGAACAAAGTATAAGAGTGTTTTTGTGGAGTTCTCGAGCGACAGCGGCGATCATCCGAAAGAGTCCCCGAGAGCAGCGCGCACACAGGCAGACAGGTAACAGATCAAAACACCTTCAATATGACTGCACTTGTGTGCAGAACGTGATGGACGTAGTTGAGAAACCAATCGTGGTCGGGTATTCATTGGTATATGTCTGTATACTGTTCGTGGTGCTGTATTATGCTGTTTTGAGGGCTAATGAAAACAAACCGAGCGGCGGATCTACAGAAACGCAGTGCGGGAATCAACAACAGCATGATGATCAGACAATATTACACTGAAAACACCTGCATTTCAGCGCGCACGTCCGATCATGAGACAGAGCACAAGAGTTCATTATCGTAACTGTTTGTTTTAAGGGCTTAAGACAAGCCAGCTGAATTCAAAGCAGAATGTCCCATAAAATCAAACTCCAGTTGAGTGAAGCTGCTCATCTAGCTTAGCACGCGTGAGAATAACTGGCTAAACAAACAAATAATATGTTAAACTGGGAAGATACTTTCTAAACAGGGTCTGAAGACTGGTATATAATTGATCTTATTAAGATTAGATGTATACATTGTGCTCCAATAGCGTGAATGTGTTAGCGACCGGTAGCCAAATAGCTAACACGCGCTTCTCGCTTAGCTTTAGCATGCTAAGCTAATTTAGCCTTGCTACAACAGAAAGACACTGATGAAAGATTTGAAATGTAGCGCCAATCCAGCGCGACAAGTGGGGCAAACGATCAAAACATAGTCCCAAAATATGTATTTATGTGGGGTAACTGAATTTTAAAGCCGGCTAAACTTCATGACAACAGATATTTGTAAACGGCGCTGAACATAAAGGTGACCCGACAGTAATGCGCGCCTGTGCCCGAGGATGGCGCTGCTTCAGATGGCCATACAGCGCAGGAGAGTCCGCGGCTTTTTAGGCCTGACCCTTAGAGGCCTCTGCGGTCAACATCACACTTATCACTTTCATTCATTAGGTAATGTTTAAGATTTTGCTTTACATAAAAGAGAAAGTTCTGTACGACTAATCGGTGGATTTTGATTGGTGACAAAACATGTGGTTTGTCACTAGTGTATGCCAATTAACTATAAAGACAAAGTTAAGTGTTTTGTTGAGAGGAAGTGAAGTAACCCTTTCTAAGAAGCACTTGGTGTTATCGTTTATTCCAGCAATATCAGGACTAAAATACTGAAGAATAAACAAATAATTCACATCATATGCAAACAAATGTTGCCAATTTTTTTACTTTTTTGCAAACAAGATACAAAGACATTTCTATTTGTTACATTTGTAACGTTTCTGAAAACCAGCTCTTAAATTGTTTCAGCAGCAGTGTTTTGGTCATCTCAGATTCTCAGACTGATTTAGATTAGTCTCTGTTTTCTGTCAAACATAAGATAAGTCACTTTGATAGGAACCTGTCATGTATGAGCTTGTGTTCTAATCACATCCTTAATGTCTTTTCAGGTGAGCTGCTCTGAAGTGGCGCACGCAGACTGCACGGATCTCATCAGGGATTCATCTTTAATATTTGATTGAGATGGATGCACGCAGTGAGGATGAAAGTGTCAGCAACAGCAGCGGAGAGTCCAGGTAATCAGAATACATGTCATTTCCATGTTAAAAAAAACATTAAAGGAATAGTTTTGCCTGTAAATGAAAATTGTCATTTGCTCACATTCGTATTCCAGCCCATTTTATTTTCGAGGTAGAATATTAGGTAGAATATTTTAGCTTCTTTATCTGTACTGTGGATGTTTAAACTGGATGTTTATTCATGCTATCTGGCTTCAGAAAAGACACCCTTGCAGTAAAGACAGCTTCATTGATTGTAATCTGAGCCATTTACGTTTAATGTACCGCTAACATCCGATGCAGACACTGTGTTTGACAGCAGACATTTACATCAGCATTCCAAACTGTTTGTTGTCACATAGCATCAAAATGAACCATTACATGTAACTAATCTGCATACCAGGAGTTGATTGGCATGCCTGACTAATGGCTGGTAACGCCATTATCGTTAGTTATCAGTAACGCATGTTTCTCCACTCTTTCTGAATTAATAAACACATCGCCTGTTTCTCCAGACTTGTGCTTGTCAGTTGTCCATGATTTCAGTTTTTTAACTGTAGTCTGTTTTTCTAGATCTGAAAAGCTATATAGGCTTAAATTATCACTGAATAATGAAGCATGATTCTTTGTTTGCTTTATGAGATGACATTTTCCTGTGTGCGAAGACTGTTAGGGTTAAGGTTATGTAAGGCATGATAAAACTTCTGTTACTGTAAGTATATATTTTTCAACATGACAGTAATTTTAGCGTAGCTTTTGTAAAAATATAGGTAACACTTTACAATAAGGTTCATTAGTTAAACATTAATGTATTAACTAACATGAACTAACCATGAGCAATACATTTGTTACTGTATTTACTAATCTTCGGTAACGTTAGGTAATGAATTTCCAGTTCATGGTTTGTTCATGTTCGTTCACAGTGCATTAACTAATGTTAACAAGATTTTAATAATGTATTAGTAAATGTTGAAATTAACAAAGATTAATAAATGCTGTATAGGTGCTGTTCATTATTAGTTCATGTTAACTAATGTGAACTAATGAACCTTATTGTAAAGTGTAACCAAAATATTTAATGTTCAAAAAATTTACCCAATTAGTCAACTAGGATTTCTAGTACCTAGTCCTGATTTCACCTGTAAACTATACAAGCCTGTGTTATTTTGTTGGATGAGCATTAACTGCCATAAAAATATTAATACTATTTACTAATTTAGGTGTTATTGACATGTCGACATGTTTAATTGTGCAAAAACCATAAGTTTGGAACTTTGTGGGGAGGAATAATTGATGACCGACTTCACATTTTTGGGTGAATTATGAATCCTAGAAATGTTTCATGATAATTATATTGTCTAATAATAATAAATGCTTTCACTTAATCTGTTCACTATTATTTATGGTCACATATAGTTCATTACATCATAGTTTGGAATCAAGCAAAGCATATGGTGTATTAGAGGAATTAACTCATGTACACGTTTGTTTGTGTCTCAGTAATTCAGATGATGAGTCTGGGTCAGGATCGGGTTCTGCCTCAGGCTCAAGTTCAAGCAGTAGCAGTTCTAGCAGTAGCCAATCAGGGAGCAGTGACTCAGGAAGTGGCTCGGATTCTGGAAGCCAATCAGACTCGGACTCCGAGAAATCCAAGGAAAAGAATGATCAAGACAACAAAATTGATGGAGCAGCGGTAAGCTTCATAAAGCTTCTGTGTGAAGTTGTCAGTGCTAAATGATGCTTTAAAATCCATTTATTCCACATCCTGCCAATGCTATCCTCCAAACAGAGTGCAAATTGACATGCATGTTAAATTTATGAAGGCTTTACTATAAACTAAATGGTAACTGATTTGTAAATTGAATTATCTGCAGGAACAAACATTAATTCCTCTGAACATAGTAGCATGTTACTGTCATTTCTGTGTTCTGTTAAAATAAGAGACATTTTACGTTTTTGTTATAGTTTTATAGAGTCATGATGGTTTTTAGTTTAAAAGACTTCCATTTCTGCCTGTAAGATTGTTCTGCTGTTTACAAATGTTTTCACTACTGTAAAGTAATGGAGCTGGCGAAGATTTTCCATGCACTACACACAAACCTGAATAATTTATTAAATTCATTGTCACTTATTTTAATTAGTTTATAGATTTGATCAATTAGTTGTTAAAGCCCTAATTCCCATGCTTGCACAAATAGTGTTTCTCTCGCAAAGTACACAGACTCCACTCGTGATTTGATTTCAGTAAAGTTTTGTGATAGTGTGTTGTGATGTAGTCCAGTAATCTTAATACAAACGTTTTTGAGTTCTACTTAAGTGTACTTTTAGAATAAACATTTCTCAATATTGTCCTCATTATCATTCACAGCTTTTGCATTTAGAGCACCTGTGATTCTTTAAAATGTAGGCACTGTCTTGGTTTTGGAACACAACGTTCCAAATGTTTGAAAATATCCTTGTTTCAATACTGTAGTTTTGGAAGTCCAACCCTAGTATCCTGACAGTACAAAGGTCAGCCATGATCAGGAAGCAACAGCTACAGCAACAGCAGCAGATCCAACCGCAGAGCTCTTCAAACACTGGCTCAGATGAGGTACTGCATGCTGACTTAAAATGAACTCCATAAAAAGCATCATAGATTTGCAAGATCCCAAATCCCTCTCGTTTATAATTCGTTCTTCTGTGTTATTACCTGCAGGACTCTTCCAGTAGTGATGAGTCAGATGATGACTCAAAGAGCAGGAGTAAAGGGTGAGTCAATGTCTGTTTGGTGTGGAAGCCATCTGCATTAGTAAACATGAGTTTACAAGTTATTTGGTTAACATTTATGCTTGTGTTCTGTGTGTAGGTCTGGATCGGACTCTGACTCGGGATCGGGTTCAGGAAGTGGCTCATCGGACTCTTCAGCAGAGGAGAACAGTGACGAGTCGGTGTCAGACTATGAGCCCAGTCACAAAGTCAAGAGCAGAAAACCTTCAAACAAGTACAGTTTTCACCTTGTAGTGATGCACCAAAATATAGGCTACCTGAAAATGGTTTTGAAGGGTCGAAACTATTGACCAAAACAGTGACTTTTTATTTAGGGATGCACCGAAATTCCGGCCACCGAAAACAGCATTTTCGGTGTTTGGCTGAAAGAGAAAAATATAAATGCTCCACTCATGTACCGCTCATCACAAAAGCAAAGTCCGCTCAAATAACTCGCCAACATGAAATTTCTATTTAGTAGTAAAATTGTTTCTGTTTGCAATAGCCCTCCTGTGCTGCTGTAACATGGTGAGGTATAGCTGCGCTGGTAAAATGACGCAACCCTCTCCTTCAATGATCCACTCCCCACTACACTTTGCACACATGCTCTGATAATAATAACTTTGTAGAACTATAAATTTTTTGGATAATTGGTCAAAAAACAAATGTTAAATCTGATTGTTGCGTAGAACTGAATAAAGAATAATATAGTTACTTTCAATAATATGGTTATTTTTTTATTGACTTCATTGATTATCATTTATTATCATTGATTAAATTGAGTTTAATACAAAAAAAACTAATTTAAAATGATAAATAATTAAAAAAAAAAAATCCAGAATTTTTTTTTTTTTTTACTCATTTCAATATTGTTATAATACGTATACCCGGGGCATAAAACTAACACCTACCAAAACAATTTTTACCAGCCATGAAACATAAACAGTCAGTTATGACACCAATATTTTAGATACTAGAGAAAATTCACAATCCTCTATTCCAATTTTGATACCAAAAATCCACTAACTTGCTTAACAACTAGCTTGCTCAAAAGCTGTTTTTTTTTTTTTTTTTTTTTTTTTTTTACTTTTTTTTACTTTTTTTTTGTGTGGTTAACATTAAAAACACAGACAGCACAGCAGCGGGATCATTTTTCAAAGGTATAAGCTAATTTAATTTTTGGGCATGGCCCCTGAGTAATTGATTTTAACACTTGCCAAACTCAGTTTAATTTAGTGTCTAAGCATATTGAGGGTGTTATTTGGAAGATAAGAGCAAATATATTTTTCTGAGATTTGACTTCAACTTTTAAAAAAAAGTATTTTATGCCAGCCAAATGTAATTTTATTGATGCAAGATGGCACTATAACTGAAGAAAATCCTGTGTGTGGAACTATAATCATAATAAAAAAAGGGAAAATCCATGTTTTCTACATTTGTTGTTTTGGTAGTGTTCTTTTGACATATGCTTGGACCCTAATGATTGGTGCTTATGGCTATTTTGTTGTTTAATTTTCTTTTAAGTAAACATTCCATTACTGATCAGATCTCTTTTCATCTCTCAGGGCCAATGCCAGGAATGGGAGAAATAACAAAGCTCCCAAGAAGAAGCCCTCCCGCTCCTCCTCAGATGATGAGGACGATTATAAAAAAGCACTAGCGGGGCCTCGGCGGCAGGCCACAGTCAATGTGAGCTACAAAGAAGATGAGGAACTGAAGACTGATTCTGATGACCTGGTGGAGGTGTGTGGAGAGGACGTCCCGCCACCAGAGGAGGACGAGTTTGAGACACTGGAGAGAGTCATGGAAATGAGAATAGGTCGAAAAGGAGGTGAGAATAGCGGTGCTGAAAATTGAAATGCTGTATTGTAAACTAGCATTGTACAAGCTTTTGTATGTGACAAGTGTTCAGTCTGTTTGATGTGTAACTATATCCACACAGGTTTCAGAGTTATTGCGTGTTTAGTGTGTTTCTTTTGGCACAAAGTGAAACATGACAATGCAAATCAGATTGGGGGGAAGTTTAGAAGGGATATAAAACACCACTACTTTTGTTGAAATGTTTTTTGTTCCTTAACAGCAACGGGGGCTGTAACCACAGTGTATGCCGTAGAGGCAGATGGAGACCCCAATGCCAACTTTGACCACAACAGACAGCCAGGAGAGGTGCAATACTTGATCAAATGGAAGAACTGGTCCCACATTCACAACACCTGGGAGACAGAGGAGACGCTCAAACAACAGAATGTCAAGGGCATGAAGAAACTGGACAACTTCAAGAAAAAAGAGCAGGAGAAGAAGAAATGGTATGAACGCTTACAGAAATTATTTCCTGTTGGCAATGTGGCTTTAGATGTTAATTTTGTTTTCTTGCGCTGCCATCCACAGGCTCAAAGCAGCCTCACCTGAGGATGTGGAGTACTTCAACTGTCAGCAAGAACTCATGGATGACTTGCATTCTCAATATCAAATTGTGGAAAGAATTATTGGTAAGAGAATTCTGACCCCATTTTCTTTGCTTTTGATTGTTCTGACTTGTGACTGTTTATTTACCTTCAATGTTGCCTTAATCTTGCAGGGCATTCAAATCAAAAGTCTGCCGCAGGTTATCCAGATTACCTTTGTAAATGGCAGGGGCTGCCATACTCTGAGTGCAGTTGGGAAGACGGTGCTCTTATTGCTAGAAAGTTTCAAAAATGCATCGATGAATACATGTGCCGGAACCAAAGCAAATCCATCCCCTTCAGAGACTGCAAGGTAACCGCAGTCTACACTGTAAACCGTCATCTGAGAAAGTCAATGAAACCAGGAACTATTCAACCAGTTAACTGTTTGATTTCCTTCAGGTTTTAAAACAGAGACCACGGTTTGTACCCATGAAGAAGCAGCCTCTCTACATTGGTGGAGATGGCTTAGAACTGCGAGATTATCAGTTGGACAGTCTGAACTGGATGGCCCATTCCTGGTGCAAGTACGCTAGTTTTGTTTATTCCTAGTAGACATAACCCCAGTTTCAATGAGTCCTGAATGTTTTGAGTTTCTTCATCACTTCTGCTCTTCTGCTTTCCTAGGGGAAACAGTTGTATTTTGGCAGATGAGATGGGTCTGGGCAAAACCATCCAGACCATCAGTTTCCTCAATTACATGTTCAATGACCACCAGCTTTACGGGCCCTTTCTTCTGGTGGTGCCTCTGTCTACCCTCACATCCTGGCAGAGGGAGATCCATCTCTGGGCTCCTCAGATGAATGTTGTGGTGTACCTGGGAGACATCAACAGCAGAAATATGGTATGGGGTTTAAAAAATGCAAGGGTGTGAGCAAATCATAGATTTCTTGCAAACAAGAAGTGTAATTGAATCTGAAGATTTTACTGTTCATTCTTCAGATCCGGACACATGAATGGATGCATCCGCAGACCAAGCGACTGAAGTTCAACATTCTGCTTACTACATATGAAATTCTGCTGAAGGATAAGGTACCGTTCAAATCAAAAGCCCTATTTGCAGGGGAAGGGTATATGTGGACAGCGACTTAAATGCATATTTTGTAATAAAGGCTAGTCTTAAACTAAGAAACTCTCAGAAAACATTGTGTATATGCTCAGTCCATTTGAAATACCCAATCTGTTATTCCAAAAGTCACATCCAGTGCTAAATGAGCTGAGAAATAGTGCTTATATTTGTGACATACTTTTTGCTGAATTAATATATAGATAATATAGGCATATTTGTTGAAAACCGTTGAATAGGCAGTGCAGAGTTATTAGTGTAATACAATACTGTTCTCTCATTTAAAAACAAAAACAAAAAACAATTCATTACATTTATGCTACACCTGAAATTTAAAGGCTTTATTTTTTCCTCAAATTAACAGATATAAGTTAAATGTTAACACACTGTGCTAGGTAAAAAATAGCCATTAACATTTAACACATTTAACACACTTGCTCCACCCCGGACCAATGTAGGTCATCTGATATTTCATGTTTTACACAAAAATGACTTCAAATTATCTTTTGGGAGTAATTTCTCAGCCAAAACTGATGTGTAATTAAATTGTGATTAATTAATCGCCACATCATGTAATTAGATAAAATTTTAATCGCTTGACAACTGGCTTGTGCTTTTTCTCAATTATCATTTCATTAAATTTTTACTTGGAAAAAATATTAACAGAAAACACTTATCTGAAATGAGTGAATTACTAGATTTATTAGAATTATTAGATTTGAGCGGTCACATCATCTATTATGTAAAATATAATATATAACACAATATATTGTGGGCAATACCCAGCCCTATTCTTTAATACATATGACATTTGTTAGGTGTGTAAACGAGAGAGGATTGTGTATTTTAGCAGACCAGCATGCTCATTGCTGTATTTTCTTTTGCAGTCATTTTTAGGAAATGTCAGCTGGGCGTTCATTGGTGTCGACGAGGCCCATCGGCTTAAGAACGATGACTCTCTTCTCTACAAGACTATGATGGAGTTCAAGTCCAACCACAGGCTCCTGATCACTGGCACACCCCTCCAGAACTCACTCAAAGAGCTATGGTCTCTTCTACACTTTATTATGCCTGAAAAGTAGGTGTGCTCTTGTTGTATCAGTCTGCTCTTTTTATTGTTAAAAATTGTAGCAGTAGCTTTATTGAGCTGACCACATTCTTGTATTGGTTTAATGCAATGTAATAGTCAGATGTCACTGAATGTGAAGGGTTGATATAAACTGGCATGTTGGTAGATTTCACTCGTGGGAGCTGTTTGAAGAGGAACATGGGAAGGGCAGAGACTCAGGCTATACCAGCCTTCATAAAGAGCTGGAGCCTTTCCTGCTGCGCAGAGTGAAGAAAGATGTGGAGAAATCTTTGCCTGCCAAGGTGGAGCAGATCCTCAGGGTAGAGATGAGCGCTGTTCAGAAACAATACTACAAGTAAGAGAACCACACGCAATCTCTACAGTGAAGAGAGACCGTGCATAGATGCACAAACATGAGCTTTTAAAAGAAGGCATGGAACCACATTTTACTGTATTCATGGTCTTGTTGTTCATTTGTTGTTCACTTATCCACCAAATATCTGATAAGTAAAATATATTAATCAATTACATTTTTTTGTTTAGGTGGATATTGACAAGAAACTATAAAGCCCTGAGTAAAGGCACTAAAGGAAGCACGTCAGGCTTCCTCAACATCATGATGGAGTTGAAGAAATGCTGTAACCACTGCTACCTCATTAAACCCCCTGATGACAACGAGTTCTACAACAGACAAGAAGGCCTACAGGTGTGTTTTCATCTGAAGTGCTGCCACCTTCCACATGGGAAGCAATAATTCATTAGTTGAAATCGAGTGCCTCAGGGATGACGCATTTTTGTAGGCAAAACCCGGAAGCGAGTTAGCATTTTAGGACTTCCGGTTCCAACGCCATAAAGTCTATGGGTTTTTTGAATGGGTTTTTGCTAAATCACCTGAAATAAGGTCTGTGGTTAACAAAGCCTCTAAATACTTTCACGTTTTGATCTGTGACATAAAACACACCAGTTATAACCCACTTGTGATTTTTTTTAAACTTTTACTGTGTCTTAAAATCGGCGGTTGCTAACAAATTGCTAAAAGGGACTACTTCCTTTGGCGGGGACTTTAGACGTCATAATAAAAAACGGGACATTTGGACAGCATTTTTTATGAAAAAGTGGATAAGTATTCATAACAGCACAGATCATAATCAGCGAACATGTTTATAAATAATGTTGTTTTCTAAATAAAGTTTGAGGAAGCTTGGTGGTGACGACGTTGATCCACGACCATGGTGAGCTGTAGTCCGTTTATAGCCTACTGTTAGCCTTTTATATCTGATGACTTTATTTAGGCTTCATAATCTATAAATGTTGTGTTAACTTGTAAAGATTAACTTGATAGACAAAACGTGTAAGTGTCATAACCCTTTGTTAAACACAGAGCTTATTTTCTGCGATTTTCCAAAAGTCTATGGGAAAAATGTCCGGGTTAGCCTACAAAAACACGTCATCCCTGGGGTACTCTATTGTACAACAGAATGTCCAAGACAATGTCCATGGTTATATAAATATAAACATTTTATATATTTAAAAAAATATAACCCTATTTTGACATGACATTGTTAAAGGTCACAAATGACATAGATAAAATATCATCAACGCAGAAGAGATGATTTATTCCTTGATGATTTGTGTAGTAAGAGAGCACAATGTCTAAATTTTTTACAAAAACTTTAACAAGTTCATATACTTTCGAAACCCCCAAAGTGACATTTGCAGAGTAAAATTAATTTTTTTTGTGCTAAAACCAGAAATGTTAACTGGTGAGTATGCAGATGTCTTCCTATACGTAGAAGTTACCATGTATGTTTTTCCTGTAGACATGTAAAATTTATTTGTGCATTTGAAAGAATGCCGCATTAGGGCAGTGGCTCCTAACAAGGAGGCTTTCAGCAGTGATTACATACAGACTGAACTGATATATTGTCTGCAGCACCTTATTCGCAATAGTGGGAAGCTGGTTCTTCTGGATAAACTGCTGGTTCGGCTAAAGGAACGAGGGCACCGTGTGCTCATCTTCTCCCAAATGGTTCGGATGCTGGACATCCTAGCGGAGTACCTAAAGTACCGGCAGTTCTTATTCCAGGTGATGGCACATCTCACTCACTGCTATTTGGAGTCATGCGGAGTTAACCGCAGTGTTTGTGGCTCAGTTGTGACTTATGAAAGCGTTTGTGTTTGCAGCGACTGGATGGTTCCATAAAGGGTGAGATGAGGAAGCAGGCATTGGATCACTTTAATGCTGATGGCTCTGAGGTATGTGTAAAATCACTGGTTATTAACAGTGTAAATATTTGTACTGGCATTGATTTTTACTTTACTTTTTTAAATTTTGACTTTGTATTACATTATGATTGCAATGTGTTGTGAAGTCACAAAAATTGGGTCACAATTTGATTTCTGGAACAATTTATAATTAGTAAAATAATATATTAGGCATTACACTTATTCTGTCAAATTACATTTTGTATATAAATAAAGGATATTTAGGTAAACTAATACGAACATGTTAAATATACTCTTATGCATTTGTGATTAATAATTGGCGCTGTCAATCGATTTAAAATTTTTAATATAGTTAATTAATTACATGTGTATGTGAATCACGCCAAATTAACGTGTTAAATTGACAGCCCTATAAGTAATATCATTTAAATGAATGCCATAAAGGCTCATATATTTATTCTTCAAATATGCATTAATAAATAAAGTGTGATTTAAAAAAAACCACAAATATCTTTGCAGAAATTGTGATTAAATTAAAACTATGGATGCAGATTTTAAAATTAAACTGATTAACTGACATGAACTGGTACATAAATGCTTTACCGGACGAGCCAGTAAGCAATTTAAAAATAGCATTTAGTTTTTTTTAGACTCGTGGAACATAGCCTATGAGTCTTCATAATTCATTTTTTAGTTCTATGTTTTAAGAATTTAATTCTATTATGTTTGTATGCCTGTATATGTCTCTGTATGTGTATGACATTGTCTTTATGACTTTGCAGGATTTCTGCTTCTTGTTGTCCACGCGAGCGGGTGGTCTAGGCATTAATCTGGCCTCTGCAGATACGGTGGTCATTTTTGACTCTGACTGGAACCCTCAGAATGACCTGCAGGCCCAGGCCAGAGCTCACAGGATTGGTCAGAAAAAACAGGTCAACATTGCCTCCACACATTACATTACATGCTGTACATTAGTCTTCTGAAGAGACGCGGTGGCTTTATACACACATACTGTAGTAAACACGGACGTTTAAATGCTTGCATGATTCGCGAAAACAACATGTGTGTAAATGCAGAATTTAAATAAATGTATAGATCAACTAACCCTTCACAGTGAAAAAATTATTTAACAGTTTCAGTGACATTACTACATTAAACTACTATAAAATTTGAATATAATATATAATAATGCAATGGGGGAATATTTCTGGTTCCTGATAATAGTGTAATATTATTTTAATAATAATATTGTAGTAATAATAATAATAATAATAAAAATAATAAACCTTTATTTTGGCTTATAATATCATGATAGTATAGTATTGGGAGTTCATCGTGATTTGTATTGAATCATGACATGACTGTATTGTTACACCTCTAGTCTACACTAGACGTGCTGGTATTTAATAATACAATATATATCACAGTAATGAACATGCACAGTGTTGTTCATCATGGACACATTGTAATACGTTGAATAATTCTAGATATTTTATTATAAATTTACTCCATGTATGCTTGCTTAAAACAAAATGTTTAAAGTTCTTTTTGTAATATGAAAAAATATTGGTGCCATGATAATATTGTGTGCTGTTATAAAACCTTTAGCAATTGTGGTGATAAACCTTTGATATAGTCACATGCCTATTCTACATTTATTCTTTATAACTTAGTCTAGTCCTCTACCGTAATGTCTGCTATTTAATCTCTTTCAGGTGAATATATACCGTCTGGTGACAAAGGGCTCAGTTGAGGAGGACATTATTGAGAGAGCCAAGAAGAAAATGGTGTTGGATCACTTGGTGATTCAGAGGATGGACACCACGGGAAAGACAGTCCTTCATACGGGTGCTGCTCCTTCAAGGTACAGCTGCCAATATAATTTACCTAAATGGCAAAATAATTTAATGTAAATATTAGGGCTGACGATTTAACGTGTTAATTATATTATTTACACCCAGACCTATGTAGGTCATCTGACATTTTGTTGCTGATGAAGGTTGTTAAATAATTTCCTAATAATTTAGTCTAGTGCTGCAAGGATATTGCACAGCACCAAGATAACCGACCTTCTCGTCTGAGCTGTCAGCGGTCGTCAATATTAAAATGAGATGACCAGTCAGATCAAACTAGGTGGGCTTTGTTCACGGAAGCGGCTGAGCACAAATTCCAGCACAAAGCTTCAGTTAGTGGTCATAAAATGCGAGATAAGACGCAAGTAGCTAAACTACCCATTTCTTGATAACTGTTTTATGCTTGAAATGTTAAACGACCGACAAAAATAATCAGGGAAGGAAAATGATAACTTTAGTCTGATTTCGCCTTTTTGAATAGTTAGAAATTACGTGATTTGTGTAATTTGTAATAGCCTAACCGTCAAAGTGAGGGGTCAAGAAACAATAACAAAGCTGTTTTCATCATATATTTAATAATAAATGCACATATTGTGAATTAATTTAGTAATATTAGTTAATTTACAGAAGGCTATAGGAAAGCTAACTTGTCTAAGAAAATGATTAATAAAACATAAAACATTCAAATATCAGTTGACCCTATGTTTACTTTCTATATTTTTATATTGACACAGCTGAAAGTGAAAAGACTTGGTCAAAGCTCAGATTTATAAGGGGAAGAGACAAAGATAGAGACTGAGGGGGAAAAAAGAGAGTGATGGAGATGACAAGGAGAGATTTTAAAGCTGTTATTCTCCAATTTTTTTGGCCTTCAAACATCTTAAAATGCACATGTAGATCAGAGAAATCTAAATCTTAAGAAGTTTAAGGTGATCTAAGTTATGTCACTTGTTTTTAGGCCAAAACATTGTTTGTCACATACAGCAAACATCTCCTCACTATGCCTAATGACTGTTTGAACAAATATATATATATGTGTGTATGTATGTATATATAAATATATAATATATTTATGCGCACTGGGCTCACCATTAAGCCTTGATATGTGCTTAGGGCCGTCCCAAGCATGGGCCCAGTGTGAGGTAACGGAAGTGAAACGCAGTTTTACTTTTAAATATGAAACAAAACCGCCAGTAGGTGGTGGCATATTAATGAGTGATTCATGGAGTCATTCATTCACCCAATTCTTTCAAAAGTGCCGATTCATGCAGTGACTGGCTACATCTGAAATAGCATGTTTCCCTACTATATAGTAGGTGAAAAACAATATATGAGTATTGTTTCCGAATTCACAGTACTCATAAGAGAGTAGGCAAAAAGTACCCAGATGACCACCACTGGAGAGGATTTGCGAATGGCAGTGAAGTGAAGAAGCTAATACTGTTAAGGTCACATGACAGTGACATGGTAAATTTAGTACATCTGGATTACATTCATGCTACACACATTCATACTAAATAGAACTTTTTTAATAATTTAATTATTCAAAATAAGTACCTACTCAGTCTGCGATTCTCGACGCAACCACTGGCTTTATGAATGTTTCATTGGCTAACAGTGGCTTTGTTAGGAACTCTTTTGGTTGGTTAAAATGGTCAATATTGTGTCTAAAATTAATGCCACTTCCCCTAATATTACACACTTGTTTATTGAACAGTTGTATAAAATCAATGTCTTATTTGCAATCATGCTGATATTAGGGAAAATGGCACTCTTGGTCATGTTTTACTATATCATATGTTATATTTTATTAACTCTGGTATGTTAAGCTTCTGTGTGTTTTACAAGCTTTAAAACGGAAGATTTAGGTCTTGCTGCAGTTTTCCTCTATGGTTTAACTATTTAAAGCAAAGAACAAAAGACAGCCATTGAATTAGTATTGATTGTTCTGTAAAACATTTTTTTTATATTATTATTAAATATGCCATATGATTAAGAACTCAAAATTAAAGAATCACTCATAGTCAATAGTTTTAATCATTATATTAGTGTTTTATCAAAATAATCATTATATTCAGCCCATATATTTTCTTAGTGGAAATTCTGATGTGTGTGTGTGTGTGTAGTGTATACATATAATTAATATCATTATTGTTGTCTGATTCCTCTGCAGTTCCACTCCATTCAACAAGGAGGAACTGTCAGCCATCCTGAAGTTTGGTGCTGAAGAACTTTTCAAAGAGCAGGAAGGAGAGGAGCAGGAACCTCAGGTCTGTGGGGTTAACGCAGAGATGCTCATCAGCATGTGGACTAGGGGTGGGAGAAAAAAAAATCTGTTGTCTGATGCACAGTGATTCTGTCTTCAATGATTCTAAATTTCGTTTTTAACCTCATACACAATGCTGTTGTGTGCACTAGAAACAGCGGTATTGTTTGCTTTCACACAGACACACACATACAAACCTTCTATAAAATAATCTTCTATAAAGTTTGAAAGGTTAAAGCGAATTACAAGGGCAATCGCAGGCTTCATTGCACAGGATATGTACTGAGAGAAATGCGCTTTGCTTGATGTTACGCTTATGTGAGGTCTCTCGCCTGCCAGTATTTCAGCATTTTCCCCTCAAAATGTTCTTCAAAGGCATCATTTATGCTGTTTGGAATGTAGTAGGTCTATATATTTAAATACAAAACTCACTTTCCGACAGACTGCTGCTTTCAAATGCTCATGTGTGCTAGTGAAAAGCGATTATACAACTCCACCTTGTAAGCGGTTTAATGCACTTGCATCTCAAAGGGCTTTCAAGATGTGAGCTTAATGCAAACAGTTATGTCTTAAGGGATTAAACAGACAGGACAAAACATTTGATTTGTCAAAATAGATATGTGCATTTGTGTTAACGCGGCCTATTGGATCTCCCGCTGTCAGTAATCAAACAGCATGAAAAGTTATTCCTTATTTGTTTCTTTGTTCATCTTTATTATTTACTCTTTGCTTGTATGTTTTGAATCTCTTTAGCTAGCTGACAATTGTGAACATAGTTTTTTTAATTTGTAATTAAAGTATTTTACATAATTAAATAATTATGCACACATAAATTTAAGATTTAAAGGCCCGGTTTCACAGATATGGCTTAGCCTATGTCAGGATTAAGCTTTTAGTTCAATTAGGGCATTTAAGCAGCTTTTATAAACGTATGCTAGAAAAAAACATTACATATGTGCATCTTGAGACAAAACAATGGCTCTGACATATTTTAAGATCTGTCAGTACAAGTTGCGTTCAGATAAAACGGCTCAAACATGCATTTTAGTCTAGGGCTTGCTTAAGCCTTGTTTGTGAAACTGGGGGAAAGTTGGTAAACTAATGAATCAATAAATTAATAAGATGTAGTTGAATTATTTTGGGATTGGATCGTGAGGTGCCTAAAGTTTCCTATCTATAGTAGTAATGTGGGCTTCTGTGCAGCTACTTGTGTGTGATGATATTTGTTGATTTGGTAGGAGATGGATATTGATGAAATCCTGAAAAGAGCAGAGACCAGAGAGAATGATCCTGGACCATCGACTGTAGGAGAAGAGCTCCTCTCACAATTTAAGGTGTGCACTTTAAAACTTACTGCAAATAATTATTCCGCATGCATGCTGGACCTTCTCTAGAGGCTGTCAGTCACACCATTAACACACTATTAAATGCTTGCTCCATCATGCAGGTGGCGAATTTCTCCATGATGGAGGATGAGGAAATTGACATGGACACGGAGCGGAATGTTAAGAACTGGGATGACATTATCCCAGAAGAACAGCGGAGGAGACTTGAGGAGGAGGAGCGACAAAAAGAGCTTGCAGAGATCTATTTACTGCCCCGCATGAGGAAATGTGCTAAACAGGTTAGCCAATCATACACGGTTTAACGATGCCAGTAAACAAATGTCTGTTTGTGTAATTACTTTGGAAGATTGTTAAATGCTTTGTTCATTTTATGTATATAACTCATAATGTAAACCGTGTTGATGAATGATTAAAGATAAATGACTCCCATAGCAACATACACCTTAAGTTCTTTGTACTTTATCTATCTACTTGTTTGTTTTGTAATGACAGATCAACTTTAATGGGAATGAGGGCAGACGCAGCCGGAACAGACGATACTCTGGTTCAGACAGCGATTCGGTCTCCGACAGAAAGAGGCCCAAGAAACGAGGAAGACCTCGAACTATTCCAAGAGAGAACATTAAAGGTTTCACTGATGCTGAGATACGCAGGTAGAGCCGCTGATGCTCAGTTTATTAATTTCAGCACTAGGGGTGGGCGATATAAGCTGTTTGTTAATGGTAGTGTATATTACAGTATAGTCACTTTTGGGAAGTCAGTGGAAATAAAGTTTTTTTTTTTGTATTAAATAATAAATACAGTGAGAATTTGCTGTGAAGTTTAATTGTTTTTCTTCACATATATATATATATATAATATATATATATAATTATATAATATAAATTTTTTCTTTCTTTACAAAGAAAATTCCAAACAGTCTGAAAATGATACAGCTATAATTTAAGTCCTTAAATTCAAGTATATTAATTTTTGAGTGACCAATGTTTTTTGTTTCCCACACAGATTTATCAAAAGTTACAAAAAATTTGGTGGGCCTTTAGAAAGGTAAGTAACTTTTTCATCACTTCAGATGTTATTGGTTGGGCCTCTATCATTGATGTGACTGTCGCTGTATCACAGGCTGGATGCTATCGCTCGTGATGCTGAATTGGTGGATAAATCGGAGCATGATCTGCGGCGGCTGGCTGAGACCGTACACAACGGCTGTTTGAGAACGCTAAGGGAGAACCCCTGTGGACCTGAAAGAACCTCAGGCAAGAGCATCAGAAAACAACATTCACTGATCCCTCAAGTGTCCCAACTAAATTGATTAAATTTGCCCCCATATGAAGCATCTGAGGGGGGAATCCAAGGCCTGTCTTAATTATATTCTTTGCTGGTTCATATCAGGAGGCAGGCGAGGGAAGGTGAAGGGACCCACTTTCAGGATCTCTGGGGTTCAAGTCAATGCTAAGCTGGTGATCTCTCATGAGGAGGAGCTGGCACCATTACACAAGGCCATTCCTGCTGACCCAGAGGAGAGGAAGAGGTAAAAAAAAAAAAGATGCAGTATGTCATGACAGATGCAGTAAGCAATTTCTGGGAAACACTGTTGATATTTGACATTGACAACCAAAAACACAGCCCCTCCCTTCATTGTTCCACCCACAAAATAATGAACATGCTATGCAACACAGACTAACGGCTGGCACATCAGACAGCTCGCACATGTAATTCAACAACAGCACATCTTGGTTCTGTGAAAAGGCAAAAAAACAATGGGTCTCATTCTCTAAAAAATACGAACAGTGTACGCAGTTATATTTACATTTGAATTTCTGACCACAACTTTTCACCTAATTCACAACACTTAATGTTGATGAATTCTGAGTATTCTAAATGAACGACTACGTGCCCCAAGTAATTTACATAAATCACACCCAAACCATGTCCATATGGGGGCATTCCGCACACTTTTCTTTCACACTTTACAAACATGATGCTCTCTGATGCATAATTTAGAATACATTTTAGAACAAATTATGAATACAGTGAATGTGAAGACAGAAAAATGTCTTATTAGATAAGATGTTAATCTTTTTTTTCTAATATGTAAAGGTATATAATCCCATGCCACTCAAAGGCAGCTCATTTTGACATTGAGTGGGGTAAAGAGGATGACTCCAGCCTGCTTATTGGAATCTATGAGTATGGATATGGAAGCTGGGAAATGATTAAGATGGACCCAGACCTCAACCTCACACATAAGGTACAGAAACACATAGAGAAACCATTGTGGTGTTTGACCAATATGCCCTGTTAAATTTTTGGGTTCTTTTTGTTTTAGTGATTTAAATAACTTTCAATATAAATGATAACGCATTTAAATGATAACTTGTTACAAAACTTGTTGCAGCTCCTTCCAGATGATCCTGACAAGAAACCACAGGCCAAACAGCTGCAGACACGAGCTGACTACCTCATCAAATTACTGAGCAAAGACCTCGCTAAGAAGGAAGCACAGAAACAGGCTGGCACGGTGAGTCGCAGAGATTAAATTCAATCCACACACAGACCTGCAAACTTGTCACTTTTAGGTGACAATCACCTTTTTCTTGGTCATTTGGGTCATTTATGTGAATCGCACCCCCCACCCCCTGCGACACTGTCACCTTTTTTACTCTGAGGAGTTTGCAGGTCTGCACACATACGACAATATATCATTTGGTTCACTTAAAGCAATTTAAACGACAGGCGGTATTCTGCAAAGTGACAAAAGCGTCAAAGTCTTTGTTCACAATTGATGAAAATCACTGAGTTTGTTCAGTGCAGTCTATATCCGGTACATTAACTGTGACTTTTCAGTGATTAATTACAAATTCATAAGATCTCACAAGCACAGTTAATCATTCATATTTGTTTATTGCAGTTGTTCCCAAACTTTTTGAAATCATTGTCACCCCTTTTAGCTAAAGCATACAATTTTTTTTTTAAGAAAGCAAGTGAAATATGCAATAACATTGTAATAAAGCACTAAAGAGCAAATGAAGGAATGTATGAGCTGTTCAGACAGACACTGATGTTTCGTCTGCTCTATAGGCAAATTCACGCAAGAGAAAACCACGGGGCAAAAAGAATAAAGCTGTAAAACCGAAGATTGATGATGTGACAAACAGTCTGTCCTCTGCACCGCCATCGGATAAGAGCTCTGAAGAAGAGGATGAGAAAGAGGAAGAGGAGAAGGTTTGTGTGAGCTGATATACCTGCTATTGAGATGAATTTTCACTTAGGTACTAGGATTCTCAGTCTTGCAAAGTCTGGATATATATTAAGGAATTTTTAAAAGTGAGTTTTCTAGACCTGGAAAAGTAATGGACATTCATAAATCTTAAACTCGTGAAAACGTCTATAAATAGTAAATTGTTCTTAATTGAGTAGGAATTGCTAAGAAATTACATTGGTGACCTTACCCAAAACTTTATCCCATAATCCCATAATGAACATTTAAAGAACATTCATTTATTGAATCTTCTTAAACTATGGAATGTAATTATTTTGATTTTAAAATGTCATTTGAATGTATATATATATATTATATATATTATATATATTATATTTATATATTATATATATTATATTATATTATATTATATATTATTTTATATTTATATATATATATATATATATATATATATATATATATATATATATATATATATATATATATATATATATATATATATATATATTATATATTATATATTATATATTATATATTATATATTATATATTATATATTATATATATATATATAATATATATATATATATATATATATATATATATATATATTATATATATATATATATATATATATATATATATATATTGACACTGTCGAGAAGGGCAGTACTGCCTTTTACAGCATGATTTCCCAATGCAGAAATTTTTATTTTTATTTTTGGGCTGAATGATGCACACTTGTGTCAATGAGGTCTGATACATCCTACTATAAACCATTTCAATAAGCTTTAGGAAAAAAAACAGCCTTCACAAAAAGTGGTGGAGATATTCTAAATGATGCCCATATCTCTACTTCCTGCCTTTTTTCCTACAGTCTATGTAGCAAATTCATAGTGTGCTACTTATTCTGAAGATTTAACAACATAAAAACCAAATTGGCCATATTTACTTGGATAAATTAACGTCACCTGATCTGTTGTGCACAAGGACTTTCTCCGTCTCTGAAACAACTTTCCTAATGACATAAACAAGCTTGGAAAATCATTATTTGCAACAGTGTATTCTGTTTCTTTTTGGAATGCATCACATTCTGGAAGTTAAATGCATTACCAGTACTAATGTGTTTTCTGTCGTCTTGCAGGAAACTCCTCCAGTGAAGCCACCCAACAGAAGAGCACGCGTGTCAGAGCGGGCAGTAAAAGAGGAGGAAGAGGAGGAGGACGAGGAAGAGTCTGATGAGGATGAGTTTGAGGATAAAGAGCCAGTTGAGAAGGATGTACCAGAGAAAGTGGTTAAGAAAGAGATTAAGAAGGAGAAGAAAGAGGAGGGCCGTGACAGCAAAGAGAGGGAACCCAAAGAGAAGGAGCTGAAGCCAGAGCCTGTACATCGAGAGGAAGAATCTCCTGCAGAGGTCACAATATTTATAATAACACAACTCTAACACACCCTTAAATTATAGCCTTATTTTGAAACCTAGTGAGCTGCCTATCTAGAGAAATTTTTTTGGAAATAAAAGGCCCATTCAAAGTTCAGTTATAGCCTATTTGTATTTTTTTGATTGAATGTCCACATTTACAACGCTCTTTGTCTCACTAGATCAAACACATGTGGTCTCTCATTAGTTGCTCATTTAGAGTTGTCAAAAGTACTTCGGTAACAAGTCGGTACTGAAATTTTAAAAATGTGACACTTTGAGCCCTTTTGAGAAGATTCATAAACACCTCTGATTGGCCATTGTGTTGAAGTGCTCATCGGATATGTCAGTGTTGGCTTCAAAAACATTGCTCAGTGAAGAGTGTCATTGATGACTACTTACACTTACACAGATATACACAGGAGCGTTTGAAAGCAGGTGTCTATCACGGACCAGTCCACTAAAAGGCAGCTGCTTTCAAACACTCCCGCTTTCAAAATGCTTTCAAACTCACACTTCTGTGTGCTTTCAAACGCTCCTGTGCGTTGATCATTGTAGCCAATCACAGACATCCAATGAGTGCGTGAAAACAGTGGCCAATCAGAGGTGTTTGTGAATCCGCTCAACAGCGCTCAAACGGTCATGTTTTAAATTTCAGTACCGATTGGTACTGAAGTCAGTACTTTTGACAACTTTAATCCTAGTGTTATTCTGTGGCAATTCTGGTTTATAATCATATCTCTGTAAATGTTTTATAGCAGTAGAGATATGTATAGACATAGACACAGTGGTATTTCAGCAAACTTCCCATGACAATTGGTGAGGAGACTTCTGTCAGACCCTCTTCTATTCTGAATCGATAAGTATTACAGACCTTTGACAGATTTTAGTAAAAACAGTCCAAAATCCTTCAGAAGTCAAATATCCGAGGTTCAAAAATGCTTTTCCAGGCAGCTTGCTATGTTTTAAGATCTTTGTATCCAGCTATAGTGTTGGATACAACATGTGCATGTATTCAACCAGCCATTGACTCTATTCTCAGGCTGTAGAGGTGAAAGCAGAAGTGCGGGAAAAGAAGGCTGACACCCCTGTGCACACGCCCACAGGAGGAGATGCAATTCCTCTGTCTGAGGAGTCTGAAGAACTGGACCAGAAAACCTTCAGCGTGGTGAGTTTGATGGGCTGGATTCTGAAGAACCGAGAAGCCATGCTCATATTTACATCTGATCCAAACCTTTCCTCAGGAAATCCAAAGCTACTAGCTGCGTTTACATGGACCCTAATGAAATTTAAAGGAACACTCCACTTTTTTTGAAAATAGGCTAATTTTCCAACTCCCCTAGAGTTAAACAGTTGAGTTTTACCGTTTTCGAATCCATTCAGCCCATCTCCGGTTCTGGCGGTACCACTTTTAGCATAGCTTAGCATAGTTCATTGAATCTGATTAGACCGTTAGCATCGCGCTTAAAAATGACCAAAGAGTTTTGATATTTTTCCTATTTAAACCTTGACTCTTCTGTAGTTAAATCGTGTACTAAGACCGGCAGAAAATGAAAAGTTGTGATTTTTCTAGGCTGATATGGCTAGGAACTATACTCTCATTCCAGCGTAATAATCAAGGAACTTTGCTGCTGTATCATGGCTGCAGCAGTGCAATGATATTACACAGCGCCTGTGAGCCCCTGCTTGCACAGGGAACGTGCCTTGCAACCATGGAGACGTTTGTGAGAGACGCTGCGTAATATCATTGCGCCTGCTGCAGCCATGATACAGCAGCAAAGTTCCTTGATTATTACGCTGGAATGAGAGTATAGTTCCTAGCCATATCAGCCTAGAAAATCGCAACTTTTCATTTTCTGCCGGTCTTAGTACACGATGTAACTACAGAAGAGCGCAATGCTAACGGTCTAATCAGATTCAATGAACTATGCTAAGCTATGCTAGAAGTGGTACCGCCAGAACCGGAGATCGGCTGAATGGATTCGAAAACTGTAAAACTCAACTGTTTAACTCTAGGGGAGTTGGAAAATTAGCCTATTTTCAAAAAAAGTGGAGTGTTCCTTTAAAAAAAGTCAGCTCAGCTACGTCAATCAGAATGAATTGGTGAAATCTGATTGAAATTTCATTCGCATAGTAAAGTGTGGCTGAAAGCTTTTCTAATCGGTTCGATAGAACATGTAAACACTTGATCGGATTGAAAACCGAAACTAGAACCTTCTATACATGAGCAATGTCATAGAAATGGCGTAATGTATGATGTGTGAAACAAGCCATTGTTGAATATAGTGTAATAAATGTATCTAATATTTCCCTTCCACTCATCGTATGTAAAAGTGCAAGACCATGTTTTGCTTTGGACTCTCATACACATTTCACGCTCTCGTTCGCACATTTTCAAATAAACCGCACTAACAGAGCAATCACACCAGAATTAATTTTAATCCAACCAAATTAGTGTGAATACACCCTAATAAGACGGCAAACAAATGGCAGATTTTGCCTAAAGGTGGGCAGTTTGTATATCCAAGTAGGCGAAACACTAGTTTTTAGAACAGAAGCTGATGTCCCATTTTCTAAATGCTACTGATGTAGATGATTGTCCTGTAATAAAGCATGTGTGTCTGTATTTTTCAGTGTAAGGAGCGCATGAGACCTGTGAAGGCAGCACTGAAGCAGTTGGATCGTCCAGAGAAGGGGCTATCTGAGCGAGAGCAGCTGGAACATACGCGGCAATGCCTGATCAAAATAGGAGATCATATCACTGAGTGTCTGAGAGAATACACCAACCCCGAACAGATCAAACAGTGGAGGAAGTACGGTCATTTTACCATGAGCCTAACATGCACAGTAGAGCTGCACGATTAATCATTAAAAGATCACAATCTCTATTCAAACACCCACTCGATCTTATTCTTAAATGACAAAGATTCGGCTGGCAGTTAAATCTTTGACAAGTATGATCACCGCAAACATTCAGATCTGTGTTGGTGCTACTGCTGAGCCAGATAGCTGTTGTCATATATAGGCATCAAACAGCTTCACAAACAGTCTTTTCAACCACACAGCGTCATTTGTATTACAATAATTCAGATTATCACAGATATTCCAGATATAATCACTAATATCTACAGTGATCAAAATAGAGCAAATCACCATTTGAGAGTAACTTGGCACTTCAAATAAAGATTGTATCGACCAGTAGGTGGCATCAAGAGACTGTTCAAATATATTTGTCATTGAATCATTCATTCAAGATATTAATAAAAAAAAAAACACTAATTCATCCAGTAATGAAACAAGTGAAGTCTTAGAGAAAGTCATTAAAAAATCGTGCAGCTCTAATGCACAGTATATAAATGAAGGTCATATTGAGTTTATCAACATCTTGATTGTTCCCATATTCCAGAAATCTGTGGATATTTGTTTCGAAATTCACTGAATTTGATGCAAGGAAACTGCATAAACTGTATAAGCACGCCATCAAGAAAAGACAAGAAAATGCTCAGGTATGAACGCGTTAATATTTTAAGAGCGTGTTATGTTTGGATGATTTTGCTGAATTAGTCTTGTATGCTGTAATGCTTGAATAAATTACTTCATGTTGTTATTATTATTGAAATATTGTAATTTGAGGTTTATGATGCTCGTTTCATTTCAGGCAATGGAGCAGAACACTAGCACTGTAAATACACAAAGCTTTAAACACGCAGGTATGTCTGCTCTCTGTTGTGTCTATTTAATTGGTAATTAACATCTATGCATTTATACACCTGTCAGATGGTTTAGTCTGTTTAAACCCCGCCTCTTTCTTATAATCGACTGCTAGCTCGCGTTCAGATCTGCCTTCTAATCAACAACCGATGGATATAACCTAAACCCCACCCAACATTTTTGTCTTTATCGATAATCTGTTTTAAATCATGTGTCGTCATACAGAAGAAAAGATCGGTCAATACTTCTGTTACATAACTTGAATTGAATATGGATGATGTCACATTTCTGTAAATCCATGTAAAGTTGAATGGTGTTGTTTTTTTCAGATGTTGAGCGGATAAAGGAGTCACAGCAGGATGACAGCAGCAGAGACAGCTACAGCTCTGACAGACATCATTCATCTCGCTACCATGAACACAGCAAAGAACGTCACCCTGCCGACCTGTACAGGAAGAGCTCAGACTCCAGGAAGAGACCCTACTCCTCCTTCAGCAACGGCAAAGACCATCGAGAGCGAGAGAGAGAGAGAGACCAGTACGGAGAAAGAGGAGAGCGACAGGACAGCAGGTCATTAAACTTTTATTTTATTTTTTATTTTTTTGCCCTTACAGTCATTGTTTACAGATCTATCTTTTTCCAAATGTGATTTGTAAGAGAGCCCTGTACATGACATGTGGAAGTAAATAGTGGCCACAAATGAAGAATTCATTCCTATGACTTAATTTGTTTCCTCATTTAGGTAAATCATAAAATTGAATCAAATTAAAGCAATGGAACAAATTAGTTCAACATGGCCACGCTTTACTTGACTACTGACTTAACTATGAAAAATGAGGCCTTGAAGTTAAAAAGTTTGAGATCCTCTGTTGTAGATGGTTGGTAATGGTGGTTGACCGATATATCGCCTTGCCTAAATTTGACGTCTGCATTGGCCGATTAGATTTTCTGTTTGTTAGTTCTTCTGATGAAGTGAGACGTTTTTGACAGTGCTGAGAATGCCCGAGTACACAGCGTGGCCATTCTCTGCCATCTTTAGTTTACTGTCTATTAAACAATCCTATCTAATACATTAATTAAACTGTTAAAGTATATGGTATACGAAAGTATTATTAGTTATAGAAAGGAAAATGCTATAATATTTTCTTGTGTACTGTCAGTATTCAGCAAACACTCACACTCAAATTAATTTAACCAAGTCCTAAATATCTAATAATCATTTAATTGCACAGACCTTGCAGACTTTGTGGAACTCAGCTGTGAGATCTTCTCAAGTGTGTATTTGTAGCCTGTGCGTGACGTGAGGTCTGTGCGAATTGAATGCGGACAGAATGGTTCAGCTGCCACTGTAGACGCATGATCCACAAACTTTTGCTGTGTTCATGCCATGTCGTATTTACCGTAACTACGAGATGAGCGTTGTTTGTGACATTCTACTCTGAGCTGTTCTTGGACTCGGAATTATGCATTTCTATGACAACGGCATTATGAATCTGCAGCCGTCACGTGGTACAAGTCGGAGCTCAGAATTTAATTTGTAATTGAGTTCTATTTAATTCTGATAATTCCAACATGGCATTAACGCACCTTTTTAAACCCTTGATTTCAAACTATGCAGCACTTTATCCTGGTGGCCGCTACACCATATTCATGTCATTTTGATTGTGTACTGTATGTAAAATGAATGTTGCCTTATCTTCCAAGTGCACACAAACTTACCAGATTACTGAGTGCCCTCTTGGTCACATTGTTTAATTCCTTTTTATTCATGTTTTTCAAAATTTCAGTAACACTTTACAATAAGATTCTTAGTTCATACATTAACGGATGTTTAACTAAACTTGAATTAACCATGAGCAATACATTAACGTTAACGAAAATTAGTAAATACAGTAGTTTGTTTATTCATGTTCACAGTGCATTAACTAATGTTAACAAGATTTATGAATAATGTATTAGTAAATGTTGAAATTAACATTAACAAAGAATAATAAAGTATAAGTGCAGTTCATTATTAGTATGTGAACTAATGTAGATAAATAATGTTAACGAATGTATGTTTTTGTAAAGTGGTACCAAAATGTCTTTTATCTGTGAAAAATACTATAATAGGATTACAGAATCAAGATGATTCCATCAAAAGTATGTCTGTTTATTTTAGATTTTATCAATTTTTCATAGTCATTTTAAAATTATTTCTAACTTGGTAAATAAATATGAAGTAAAATAAATATACATTTTATTTCAGCATCTTTAAATTAGTGTGAGAATTTCAGGTTTTGTTGTATCAGTAAAATGTCTTGCGTCCAGCTTGGTTGTATCATCATCATCATCATCATCTTCATGTCATAACATGTGTCTGAATGACTCGTTTTGCAGGTACTACAGTGACAGCAAGCACAGGAAGCTGGACGAGCACCGCTCCAGCAGAGAGCACCGATCAGAAAGCAACTCCAAGGACCGAACGCACTCCGAACACCGCTTTCACTCTGAGCACCGGCCCGGCTCCGACTATACGCATCACAAATCGTCCCGGGACTACCGCTACCATTCGGACTGGCAGATGGAGCACCGGCTGTCAGGGAGCGGCCCGCGCTCGCCCCGAGACCAGCGCTCGCCGCTCGGACACCGCTCGCCCTTTGAGTACTCGTCCGACCACAAAAGCACACCCGAACAGGTCTGGAGCAGCCGCAAGACATAACGCCCTCTCTCCCTCCGCTCCACTCTTTCCTGATTAGCCATAGACACACGACACACAGGAAATGCCTTAGGGGACTGTTGGCCGCTGCACTGGGGCTCTGGGAGTGCCACCCTTTCCTACTCACCTTGGAGGAAACACAGATTTACACATATTTTTGTATTTAAGAGTTGGCTGCATTCTTTCGTAGGTGCTGCAGAGTAATTTTTTTTAATTATTATTTTTATAAATTGACTACTTTCCTTTTTTGTTTTTGTTTTTTACTTTGAAACAGACGAATCCATGTTTCACTCTCTCGTGCGACACTGGATCCTGACGTACAGCCGTAAATGAATGCGACGCAGCTTATTTAAGAAGTGTTGAGTGAAAGGACGCTACATCCGCGTGTCGTCTTTATCAGCTAGAGGATGTCAAGGGTTTCTGTTCTGAAGGACTGGGGTTCACCTTCCAAAGTACCTCGTTTACAGTGTTTTGTGACCATTTTGCCAATTTTTATCTGTAATTTTTCTTTCCATCATGCTTGAATTATTTAAATCTGTCTCGGCTGTAAAATAATCTGGACTATTTTTAGTGCGCATCAGATAATGTCACTTTTTCACATTGTACTACTGTAAATTATTGTATAAAGTAAATCAAATGGGCTTTTCTCAGGCTGGTATTTTTTTAACTATTTCCCCATTGACTCAGGCTATTTTCTCTCTTCCTTTTTTTTTGACCTTTTTAAATTGAATCAAAATGGAGTGGGGTAAATATTCCATGTATATTCATTCTGTAGGAACGTTTTGTTTGTTGATCTCTTTGGTTTATCTCTATTTGTAAGTGAAGTAGCCTCACTTTATAATGGCATCATGTCATAAAATACAAACGGTGTATTAAAAAAAGGACATGAAAGGATCGATCATAGCTAGAGGCACTTATGAGCTCTCATTAGAACATTTCCATGATAATCTTTCCTCTTGTTTTCTATAAATGTTGGCAATAATGTACTCTTTTCTATGCAGCCCGAGTGTTTTTCTGGTGACTGGCCCGAGTAAGTCAGAATGCTGTTACAGGACATACTGATGTATATAGATCATCTCCTATATTTCAAATCCAAATTTACACTGAAAATGCATGGATTTTTAAAGTAATTGTTTTATATAATTGTTTATAAAGTCATTAAACTCAAATCACTGTTTTCACCTGTAATCTGGCTTTAATGTAATTTAGTGTGCTTTCTACTAGTTCTTATGCAGTCATTTTCAAAATAGTTTTGGGAAGATACGTGGTTGAATCATTCTTCAAAAGCGTTTGACAGTGAGGTGGGCTGGTATTCGTCTATGCCAATGAATAGACTTTGCAAAGATTTTCCAAAAACAAACCTTTTTAAACAGATTTTTTCACTTAGTTGCTGCTGATGCCACAATGCTCAGAGTAAACGTTTTTTGTTGCATGATGCATTTGTAATGCCAGGAAATTGAGTAGAAGCCAGCAAATTAAGTAACATTTGCCATGTTATCACTGTCATGTGACCTACTAGCCTCAGTTGTGTTGCTTCACTATCATTCGCAAATCCTGTCATGGCCTCATGGGATAGTAAATTGTCCATGGTTGTGCACATTTCAGAATCTCCCCCGAAGAAGCAGGTCATACAGGTGACCCTGAACCCACCTGTTTGATGCATGTGAACAGCATGGAGTTGTGACATCTGCAGGCTCTGCTCTGAACAACTATTCGCTTTTAAACTTGAGTAGCGTCTTCTGCCCTCACACTAGATGCATGCCTCCAGATGTTATGCTGTATGTGCACAGTGAGGTTTCTGATGACACCAATTTACACGCACAAACCAAAAACTACATGCTTTCAAGAGGAAGAAAAGGAATTTAAGAATCACGTCAATCAATTGTGGATTTCAATAGTTTATTTGATGTCAAATGCATAATTCATATGCTTACAGTTCCACTGATATTCTCAAAATAGGCATTTTCAACAAATCTTATCACATAAATACATCTTAGAATGAATATATTAAATGACCATAAGATGCAAGAAACCTATTGGATGACCTATTAATAGAAGCCAAGGACATCTACAGGAAAGATAAGGATGTTTACTGAGACTGAAGCATTGCAGGGTGAGCGTCACTCGATTTCTCTAACATGATATATGCCTTACCTGCATAAACAACTTGGGATTGTCAGCTCTGGAGCTGTCTGATACCATCTAATATGGCTGCCACAGTATAAAGACAGTAACAATAATCAGCCCACTTCCAGTTTTCAAAAATAAGAGCATATAAAGGCAACATTTATTCAGGCAAGTGTCATCCTGTAGGATAAGAAGCAGGTGAAATGGCTGTTTTTAGTAGTTCTTCTTCTCCTCAAATATAAGGTTGGCAGTAGCTTTCTTGGCTGCAAGAAAAAAGAAAAAAAGACTGGATTACCAATCCGTGCATAACTGCTTTCTAACGAAAACCTGCTAGTCATTCTTGGACATATTAATCAAATCACTGATGAAATGCGTTAGGGAAGATCATTTATGATGTAATCTGAAAGCATCTGATTGCTATTCCTCAAATCAGAAGCAAACAACTGGCAAAGATATGAAATGCAACTGGTTTTCACCTTCATCTTTAAACTTATCTGCAGCCTCTGTTGCTTTATCCTGGATGTCTTTCATCACATTGTCAATCTTGGCTTCATTCTTTAAGAAGAAGGGGCGAATGATTCTTGTGTAGAGCAGAACAGAACCATTTGATGGAGTGGGAGCCATGCACCAAACCAAGAAGGCACACTAGAGACACACACAAAAAAAACAAAACGCCATTACGTTCTATTCCACATTAGAAATCAAACACTAAGCACTATTACAAGACTTTAATACAAAAATATTTATTCATGGTTTTGTCCACTGTCCATTCACACAGATGTTTTTATGTTTGTACATCTATCTTACATAGTAAGATATCTTAGTGTTTGTGAACTGTTAATAGGGAAATGATCAAATTTGACAAGTCTGGAATCTATAAACTCAGTCCAACACCAACAACCAATTCAAAAACTTCCTTTCCTCTTATAACTTCATGATTACTTATTCTCTTATTATAAGCTTTGCACCACTTGGTCTAGAAACAATACTTTTTTGTATCTTCAGTGTAATTTTAATTTTAATTTTTAGATTTGTAAAAATTACAGCAACGCCTGCTTTCAGTGTCCACTGGACTCCATCTTGCCGTTTGGTCTGCAGGAGTGTGTCCTGTGTAAACAGCACCTTAGCCAGTTAAAGGAGACTTTGGGAGGCGTTGTGCTTTTGTTTAGGCTTTCCTTGTATTCAGTGTCCTTTAACATGAATCAAACATTTCACTCTTTGTGTCTTTTCATACTGGCCCTGGGCTGACCGACCTCATGAGACTCTTGATAAAAACATGACATGAAATACAATGCCTAAAACCCCCAAAAAAGTATCCGTGTACTTTCTTTTCATTGAGTTGAACATCACCGGACCGGAACTCTGGTTGTCAGATGACAGTCAAAATTAGTTTCTTAGTTTTGCTTTATGCTTTTTTAAGATGAGTTGGAGTCTCATGAATGTGCACGTCTAGCACAGAAATGTATTAAATTATTAAAATTAAAGTTGGCATGAAATCAAATATGGCTGTAAAGTTGGTCGCCATCTTCCATTTCATGCAAACTTTAACAGTGTTGTCAGTATGTTACTGTACAAAAGCCCAGCAGATATCTGCCCAAAATGATAATTAGCAAACTAAATCAACAACTGATGTGACAGGACTACAACATGTTCTTATTACAAAAAAATAAATGAATTGTAGCTAACAATAACATCATGTGCTGTCCAATACCTTTCCCAAAAAGTAGAATGGGAACCAGGAGAGGAAGATGTCAGCGAAGAACTCGGCGACGCTGAACACACCATAAACCACCCAGTAGGTCAGCCATTTGGTGTCGTCGTCTTTGGTTGCACTCTCGATGGCTTTGATTCTGCAAATACATGAAGAGTCACACACAATCGGACATGCGCACATGTAGTGTGCTTCCTCTACAAGCTGCTTTTCATTTGAGATTTACTAATATTAGATAACAGACAGAAGATAAAGAATTTGATCATTTAGAGCTTCAGATAGTTGCTTCTCTGTCTTAGTTTTATGAGAAGACCAGTGAAACTGATAACTAATATTTTAACCCTGTATTAAAGTCTGACATATGAAATAATAATCTGGTTTTAAATGGAACAGTTTACAGAACCTTTAGACAAAAAAATAGTTTATCATAAAGTGACATGCTTTTATAGCTAATGTACGCTGCAGCACAACAAAGAAAAGCCGCTGTTTGGATTTAAATAGGCAAAAGGGTTAGTTCACCCAAAAATGAAAATTCTGTCATTAATTACTCACCCCCGTGTCGTTCAACACCAGTAAGACCTTTGTTCATCTTCAGAACACAAATTAAGATATTTTTTGATAAAATCCGATGGCTCAGTGAGGCCTGTCAGATGCCCAGAAAGTTACAAATGACATATTTAAAACAGTTCATGTGACTACAGTGGTTCAACCTTAATGTTATGAAGCGATGACAATACTTTTTATGCACCAAGAAAACAAAATAACGACTTTATTTAACAATATCTAGTCCACGAAGCTTTGAAGCTTTACAAATCTTTTGTTTTGAATCAGTGGTTTGTAGTGTTTCAAACTGCAAAGTCACGCCCCCCAGTGGTGAACTATTGACATTTCAAAACGCTTATGACATAAAATAAAGTCGTTATTTTGTTTTTTTGGCGCACAAAAAGTATTCTCATCGCTTCATAACATTAAGGTTGAACCACTGTAGTCACATGAACTGTTTTAAATAGGTCTTTAGTAGCTTTCTGGGCATCTGAAAGTATTAATTATCTTGATGGCAATGCAGGCCTCACTGAGCCACTGGATTTTATCAAAAATATCTTAATTTGTGTTCCGAACATTAACAACGGTCTCATGGTTGTGGAACGACATGAGGGTGAGTAATTAATGACAGAATTTTCATTTTTGGGTGAACTAATCCTTTAAGAGTCCATGATTGGACCATAATTGCAGTGATTATTATGTTTCTAGCATAATATATATGTTTGGCAACAGTTCTTCTAACCCTAATTGATGGTGTGTGGCAGTGTAGAATGACATAGTGAGTATAAGGAGCTCAAACTCGAGGAGGGGAAAATATTCAGTGGAACAAACTAAGCAAAATGCTTGAAAAAGCATTGAAAAAAGATAAATTTCTGATGTTTATAATGTAAATCAATGAGATCTTTATAACAGTATAATTACTTACATAAAATGCACATATCGGTCGCCACTCTACATCCACCAATAATATCTTTGTAAGATGATATGTAAATGCTTAGTTTTATGATCAAGGCTCTGTATTTTTAAAACATATAATGCAAATTAAATACAATGACTGAGAGATGAACAAATAAACCTTCCTCAAAAAGGCAAGAATTATGTTTGATACATTTGAACACAATGTTTCTAAAAAATATATATGATAATCAAGTAAACATAAGCTGCTTTGACCCAGAAAATATTCATCTTGAAATACCACTAAAAATATAAAAGTTATTCTTATGTTTACTTGATAAAAATCAGTAAAGATTTCACATCAAAAAGACACGTGAACAACGAGATGAAGGTGGGCATTTGTACAATTACTAAAAGACTTTTACTTGCTAAAAAATGATAAACTATCAATGACACAACAGAAGGCATGTAGTAGATTAAGTAAAACAGGTTTTCCAGCAAAGTTTTATGTTGATCATTTAGAGAGATTTGCGTGTCGAATATGATACAGTAGGCTTCACTGAGTAAGAGTTCAAGTGAGCAGCAGAACCGAGACACAGGAGTCACGAGGGCTTCTGTGGTTTGGCATGCTCAACCCTAAACTGCCGATCTGCACTTGATGATAATACAAGATTCTGAATTCAAACTCATTTTCATAATCCGGTTTACAATTACATTCATAACGGCATGTTTAATGGATTGAAAGTTCTATTCTTTGAAATGTTTACGTTCTTGAATCACCCTGAAAAGCATTTTGTTTTGTGAGATAACCAGTGAAAGAAACCGTGCATGCCTGACACACCAGGACAAACCACACTGGAGCTTCCCTTGACCATATTTGATGTGCTTTACGCATGTGCGCTGCCGCTGACCAACGTTTATATCTCAGTAAAAGCCTAATTAAATCTGTTCATCATATAATGATCTTGTCTCTTTAGAAGACTTTGATTAAGCTGCTTGATTCATATGGATTAGTTTTATGACCTCTTTATAAGCTTAAAAATTTCAGCCATGCTGATATTCAGAACAACATATTGTGAGTGTGATATTGCTTTTATATAATAGAAATTAAGTTGCAAGAGAAAATAAACTACCATAAATTTCAGCTCATTTATACATTCCTTAACATGATTTGTTTTCCCCCTACATACGTTTAGCCTACATTTGATCAGTGAATCAGACATGGAAATATATTACATTTGTTATTATATTAAATTTACATTTTGTTGAATGACAGGAGCTGGTGATAATACATTGTTGAATAGCCATATTCTGTTGGTTGAGATGTTTATTGGATGGACAGACACTAAAATACTTAATGAGAGACTGAATTAATATAAAACTTGACATTGTGAGTATAGGCCTGATAAGCAATAGCTTCTGCTTACTCCTTTTTGGTCACTGTAAGACGTCTGTTTAAATTATTTGGTTAATCAAATATAGTTATATTTTTTGAGTTTATGGACCAAAGTGAGTAGAACAGACTTATTCACACATCCCATTGATTTAATCGAGTAAAGATGTGCATAAAGATATATCACAACAATGTAATCAGATATTCGACAATAATCATTTGAAAAAATTAAGGTTTTGAAAATGTTTAACGTTATGTGATTTTCGGTGTACACTTCCTGCTGCGTACTAGATGCGCGCCGACGACAACTGCTGTGATGACGTCAGTGCCCCGTAACCGCTTTGATGACGCAATCACCTTCCGTGTGATGCCAGGATGAACAGAAAGATCAATTACTGTTTTAACTCACGATATGTACGCAGGATAGACGAATCCAATGAGATTACAAAGAAGAGAAGCGCCGTATCCGATCACCAGATAAACTGCAATGAACGCGATGAGAGCTGCAAGACAAAAGACAACATCAGCCTACTATCATCTGTCAATGTTTTGATCTATTACCTTATGTGAAAAGGTTATTGGTTAAACAGCATTAAAGCGACAGATTAAACTGGTAAAGCGGTTGTTTTCCCCTGGTCTAATGTGTCCGACATTACGAGCATACATGTGTTTCTGGTTTACTCACCATACGCGATGTAGGACCTGCTCACTCCAGTCTTCGCCTCTATCTTCGCCAACACGTCCGTCATGACATTCTTCTCGTTAAGGAACTTGTCGAAACGTTCTTTTAGCGCGAACGCCATGATTTGTCTGTATTTATGACTGCTTAATTATAGTATCAAATATAAATCATGAACAGCAGCTTAACTCCTGCTGCTCTCAGTTCAGTGTGACTTTGCACGCTGAGGGTGTGACGTCACGGCGGCACTTCCGCGACCACACCCTTCGTAACGGTGTAAAATGACAGCAGTGCGAAAGAACGGCTTTTCACTATTTAACATTTAAAATTAAGTATTAACGTTACACTAAAAATACGTGTAGTATATATCTATTCGTGGTGGCACTGACTGCACGAAAGGTCGAATACATCGAAGTTATCCTTTATTACAATTTTGATAAGGTGTTTAATGTTATAACCACATAGCATGATCTTTGTAATACAATCTTCTTCAAACAGACCACCAATCAGACAAACTGCTTAATCGCTCTGTAAACTTCACTGTGATTGGCTTCTTGATGATGCTCATCATGTAGAGAGTGATTGTGATTGGTCAAGAGTTTCCGGCGAAGAGTTCACGCGCTTCTGGTCCCGCCTGATTTCGAGTGTTGTTCATATTTTTAGCTAGTTAGCATGTTAGCATCAGTGTCGTCGTTACAAATTCACAACACTTCTTGCTTTTTATCGTTAGTGTTTGAATAGTACAAAACCATGCTATTTAGCCACATATTATAAATGCGAAGCACGCAAGTGTACTAGCTTTGCGCTGTTTTTTAACGCACTAGTTTTGCTTGTTCGGGATGTTTTTACCCTTAACATGGAGACAAAAAGAGGGGAGATTCCCAACGGCTTACTGGATGACCTTTGCAGGTAAACCGAGAACATATATTCACACCTGCCTGTGTGTTTAAAAGCACCTATACGTTTAATATGCACTTACTTATTTATTTGGTCGACTAATTCGTAAATCTAGATAATGGACTTAGCTGATTAGTTGTATTTATAAAGGCTGTGTTGCAAAACCTATTACAATGCTGTCATAAGCAGCGTTTGGGGTGTCGTAGACACCTCCCGAGCCCGCTGTAGTTTTGTCCATCTTTGGCGCGCCGCGTTCTGAGTCTGCAGCATATTTGTGTTTCACATGCGCGTTACCAGTCAGATGCTGCAGCTTTGGACGCGTGCCAAGTCGGTGGTATTTTGACTCCAAAGGTGGGGAGCAACATCAAATTCTAAAGTCAACCGTCTGATGAAGAGGATGCTAATAGCTATTGTTGCTGATATTTTCTAACATTTTGAACTAAATGGTCAATTCACTAACTACGTAGAACTACTTCCGTGTTCTACTTGGTACAACCGCGTTTCCGGTATTGTGCCGAATTTCGACTCCCTGCCAAATTATTACCCCCTCATTGAAGTCGCTACCTGATTACCTAATCCTAACCCCTCCACCACACCTAATCCTAAACCCTCCACCACACCTAATCCTAAACCTACCTATACTAGGGGGGTAATAATTTGTCGGGATTAGGAATTCGGCACAACACCTGTTACAGCATTATAAACAAACTAAATATTTGATTAATTACTATTTGATTAATAGTAATTATTATGATTATTATTGTTATTAATTGTGTAGTCATATTGAATGATGGGAAATCAGGTTTTCCATCTGTTTCCATTGTCCTTAGCTGATCATATGCTGATATTGTGCTGAATTCTGACCCCTGCCAAATTATTACCCCCTAAGGTAGATCATGAGAGTGCAGATTATTATTACTTTTTAAAGTCGGCATGACGTAGAAGTTGCCATAGTCTTTTGTTCCCTATATTGTGACATAACGTTATATCTGCGTGAAATATCTTCTGGAACAAGAACAAATGTAGAGCGGGGCTTGATTTTGTCCATTAGGAATTGATTCAAGTACAGGTCTCTGCAGGACATTAATGATTGATGGGCGAGGCCATAAACAGAGAGGTGTTTTGAGAGCGTTACCTGATTTGCCCACGTCAGAGTGTGGGTAGGGTTTTAGGGGTGGGGACGAGGTGAATGGGATAATTTTCATTGCATGATATATAAACATCCACCAGTTTGAAAACACCCACAAATTCAAAAACGCCCACTTTTGTTCTGCAGAGACCTCATACTCAATTGATTGGATGGTTGTGGTTTGCCATTGGTGGATCTCATGTGAGCGACAGGTTGTCCTGCCCTCGTGCCAGTAAACACATCATCAGAGATAAGAAAATATTTTGCTGCAAGAGGGAGGGAAAGTTATTAAGATTCAAGATGAGCATATGAAAGAAAATGTGTGCACATAAATCATTTATAATAAATGCTGCAGTATTCCATAAACAAGTCCATTTTGATTTCATAGTGACTTTTAATCTTTTTCTTAGATCTGTTAGATGTTTGAGTTCTTCAGAAAAGTAGCATGCCTCATTATTTAAAATTGGAAGTATGTCACAAAGCTTAGTGCAATTAGTCCATTGAAATGAACATATATCGTTATTAAATGTGCTGTTGTTGACTCATGATGTGGGCTTCATGTTTTCAGTATTTTCTGTGCGTATGATGTTGTTTTCTGTCTTGTAGTCGCTTCATTCTTCACATCCCCAGCGAGGAGAGGGACAATGCCATCAGAGTTTGCTTCCAGATTGAGCTTGCCCATTGGTTTTACCTGGACTTCTGCCTACAGAATTCACCAGGATTACCTCAGTGTGGGATAAGAGACTTTGCCAAGGCTGATATCCTAAAGAGATTTTTTTTAATTAATATTCCTAATGAAAGTGTACTTGGGCCAGAGAGAGTACTGAGTTTGACTGAGTTTTGGTTTTGAGTGGTCAGTAGCCTTGGAAAGGGGGTAGGCCCGGTTTTTGGCACTGCAGAAAGACTAAATGAACAATCCCCATCATTAACCAGACTAGGCCTGTTCACAACATAGACAATAATTAAATAGTAGTTTAACAGTTGTTCTAATACCACGAGAATAGGGAAGTCCACACCACTGCAATAACGATAATGATAGAGAGGAGTGATATCAGTGAAATAATTGATGAACAAAAAAAACATTGACAGCCAATCAGAATCAACTTGCAGGACCCAATGAATTGGCTCATTTAAGGTGGCAGATGAGAAAACTGTGGCTTAATAAACAGATTGTTTTCTTGCATTTGGTGTGGACACAGATATATTAATTGTTATAGTTCTTTATAGTTAAAGTTCTTAATGTGTGAATCGGACTTAAATGCACAATTTTCTGAAGACTTTTTGAACTGATGAGACTATTCAGCAGGTGCCGCCTTGATCAAAGGCAAAATAGTATTATCAGGCATCAGAAAAACTTGAAATGGTCTGAGTATAATTATAAATGGTGGTGATTTGTTGTTTAAACAAACTTGTGTGATTAAATAATTGCTCGCACCAAACGGCACAAGCTGCCTCATGAATGAACACAGAGTGGCTGTATTACACATTTCTTTGAGCAGAATATCACACTGGAGATCCACAAATCCCAACACACAAATACATTTGTAGCTCATGTAAAAGCAATAGAAGTGGACCCAGAGTGCTGCACAATTCAGAAAAACAAAGCAAACAGTTGACAGAACACATGATCTTGTTGGTCTAAGTCTCTTACCAAGTCAAGTCGACTGGAGTTTTTAATCTAGGATCCTCAGGTCTGTCCTGTTTATAAGTGAGTATATATGTGAGAAATGTGTCCTCTGCTATCTGGATTCAAATCCTGCTGTACCTCAATGGACTTATCAGAAGACTTTTAATTTTATTAAGAAAGTCTTTAAAGTATCTAAAATTGAGTTTAGGGCAAGACAAAATGCACAACCACCTCGAAGAAATAAAAAGTGTCATAAAAAAATTCCCTTTCATCTCCCATGCCAAAAAAGTGTCTAAATAAGACAACAATTAGAGAGAGATAATTAGTGAAAAAAGACAAACATAAATAGTGATAAAAATCCAAAATATTAAATGTCATTGAGTATTTACTGAGTAGTCCACATTTTGGGAATGTCATACAGGTTTTTTAGATGACACGGTTTGTTTCTCTCTGTGTGTCTCCTTAACATTATGGTCACTTTTTAATCACTGTCCATTCCTGCTGCCCCATGGAGAGGATGTTCAGAAGGTTTTAGAGCAGTGGAAAGAGTATAAGATGGGTGTGCCTACATTTGGTGCCATTATTCTAGATGAAACACTTGACAATGTAAGTACACAGCTGCTAGAAGCATCATGATCTATGCTATGTGACTTTGAAAGACGGTTGCTTATTGAAGCTGTATTTGTACCTGAAGGTGTTGATGGTCCAGGGTTATCTGGCCAAGTCTGGCTGGGGTTTTCCTAAAGGGAAAGTCAATGAAGATGAGGCTTTCCATGACTGCGCTGTGAGAGAAGTATGCCGTTTTCCTGACTATGAAAATAAAAATGTTGATTTGATAAATTTAGAAGTCAGTGTAATGAAAACTATGTTAATGTTCTGTTTTCTATGCAGGTTTTAGAGGAGACGGGCTTTGATATCCGAGATCGTATCTGCAAAAAGACATATATTGAGCAGAGAATTTCAGATCAACTGGCTCGATTGTACATTATACCGGGAGTTCCTAAAGACACCAAGTTTAACCCCAAGACCAGAAAAGAAATAAGGGTGTATATACATTTGGATGCTTTTCTTTTGCCTGTATACAAGCACATTTGTTTGATTGTACAAAGCATCCATTGAATTTCTCTGCTCTGTTGATTCCTGATAGAACATTGAATGGTTCCCGGTGGATAAACTGCCTTGCCACAGGAACGATATGACCCCTAAATCCAAGCTCGGACTGGCTCCTAACAAGTTTTTTATGGCTATTCCGTTTATGAGGTACATCTTCTATTACATCATTAATGAACATCTAAAGTGTTTTTGTTTGACTGAAGTGTATAACTGAGGTGTGATGTGCTCGTCTACAGGCAGCTTAGAGAGTGGATTGCCAAACACAAAGGAGAGTCAACAAGCAGTGATGAGGATTTTGCGTCCAATGGCAGCACACCATGCAAACCATTCCGGTGCGATTATTCTTGCTATATTTAATGTCTGCAAATATTTTATATTTTGCATGAAGAGCTAATAGTGCATTAGAGTTATGCTGCCTACCCACTATAGTAGGGTGGACTGATCGACTAGTTGTCCAAAAACGACTAATCAGTTTAATATGTTAGTGGCTGTGCATTTAAAGAGGCACACAATCATCAAATACGAGACAGCAGCCTATTTATTGTAATTTTACTTATTTATTTGTTGAATAGATAACCTACTGAAGGCTTATTATGTGGGGTTCCTTAAGACTGAATAGCCGTTCAGAAAGCCTACTGACTTGATATGAAAATAATCAACTATGTATGCAATATGCATTATGATCTGCGTTGGGTATAATGCATTACTAAGTAATTACTGTAATTAAAAAGAGTCCTGCTTTAAGAGTAGTTTCATGTCTATCCTTGTATTGTATGAGTAATTAGTAATCCAGTTACACTGTTGAAGATGTAATTAGTATTGAGCTGGACGATGACATCATTGATTTTCTCCAGAGCTGCGTTATAGATTAATTGAACTCATTTCATAATTGATGTTCTTAACACAGTTATTGAACAGAACTGAATAAACACTAAAATGATTTCAACTGAATATCATCTTTTTAGAGATGCTTTACAGCAGAATTGAACTGTTTCCATCATTGATCATTATTTTCCTGCTTATCACTGTAAAGCTGCTTTAAAAACAATCTGTATTATATGAAGTGCTATAGAAATAAAGGTGACTTGACTTGATGTTACTGCATGCTGTTAAATTGAGCAGTCAGATGATTGTTGAAATGATGACATGGACTAATTTTTGTTTTTGCTCCTCTGCTCAGCTCAAAGCCAAGAAGATCTCAGATGTTGGTGGAAGCATCTCCAGTGTCAGGTGACAGCTGGTCAAAGCAGAAACAACAGAAAACCTTTGGACAAACCTTACAGAGTGAGTTAGCAGACATGCTTAAACCCAAGGTAGGTGTTCACTTCATAAAAAAATCATGTACATAAATAAAAAATGCTATTGCACTTTTAATAGCTTTAATATATATATATATATATATATATATATATATATATATATATATATATATATATATATATTATATATTATATATATATATAATATAACACATCACTCTCTTAATTTTCTCATAGTTTTTTTTTTTTTTTTTTTTTTTTTTTTTAATCACTCTGATGTCTAATTAACTTCAAGCATTTCTGCCCACTAAAAGCTGCACAAATATATTTACGGCTCTGGTTCCGGAAGTTCTTTTTTTTTTTTTTTCATTTTTCCCATAGAGATTTAAAAAAAGTTTTCGTTAAAGAGTTATAAGCCATGAACCAAGCCAGCCAGCTACAAGGACAATCACAACATTACAAATTGATTTGAAGCAAAATATTTTGAAAATTGGACAAACATACAAAGGTACAAGACTGTGTACTTAACTGCTTTAGTGAAGGACAGAACTACAATCCCATGAAGCATTGCATAAAGCTTAATCAAATTAAAAATTATGGAGGAATATAAAACTACTGATGGGAGAGGGCAGAGCCACTAAAGGACCCCTAACAAACCATACATAAATGGAAAGCTTATTTATTCAGCTTGTATAAATCTCAATTTCTGGTTTTGTGCTCCAGGGTCACAAAATAAACATAATTATACAACTTACAATTGCATAAAACAAAGGGCTGTAAATGTACAAGAGAATTTTGCTTTGCTAGTCATGAAGGTGTAACACTGTTGTGGATGCACTCTTCCCGTAAAAGCACACTAAAGCACAGCACAAATGTACAGCTCAGATAAGCTGCTCTGTTTCACAGTTTATTTTCTTCTAAGATGGTTGACCTAATACTGTCTGTTGTGTGTCAGACTCAGTGAGCTGATGTGATCAGATGCTGACAGCAGCACAGACAGACTCATCAGTCTGTTTATTGCTGATTCAGAGATTGATTCTGGTATTTCATTGCAGAATCATGTGAAAGGCAATGGCAAGAAACACCAAGAGTCTCCAACCCTGAAAAAACAAGCTAATGGTGTCAGTCAGCAGCAGGCGAGTTTTTCCATGTTGCTATGGTTGCACTTACTATTTCTGTACATAAGAGTAACAGTTATAGTTGTGTAACAATATACTGTCTTACAGAAAGATGACAAGAAACTTCAGCCAAGACGACTACAGGATAACTTTGACACAGGTATTTTAATAAGCTTTTAAAAACAGTGATGCAATAGGGATTAGGTTTATGGTGTTGTTATATTGCTAAATCAAATGAATTGTATTTCATCAAAAGCAAAATATCCCATATGTAATCAGAGCTTATGAATGTTTGAAGATTTTGTTATGCATGAGAGTAAAGCGGTGGTCACATTTACCATCGGCGGGTGAAATCCAAACATTTCAGTAGAATGATTTCCCCAATGCAGATTTCATAATGAGTTCAAGTTAGTCACATGGATTCACCATGTTGTCCAACAGAAAGCTACTTCACTACACTTGGTCTCTTTGACAAAGAAATTTTGCTAATGTGATGCACCTTTAGTTTATTCATCAAATAGTACAAAAAAGTTGCATTAATCTGACTGTCAAACGTCAATTGTTTTCCCAGATGCAGCTGTTGATGTCTGTGGCTATAATGGACAGGAAGAATTGTGTTATGAAGAATATGAATACATCCTTTCCTCACGATCCTTTCTCAGCTTCAAATTCGACAGAGAGGCCATCATGAAATCTTGCTTTGAGTCCTGAAGTTCTGTCTCTGGTTTTTAAAAGAATTTGCTTTGGATCTACAAATGAATCTTCTGCCCTGTAAACCTGTTATTGGAGAGGCATTGTGTGTTGGACCAAGATTAAAGAATAATCAAAATATTCCTTTTTACACACAAATGGTCAGTTCCTATTTATCTGGATCTGGAATGCTGTTAGCTTGATTTCTTTGTAGACTTAATATTTTATCCGAAAACTTGTGCCCAATCATGGGGGCATTAAACTTCTTGTCAATAAAGAAGTTGTTCTTGGTAAACTTGATCTAAGTGATCTGTTAAGAAAATGGTTTGTCTAAAACACACTTATCAGTACTTTGGTTCAGAGCCCCTGAAGTCCAAATTGTACTCTTGTTTCATTGTGAACAAATGTTACAATAATAATCGGTCCAGCTGTGTGTTGAATTTTTATGGCTGAAGTCATCTCAGTATTTGTTGTTTGCTGTTTTTGCTGTGTTAAACTTACAACCTTGCAAGTATAAGAAGCTGCTCAGAAAACTTGCTTTTAGAATGTCACATGACTGGTACTGTACAGATAGGGTTGACGTTTCTACCTGTGCAAAAGCAGTAAAAAAACCATTCAAGCACTATATACTTTATCAAGTCCAGTCAGTAAATGTCTGCTTGGCTTGACATTGATACGTATTGGATTTTGCTTTTTGATAAATCACATTTCGTCCATGTTTCCCTGAAATGATATCTTCTGTTGTTTTGTTTTCTGTGCCATGGAGCCTTTTGTTTTCTGTTCATTTGTATTTTTATTATGCTTTAACTACTTCCCAGGTTTTCCCCACCCCCCATGTTTACAATACAATATAAATATTTTCTCTATGAAATGGCACTGACATTTGTGGTAAGTCGCTTTACAATTATGCAACATGATTTGTTAACCACAATATCCATGGTCTGTATTGTTTTTTTTTGTTTAGTTTTTTTCCTTCTCATTTTTTGGTAAATAAAGACACTTTCTTAAAGAGTGATGGTCTGTTTTGCCTTTCCACATTCAGAAAAATATTCCTTTTTCAACAAATGAAGCAAGGATTATTTTTGTCAGTAATACTTATTTCTACCATAATCAGATTTTTTATTTTTTTTTTAAGTAGGCTCATCTGTGAGTATGCATTATATAGTATATTGTTTATGGCGCATGAAATATTAGGAGTTATAAAATATATACATACGTCAGTACAGTAAAGTGTTAGTCCCTTCTCCCAATAAATGTCATCATTTTCTCACCCATGTCACTCAAAACCCGTAAGACTTTTGTTCATCTTCGAAACACAAATGGCGATCTTTTTGATGAAATCAGAGCTTTCTGTTCCTCCATTGACAGTCTATGCAATTACCGCTTTGTTGCTTCAAAATGTTCATAAAGAAATTACAACCATATGGATTGAGTGGATTAGTCCAACTTTTCTGAAGTGACATGATTGCTTTATATGATGAACAGATTGAAATTAGGCAGTTATTCACATAAATAAAGATCAGCAAACATAAACAAGCTCAACCGTATATGCATGATGTGCAAAAACAAATGACCATTTGTTCTTGCGGAGTCTCAGACGTGCTACGTAACACACAAGAATGAACCTCATTGCTATGAGAGGCCGTATAGGACATAATTATTGAAAAGCCTTTTATAAACACTAGTGAAATGAAAAACAATCAACCATAGGGAAATTCATTCATACGCATCACTGAAAAAGACTTATAAACACTAGTGAAAACATTCATCAACCTTAGTAAAATTCATTTATGTGCATTACTAAAATGAGAAAAGATGAAAAAAGAAAGTGTTCACTATCACGTATCGCCACTGAACGGGCGGCGCAAGCTCTATAACAGTGCACTGTTTCATCCCACTTTCGATGTGAATGGCTTTACAACTGTAACGACTATCCACCTTGCCTAAAAGAGTTTGTGAGACGTGCCAAATTTAATGGAAGTGAGGCCACAGTTTCCTTTTCAAGTGAAATAAGCTCTCATCATCTATTGAAAACTTTTCTCATTTCAGTAACGTGTATAAATGAATTTCACTGAGGTTGATGAATGTTTTCACAAGTGTTGGTAAGAGGCTTTTTCAGTAATGCGTATGAATGAATTTTACTAAGGTTGATCAATGTTTACACTAGTGTTTATTAGTCTTTTTCAGTATTGTGTATGAATGAATTTTACTATGGTTGATTAATGTTTTTCGTTTCACTAGTGTTTGTAAGAGGCTTTTCAATAATTATGGCCTATATGGCCCCTCATGTACAAAATGCAGCAGCTAGAGTTCTTACTAGAACTAGGAAGTATGACCATATTAGCCCAGTTCTGTCAACACTGCATTGGCTTCCTGTTAAACACTGTATAGATTTTAAAATCTTGCTAATTACTTACAAAGCACTAAATGGTTTAGCTCCCCAGTACCTGAGTGAGCTCTTAATGCATTATAGTCCTTCACGTTTATTGCGATCTCAGAATTCAGGCCAGCTGATAATACTTAGAATATCAAAATCAACCGTAGATCCTTCTCCTATTTGGCACCTAAACTTTGGAACAATCTTCCTAGCATTGTTCGGGAAGCAGACACACTCTGTCAGTTTAAATCTAGACTAAAAACGCATTTCTTTAACCTGGCATACACATAACACATTATCAATTTATATTTTCAAATCCGTTAAAGGATTATTAGGCTGCATAAATTAGGTCAGCCGGAACCGAGAACACTTCCTATAACACCAGATGTACTCGTTACATCAGAAGAAGAATGGCATATATTAATGGCATAATATTAGTCTTTCTGTTTATCCCGAGGTTTACCGTAGTCAACCGGATTCGGGCCGTATCCAGGTGAGACCAAGGACCTGCGCCTTGACACGACCACAACACAGCCCTGAAGTATCAGCAGAGATTGAGTCAACTAGATCATCCACTGTGAAGGTCTCATTAACACGACAACCAGTGGCGCAGCTCCTCAACAACCGTCCATACCGGCGTGATGAATATGATCCTCAACTGGATGGAACTGAAATAAATACTTTGAATGTTGCGATCCTATTGGACTTATGATAGCTACCTGAATCGTAACAAAGCACTGTTCACCAGAGGAGAACTGGCCCCCTGACTAAGCCTGGTTTCTCCCAAGGTTTTTTTCTCCATTTGAACACCTATCTGCCACTTGTTTGCCACCTGATGTCACCTGTTGGAGTTTGGGTTCCTTGCCGCTGTCGACATTTGATATGTGCTTTGATCTGCCTGCATTGACACTATTCTTTAAGAGCTGCTGTGCATCCAAAATAATGTACAAGTTATCAATGTACAGCTGCTTTGACACAATCTACATTGTAAATAAAGGTGACTTGACTTGACTTGACTCATACAAATCTGCCATTTGGATCCGTTTTAACATATGAACATACAAAGGGCACTGATTTGTGTATAAGGATTGTTGTGCCTTTGGTTTTGCCCTGAAATGTGGACTGGTAAACCCATCTTCTTTTTAATAACTGATGTTCTTTAGTTTTAAGATGAGTCTCTTGGATTAATGTTTTTCGTTTCACTAGTGTTTAAGATGCTTGTCTAGCCTGGGTGCCAGCCCGAACCCCGCCCACAAAATTTTTTGGACGGGAAGTTCGGTCTGGACTCGATCCATTGTGGAGTAAAGCTGCGTTCACGTCACCTCGTATTTACCGGAATCTTGAAATGACAACACGTGACGTTATATTCGGAGCTGTTCACGTCCTTTTGGTCCTTGAACTGGGAATTATGCGTTTCCATGGCAGCACTGTCAACGACTAAATGAATCTACAGCTGTCAGGTGGTACAGCGGCCACGTGGTATATCTGGGAGCTTTCAGAAAACTCCCAGCTTACAAGCTGTAATTACGAGCTCTACGAGGACGTGAACGCTTTTTACAAGCTAGAATCTCGTAACTACAGGAATTACGAGGCCACGTGAACGCACCTTAATTATGCTCGGCTCCCAGAAGGCCGAGCCAATCAAATTGCCAGGGCGGGCTTTAATCGATGATGGACAGGCTATCTGAGATTACGTAACCACCCACGTCATCAAAGAGCACTTGGGTTGAATTGGTTTTCACCAACGATGACCGCAGCTGGAGAAGTAAGATGTTTAGATTCCGCTATCACGTCTGTAATAAAAGAAATCGACAGCGCATTAATTTTAAAAGACGAACAAAGAACCGCAATCAAGGCATTTGTCGATGGGAAAGATGTGTTTGCCGTCCTTCCAACGGGATTCGGCAAAAGTTTAAGTACAAGTTCAACATACGTCACTTACTGCGTTGCTCTGATTGGTTGTAGGTCTATCCAATTGAGTGCAGAGTTTTTTTTTTTTTTTACTGGTTCGGTTAAGACACACCCCATAATTCAAATGCAATGGAGCAGTATCAGACTCACATTCTGCCTAGAATATGAGTATGACGAAGTCAGGCTAATGCTTGTCAATAATTATGGCCAATACGGCCCCTCATAGATTTGTCTCAGGGAGAATTGGTAATACTGCACTTCTGTTGGTTAACATTACGTCCCTAATTTGGATGACGACAAGTTATTTAGATGTTTATTGACCTTGATCGTCTTCTCTCAAGCATAATTCTCCCTCAAAATCTGCTCGTGTGATTCAGTCTTGTATGGAGAAACTGGCTGATTCTGACCCTTGGTGTTTTTTAAATTCATGTGGTAAAGCATTTTCTTTCTTTTCAAACATTTACACGCATTGATTGTTTTTTAATAGATAACAGACTTATCCCGTCAGTGGAATCATGTGATTATAAAGCTATTGTAATATCGGACCATGAATATCTACTTTGAGGGGCTCGATGGCCAGTGATGGAAAGAGTACTGAAAATTTGTATTTAAGTACAAATACTGTTACATTGATGAAATAATACTCAAGTACAAGTAAAAGTACTGGTGTCAAAAAAAGTACTTGAGTAAAAGTACAAATTACTCTTCTCAAAATACTCAAAGTACTAAAATTACAAATTACTTTTTAGCCGGTATTTAGGTCTAATGAATTATCAAAACATATTCAATCAAATCATAGATCGAAGTAGAAAATAACTACTTTAAACAAAGCATTTTGACCTTATTTACAAAGTGCAAGAATTAGTGGTCACAATACTGGAATTTCTAACTTCTTCTAATACAATACATCAAATATATCTTAATTTGTGTTCTGTAGATGAATGAAGGTCTTACGTGTGTGGGGGAGTAATTAATGACAGAAATTTCATTTTTGGTTGAACTAACCCTTTAAGAGCCATATAATATGTTGTTTATTTAGATAAAAAGAACTGACCTGTAATGTCTGTGCAATGTAGTGATGCAGTTAGACAGACAAACCATACAAATGCCCAATTCTGAAACATATATTTATATTGTAATGAAACTGACCTGCAATCTCGCGCTGACATTCAGGCTCTGTAACTGAAACATGAGAGTGACAGCAGGTGGAGGCGTGTGTGTTTCAAACTAGCTGTCGGTCGGTCAGATGAGGGAATGAGAAGAGAACGCGCCTCTGGTAAAATAACAGGGTTTTCATTGGTCCTTTTGATCGGATTTCTTTATTGGCTAACTGATATGTCGATCAAAGGTTTGACTATTCAAACTGTTGCCGTACTCAGTATTGGAATGTGATTGTACTAGTATCAAAGTAGATTACTTAGCTTAATTTGTACTTACGTACAAGTACAATTACAGATTTAAAAAAATTTGTTCTCAAAAAAGTACAAAAACCCGAAAAAGCTACTTACCAGTGTTGGGTAAGTTACTCAAAAAAAGTAATCCACTACAAATTACAAATTACTACATTAAAATTGTAATTTGATTACATTACTGATTACTGAATTTAAAAAGTAATCAGATTACTAATTACTTTACGTTCAAGTTACTTTGAAACCTACAAAAATGAAACTCATAGTTCTTTCTGTAATCTAATATTGACTGAAAAATATTATAGAAGTATGAAAACAGCAACTTAAAAATATTCGTTAATCATCTATAGTTAGCTTATTCATTCAAATGCAATCAACAGTCGCCTGAGGGCGCTCAACGACTACGTCATCTGTGAGCATGAGATTCTAACATAATAAAAATAACTTATAAATATGAAATATAGACTAATAAATATATTAAATATTGTACACTTGTTAATGTTTATTTTGTTTGCCTTTTTTTAATAGTATTTAATGATTATGAACACATATTAAGCATGGCAAACCATTCAATCCATTTAAACTACAAAGCTGGCAGGTATGGTATGTATGATTACAAAAAGTCAGTAAGATTATTATTAATATTATTTTATAAAAAAACATGTAGGATAAAAGTAGACCTAGTTTTATCACGTGTTGAGCAGTTTCTGTGACAGCTCCAGCTCTCTGACGCACAGTTATAGTCTACATCAGCCTTCGAATTTACTCACTTCATGTCGTTCAGTCTTTGCAGATATAGTGCACTCAGATGAGCGGTTTCAGACCCAGCTTAAACATTCCTTGTGTGGTATCTTAACTGTGTTTATGTTTGTATGTAACTGCATTAAAGACAGGAAAAAAATGCTGAAAACATTTATAATAACATTTAAAAACAGTATTGTCCAGAAGATACCTTCTCTCCCGATCCTGAACAAATCGGTAGGAAGTTGGACCGCGCTCGTCTTGGGAGGGTGTATTCTCCTCCACGCGTTCTCCGGTGATTCATAATGACGCATCCGCGCCAAATGTGATTTCTTTAGAAATGCACTTTACCTATTTTTTTTTTTTCTTGTAACGCAAGTAACGTAATTTTATTGACATCAGTGACTGTAATCAAATAAATTTAAAATGTAATGCGTTACACTACTGCGTTATCAGGAAAAGTAATTAGACTACAGTAACGCGTTATACCCAACTCTGGTTGTAACAATGGCATTCCTTTGTGTTTCACACCAATTTACACAGTTTAGGGGTAAATTGTAGATTTTACATTAACTTTAATTTGTAGCAAATTTTATCTGCTCTCAAATTTCATGCAAAGAATCAGCAAATTCACTCTGAATGAAAAAGTGTGCAGGATAAACACTCCATTTAAGATTGCTGTTGTCTTGCAATATTCAATTCAACTTGGCAGAATCGTATTGACCCAAAAACAACTATTTTGCCTTTGTGTGCGTTTGTGTGTGTGTGTGTGTGTGTGTGTGTGGTGATTGTGATGTTGTGGGGGGTTCTTTCATCTTTCCCTGTCCAATGTAGTAAGGTCTTCTATAAACCTCATCCCAGTTTCCTTCAAAAAAGCCAAGATTGCTGCCTTCCCTTTTGCATCACTGACTTTTGCATCACTGTCTAGATGCACGAGACAAACTGTATCATGACAACATATGTTTAGATTTAAGTGTAGTGACGTGTAGCCAAGTATGGTATCCCATACTCTAAATTTGTGCTCTGCATTTCACCCATCCAAATGCACATACACACACCATGAACACACACCTGGAGCAGTGGGCAGCCATTTTTTCTGTGGGGCCTGGGGAGAGATTGGGGTGATTGGTGCCTTGCTCAAGGGCACCTCAGTTGTGGGTAATGAAAGTGGAAGAGAGCACTGTTCGTTCACTCCCCCACCTACATTTCCTGCCAGTACTGAGACTCGAACCCGTGTTGGGTTACAAGTCCAACTTTCTAACCATTAGGCCACAACATTAGGTTGCCAACTTGATTCCTGTTGTTTTTCAGGGGGAGTACTCTGCGTTTGGGCCAAATTCTGCCTCCCCTAGGAGAGCATGCCAAATCTTTTACTCTGATTGTAAGAACTTGTGAACACATTGAAAGCAGCTTTCTGAGGTTTTTTTTTCTTTGAAAGCAAGATAAATCAATAACAGTTCCGCGCTTCGGCCTGTCAGGCATATTCACAAGGTAGGCAATGCAGCTCCTTCCCTTCTAAATTGTCTGGATGATTGGCTGTTCATAAACCCATTCAGGGAGTGTGTTGTGCAGAGCTAAACTCAGTCTCAGTGTGGACGCATCTTCAAGGAAGCACCCCCAGACTTTGGTCAATTCCCTCGATTTGTTCAAGCTAGGGAAATCTGGCGTATATTTCCATAGTCAAGTCACCTTTATTTATACAGCGCTTTTTACAATGCAGATTGTGTCAAAGCAGCTTTACAGTGATAACTGATATATAATTTTGGCTTAAAGAACATAGTGTCAATGCAGGCAGACGCAAATCACTGTTAAATATCAAATGTCAAGTCAAATGTCAAGTGTCCCCAACTAAGCAAGCCAAAGGCGACAGCAGCAAGGAACCCAAACTCCAGCAGGTGACATCAGGTGGCAAATAGGTGTTAAAATGGAGAAAAAAGCCTTGGGAGAAACCAGGCATAGTCAGGGGGCCAGTTCTCCTCATGGCGTAGATAGCCCCTTGGCACAGGCGCTTTCTGAGATTTGCTTTTGAAGGTGTTGCCTACCAAGTTATGGTCCTTCCCTTCGGTCTGTCCTTAGCTCTGTGCACATTTACAAAATGCATGAACACTGTTCTCTCCTCCCCTTGATTGAGTGGAGTTTACAGAGTGTGTTGAACAGCCACAAATGTATGACCAACAACCACTTTCAGTGTTTGGGTCTTAACAATCAATACTCAAAAAAAATGACTTCACCCCACACAGTGCATTACCTTCCAGGGTGTGAGTCATCAGTTGCTTATTCAGTTCAAATATTCTGAGGAAATGTCATTCAGTGCAGCCTTATATAGAGAGCAATACCATCCGTTATTCCAATCATGCTTTAGTATTTCTTGGTAAAACGTTTTTCCACATAGTGTCAGCTCTGATGCAACGTCTCATCATCTCTGGGAATAGAGGTTACATCAGTAACCAGAGATGACTCTTTTGTGTTTGTTATTTTTCTTGAGAGTTAAGAAAGTTTAGATTAATTAGCTCATCAGTCATTTAAGTTTTGCATGTTTATATATTCTTTGTTTGTATTGTTACATTTTTATGTTAGTCCCTAATCTGGGTCATAACATTAGAAAATACACTTTCAGTGGGTCATGTGGTGTTGAAAACTTCTGGAGAACTGCTCAGATATTAGATTATAAATATTTGGAATGTTGGGAATTGTGGAAAAATCCTCCAGCCACTTCCTATTTAATTTATTCATGGCACAAAGCTATGATCCTTAGACATCTTAAACATAAGAAAATGAAGTGATAGTTTCAGATAATTTGGGTTAATGATTGTGTGAATTGTAATACCATATTCCAACTCATTAGACTGAATTGTTTTTTCACCTTGAATCTTCATCTTCTTGGAATCTCATTCATAATTCACATGACAGAAGTTACTCATTAAAACTTCTCTCAAAAGAGCTTTTATTAAGGGGATTACAATGCAGGTCATGCTTTGTAATAGTTTCATATTCACTTCAAGAATATTATTTTGCTTTATATATTGCACTTAATGGCAATGGATCATCATGTAAAGACAGAAAGAGTGGAATTATAAATGCTGGTGTTTGCGTCTCCGTATAGCTTTGTTTTCTCTTACTTTTATTGAATATCTTCTGGCTGACCTAATTTATGCAGCCTAATAATCCTTTCATGGATTTGAAAATATAAATTGATAATGTGTTATGTGTATGCCAGGTTAAAGAGATGTGTTTTTAGTCTAGATTTAAACTGACAGAGTGTGTCTGCTTCCCGAACAATGCTAGGAAGATTGTTCCAAAGTTTAGGTGCCAAATAGGAGAAGGATCTACCGCCTGCAGTTGATTTTGATATTCTAGGTATTATCAGCTGGCCTGAATTCTGAGATCGCAATAAACGTGAAGGACTATAATGCATTAAGAGCTCACTCAGGTACTAGGGAGCTAAACCATTTAGTGCTTTAAGTAATTAACAAGATTTTAAAATCTATACGATGTTTAACAGGAAGCCAATGCAGTGTTGACAGAACTGGGCTAATATGGTCATACTTCCTAGTTCTAGTAAGGACTCTAGCTGCTGCATTTTGTACGAGCTGTAGTTTATTTATCAAGCGAGCAGAACAAACACCCAGTAGAAGTATCAGCAGAGATCGAGTCAACTGGATCATCCATTGTGAAGGCCTCATCGACATGACAGCCAGTAGCACAGTTCCTCAACAGACCGTCCATACCGGCATGATGAATACGATCCTCAACTGGATGGAACTGAAATAAATACTTTGATTGTTGCGATCCTATAAGACTTATGATAGCAACATGATTGTAACAAAGCACTGTTCACCAGAGGAGAACTGGCCCCCCGACTAAGCCTGTTTTCTCCCAAAGTTTTTTTTTCTCCATTTTAACACCTATCTGCCACTTGTTTGCCACCTGATGTCACCTGAGTTTGGGTTCCTTGCCGCTGTCGCCTTTGGCTTGCTTAGTTGGGGACACTTGACATTTGACTTGACATTTGATATTCAATAGTATTCTTGACATTTATTCAACAATGCTTCTGATCTGCCTGCATTGACACTATTGTTTAAGAGCTGCTGTGCATCCAAATTATGTACCAGTTATCAATGTAAAGCTGCTTTGACACAATCTGCATTGTAAAAAGTGCTATATAGCCTAAATAAAGGTGACTTGACTTGATACACCAAGACAACATACAGCAAATTTTGATTAATATCATGATCTGATTCATAATAAAGATGGTCCTTTAAAGAAAGCTTCATTCCCTATCTGAGCATATATCTGTGTATAAGAAATATATGCAAAGTCTGCCAATCCTGTGAGAAATTATTTCACTAGCTGTATAAGGTAATGAATCGCATGCCTCATAATGCACTGAAGATGGACAAAAGCATTTTTTTCAGACTTTTCAATCATGTATCTGATGGCACCCAGGGTTCGTCTTTCTGAGGTAGCTTAGTCATGGATTTAATAACAGTGGATAGGTTCTTCATGAAGTAGGTGAACATTAGTAGGCATTTACTATCTTGATGAAGCTAAAAGGCACTTGCCAGGAGTGCAGATTTGTTTTGGTTCACTCTCAACCCATGCTTCCTTTAGTCCCTTGTAACATGTAACATGTAACAAGAACCTGTAACAAATGTAACAGATATAACCCCATCTGAGTGTTTATCGTCAATTAGTGTTGTGACTCTGGATCAACCTTCACTTTTTAGTGGGTTTTTCTAGCTCTTGGTTGAGTGTGCCTTGTTTTCCTCTCATGTGGTGTATTTTGTTTTGGTTTATGACAGATACCACATGTTGGTGGATCCTTTTAATACCCCGCATCGTCATGATTATACCTCATGTGTGGCACCTGTAACGCGTAACAAGTAGCGCTCACTTCACATTTCTTGGTTACTGGAATTCTTAGACCAGGAATCAGAAGTCAGGGGTCGAGCAAAAGCAGTAAAAATAACAATAGGAAAACAGTAAAATGTAAATAACTACTCGAACTACAGGAATGCTAGTAATCATGGAAAAAGGTAAGTGTATTGTTCTGATTTTTTTCTTTAAAAGAACTGTTATCATTTGAAATTGAAATGATGATAGAAACAAACCTCAAATAAACAAAACTCAAATAAACAACAATAGCACAATATTTCAAAACAAAAAAGAAAAAAGATACTAGAGTCCAAAGCCAGATTTCGAAATCAGTTTCCAGATTTCACATCAATTTCTGAAATTCAACTTCTGGGGCCAGTTGTTCAAAAAGTTTAATCTGGATCAGAATGATCTGGATTTGGAAATCCCATGTTTTGTGATCCAGGATCAGGTAATCCATCTTACTTTTGTGCTGGTTTTTCAAAGTAAAATTGGATTGGATCACCCTGATCCAGATACACACTTAACAGATTACCAAATCTGGATTACTAGTGCTCTACGGAGCCCCTAAAGAAACATGGTTATAGAAAGAATATGAGATGGAAATATAAAACATTTGCGTTCTCTCAGAAAAGTTCTGTGTCGCGTTCTCCTAAGAACTTTTGACTGGTTACTCTTATGATTGTGCCAATGTAGTTTACAAACAATGATTAAAAAACACTGATTTAAATATAATGTTTTTGTTTGATATTTAAAGCTGTTGGGGATTATTTTATTGCATCAAAATCTCTTTTTTACTTTACAGTAGGTTACCGAAAGGCTAAATATGTAGCCTAATGTCTACTTCTAATTTATTACTTTAAAAGTTAACTAATCAAGAGCAAAATAAAAAATATGTGTGTGCATGTATATTACATGATATAAATGTTGTATTTTTTGACCAGTCTTAAAGTTTTATTACATTTTTGTTCTTGAAATCCACCCTTCTGATGGGATCAGTATAATCCAGATATTTTGGATCAAAGATATCCTAATCTTACTAAAACGTTTTGAACAACACAAACTGATGACCAAGATTGGATTTTCTGATCTAATCTGATTTTAGAATCCCTTTTTCCTTTTGAACAACCCATTGTCAAGATCTGATCCAATCCGATGGCCGAAATCCGATCAGATTACTTTAACAACTGGCCCCTGGTGTTTCCTGCCAATCTGACCTTTCAGCACAATTTCACTATCCAGCTAGGTACATGATCAATCAAGGTTGGCCAGAAATCTTTGACCTTCAAAGAACACATTGCAAAGACAGCTCGGTCATGCAGATTTGCACTGCACAACCTCTCTTCATCTCACTGCACTGGCATTTGCTGCTCGCATCAAGTTCAAGGCATTGACGCTTGCTTACAGATTTACCACAGGCTCAGCACCCTCCTACTTCCACACACTCTTACGAGTCTACATCCCTACCAGAAGCCTGCGATCGCTAAATGAGCTTGTGGTATCAGAGAGGCACAAAATCTCTATCCAGAACATTTTCGTTCACTGTTCCTTGCTGATGGAATGATCTTCCCGTCTTCATCCAGAATGCAGAACAGCAATATAAAATCCCTTGCAATATAAAAAAACCCCTGAAAACTCATCTCTTTCGAGAGCACTTTAACCTCATCATCATAAAAAAAAATGATTTCACTTCCTTTAAACCCTTCCTATTAGCTTATGCTACTCTAAGCAATGTCTGAAATTTGTATTGTGAGCACTTCTTGTGTCTATTTGCCTCTTCACGATGAATCACTTGCTATATTGCTCCCTTGTAAGTCCCTTTGCAAAATGAATAAATGTAAATGTTTCATCTTGGACAGCCCAAAATCACCTCAGAAAGTTGTCTGAGTTGAGTTTGTTTGTGGGTTCTTTATGAATCAATTGTGCTTTATGGCAGAAATTCATCCATGTTTGCCATTAATTGATGCCATCTTGTGTCAATTTTTTTTTTTTTTTTAACAATTGCTGGTTGACCAGCAATAGTGATATTTGGAGAGAGAATTGCATGAAACTATCCTCAACATATAAGATCAAATTTATAAGATTAAACATATAAAACATATAAGATCAAAGTTATTTTGTTTTCTAAAAAAACTGAAGGCTATAGGTGATTTGTAGCTTCTGAGTTCCTGAAGTATTGTGGTCTGAGAAATGAACTGTGGTGAATATATGTTCAAATAGGGAATGAATGCTAAGAGGACCCACAAAAAGAAAAGTAATTGATTGTGAACACCTAAAGTACTGAGGTCACTTGTATCTGGTTAACTTTAACCAAACTGGGTTTGGTTCATTTAAAGTGTACTATATGTGACACCACACTTAAAGTGGAAAACAAAAAAAACTTGAGTAATGATCCTCGACCTTGACTGTTTGTAGTCATGACAAATTTTGCTCCTTTATTTGACTTTGGAACATACATTTCCCAACCCTGGTCCTAATCAAACACACCTGATTCAACTCATCATTTCTTTAACAGAGTCTCAAAAACCTGAGCTGGGTGTGTCTGATGAGGAAACATTTTGAAGTTCCTCCTTTCTGGTTTACCAGCACATTGAATGTGGAATCACTCATTTTTTTGAGAACCGATGACTAATAAGAAGTGCATGTTTGGTTGTTAAGCAGTAAACCTCCCCCCAACCATCCATAAAAATCCACATCTCAGTTTTTATACCCTTACGTATACTAATAAAGAAATGCCATTCTTAAAAATTTTATTTTAGATAAGCATATATTGCACAGTCAAATCCCCCTTCAACTATAACAATTATAACAATTGTACATTGGTAGAAAATTCTAAGTGCTTTCTATCATTTCTTTAATTTCCTTTCAACAAAAACAAGGTAAACAATGTTAATAGGATTTAGAAGTAGAAGCTCATTGCAGAATTACCCGTTTAATGCTCTTCGTGCTACTGATTAGAAGAGAATAAAAGAGGAGAAAAAAATCTCTCTTTTGGGAAAATGAAATTTCTCTTTTTCCCTCTGGCTGCTCCTGTTTGGCATTGGTTTTGCACCTAAATGAAATTCAGTGCAATAACTGGTTACAATTTATTTTGATTGTCCACATTAGACATTCTTTGTAACTACATGCCAACTAACTCTGACTGTACTAGTAGACTGTTAGGGTTAGTAGAATAAGTTGACATGTTGCAAAGTTACTTATAGTCAGTAGAATGTCCAAAGTGGACCATAAAGTGTTACCGAATAATTTGATAAATACTCAGATTTTTTTTTTTTTTTTTTTTGGACTTCCACTATGTGAAAAGACAAATACAGCAAAGCAAATTGAAGTACATCACAAAATATCATATCGTTGATGTATTAAAAAAATTCTGGTTTCTTTAACAAAATATAAGAAAAATCCAAGTGTCATCTGCATGTTGGCAACAAAACACAACAGTGTGAAAGAGTTTGAAAAAGGTATTGAAAAAAGCACAAAAAAATAATAACAGTAATAGATTCCAATAAAAAATGAGTACCTTATTAAAAAAAAGAAAAAAAAGTTTGAAATACTTGTGCCATTAAACTTTAGACTGCAAATTTTAGGACTACATTTTAGAGTAAATTAAATCTGAAATGGAGCCACATCTGTGCTTTAAAAGAATTAGCTAGTCAGTTTGTAGCTCATTCACACTGAACTTTGATCAAAGAAGGAGGGAGAGATGTAATTTATGGGAGAGTGAGAGATTTGGTGGCTACTCTAACTCTGAGAGGGAGAGAGAGAGAGAGAGAGAGAGATGTCCTAGCACCTTGAGCATTGTGATTGGTTTATCCTGTAAAGCCCGGCCCCAGTCCCAGTCTCCTGAGTCACTACAGCACAGGCTGAGACTGGTTCTGTGTGTGAATGAGAAAGGACCTAACAAAAGCGGGTTACCTGTGAGCTGCAGAAGTTATCATGCTGCTGCATATGTTCCTTATCCTTCATCTTCAGGTGCTCGTCATGGCATCTTCATCCTCCTCTGAGGAAGATGGGAGCAGCGAGAGGGATGACGAACACAGTAAAGGTGAGTAAATCTGCATGTGAGCGTAAAATCAGCTATGCATCCATCAGTGTTATTGTGTGGTGTGAATAATCCAACCAAAACTCTGCTGATCTAAGTGTAAGTTTGTTTGTTTTCCTGGTTTTCTCCAGCTTTTTAGCAAAATTCTGTAGTCTTTATTGAAATGTCAGGGAAGTAAATAAAAACACATTTTTTGACTTTTTAATATTTAAATAATGTAAAGTGTAGTCAAATAGTCATAGTCAAATTCATCACAGAAAAATCATGTTATACGAAGCCACAGAAGAAGCAATTATTATTGAGAAATTAATATAAAAGTGAATTATGCAAAATTAGCAAAAATTGTGTGCAATAGATTTCAGTATTGACTTTGGGTGGTTATTGGCTTTTATCTATGTGTACTGCTCTCTGATTTGAACTCAACAGGTGCATTCCAGGACATAGACTGTTATAAAATTTCACCTACATAAATAATTATCACCATTAATTAACACAAGCATGAACATAAAATCTGTTATATGTTGTCCAATATTTTCTTTTACTGATTTGATGTCATTTGTATCTGGAGATCTTTATTGCTTTGTTAACCTGGTGATCATCAAGGCAAGGGTGTGTATTTACTATGGTATTTTGCTAGTTAATGTTTAGCTTATTGTGAAATAGTTCATAAAACAAAATGTCATTGATAATGAGTGAATGAAAATAAAAAGAGATAGTTTAGCGAACAGGAAAGTCCTTCCTGCATGATCACATTGATACAGTAAGTCAGAACATTCAAACATTTAAATTCCTCCATAAAAACAAAGATGCAGTTAGCAGTAATGAAGAGATAAAATTTCACCCCCCTTGAAATTCTTAAAACTAACCTTTCTTGCTGTGAGTTCTGTGAGTGTCAATGTAAGACATTCATCACATATTCCTGGATGATGGTGCCCATGAGCTGTTTGTGGTTTCTTGTGGTTGGAGAGCGTTTGGTCTACGTGCCGCTCAGAGTGTACCAGCATCTCCAACTCACCCTTCTAATGATGTCATTGGTTCCCATAGAGACATTCTGACACAAACCTGAGAAATTAGAAAAATCAAAAAATAAGTAGGAAAATTTTTGTGTTTGATCCTGTGCAAAAGTGGAAGCTAATGGAATGATCTGACTGGCTAACTGTTCTGAACTTCTGGATAATTTCTGTGAGTGTAAGTATGCATAAACGTGTTGCGTGATAAAGTATGTCTGGTCACATGAATGAAATCTCCACCGTATTAAATCTCCACCAGGAATTAAGTCATCTGTACAAATAATACATAAAATTGAAAATTCAGAATACAGAAAATGGTACATATAGGAAATGGGAAAAGAAAAAAACAAACGGAGATGCCAGTAAAGAACTTAAATAATAAAAAAATTTAAAAAACGCAAACTTTCCAAAAAGCAATATGCCACAGTTGTAGAAGCACAGCTGCAACATCTACAACTCCATATAGAGAGAAAGTTGGTGTCTGAATTGTATCAAATCTACTAAAAGTTGGCATGAAACGGAAGTTGTGCTACTATGCGGGTGAAACTGCTTCTGGAACAAGGTCGGGCTTGATTTTGTCCATGGGGAATTGATTGGATGGTTGTAGTTTGCCATTGGTGGATCTCATGTGAGTGACAGGTTGCCCCACCCTCGACATCAGAGAAGAGAAGAGATGTGCAAGAGGGAGGGAAAGATTATTCAATATTATGAGGCACATGAATACTGCAATATTCCATAAATATAGGAGTTGTCCATTTTGAATTCATGGTGACTTTAATGTGTTTCAAAATATATGACAGCAAATGACAAATATAAAGAGATAACCATGGATTTGCCCTTACGTAAAACTCACAGGAATTTGGTGCTGCAACAATAGCGGGGGTAAAAATGACCACAAAAAATATTGCACATAAAGTCATCATTAAAAAAAAACTGTTAAACTTTTAAACTCTTGAGCAACTAAACTATGATGATCTGATGAGCAATCTTTCATACTGATTCATGTTATGACCTCAAGCAGTGAAACATGGTCAGCTGTTTCTTTTCTTAGCCTCCAGTGCTTGACACCTCTATTTGGCCAAAAGAGCATCTGATTTTTGAAATGCTCTGCAGCGTGGCCTGAGCTTTGAATTATTGTGTTTTATGCATAGCAGGTTCATTTTAGCATTAGTGTTGATGTAAGTGAGCAGTGAATGCCGAAATCTGCCAGGCGTCTGTACTGGAGCACATAATGCTCACATTGACTGAACGGAATGAAGGAGGGATTGTCTGAGTGTGCTGATGTGTGTGAATAAGGGAAAAGATACTGTCTTTCTCAGTCTAGCTCATTCACTCAGAATGACCAAACCTGTTCTCACAGTTTTTTGTCTTCTACCTGTGTCTGGATTGCTCTGGAAGAACTAAAATAATTGTGCATGGACTAGTAATAGCAGTAACAGCTGATATTTTTAGTATTATTCATAACATTATGTGCATGCTAAAAGTTTGTTGGAAACACCAAGTCTTTAGGGATAAAAGCAGTGTCATTGTTTTGTCTTTTTTCCCTTATATTTTCTAAGACATAAGCCAATGTTTGGGTGTCTCTAAATAAGGTATCCAAGGCCTCTAAATGATCAACATGATCAAAACTTTGCTGAAAAGCCTGTTTTACTCAATCTACATGCCTTCTGTCATTTGATTGATAGTTTAGACTTTTTTAGCAAGTAAAAGTCTTTCAGTAACTGTACAAATGTCAACATAACATAACAGTAAACATAACAATAACTTTTATATTGTTAGTAATATTTCAAGATGAATATTTACTGAACTGAAGCAACTGAGGTTTTTCTAATTATCCATACATCTATTATTTTACATGTTAGGTTTTACAGGGATACATTTGGTACATGTAAACATATTAATGGATATTTTTACGACAACTAATTAAAACAAATCCTACCAACAGTCGACACATAGCATTATAACTCTATAACCCTGATCAAGAAAGTTAAAATTTAGCATGTATACACTATCCCCCGGTTTCACAGACAAGGCTTAAGCTAGTCCTAGACTAAAATGTATGTTTAAGTTGTTTAAACTGAAAATAACTTGTACAGACATATCGTACTCGGTTACTAACGTAACCTCGGTTTCCTGAGATACGGAACGAGTACTGCGTATGGGGAAAGGTCTCCTTTTTCCCCGTTACTGAAGCCTTTTTCAATAACGCAGTGTAACTGCATCGTCATTGATTCACTCATAGACAAGTTGTTGAACCAATGACGGCGCGGCATAGCTGCACGGCCTATGGCGACAGAGCGCGTGAATATTCCCGCCGAAATGGGCGGGGTTTAGGGCTATATAAGCAAGCGTTTCGCCATAGGATTTCAGATCATTCGACTGAAGCGGCACAGCCTCTTGGCACGGCATGTGACGCAGTACTCTTTCCGTATCTCAGGGAACCGAGGTTACGTTAGTAACCGAGTACGTTCCCTTTTGATACTTCACTTGTACTGCGTATGGGGAACGAATTCAACCGCACCGTGCCACGGCAGGGAACGACTGGACTTGTCTTGGGCACCGTGAGGGAACCAGAGGACAAGTGAGAAGGCCGGAGCCGTCGAACCCTCGTTACACAACAAAAAGGGAGTTAACTCCCAGAGTGGCATGAAGCGGAGCTCGATAGGGGCCGCAGGATCATACCGAGAGGACGTGAGCTTGTAAGGTCGGGACGTCCAAATGTAGAATATTCATAGTGTTCGCCATAAGAATGGCGTTTTGCATGGACGCAGCACTGGGCCCAGTTAGCACAACACTGAACATATCTCCCACGCCCGGAGCTAAACAAGTCAGAGGGGGAGTGGAACGATAGAGCTTTTGGGGTGGTCCGACTGTGGCGAGACTTTGCCCCATCCTCTTCCTTCCTGAAAAATCAGGAGGGCTTAGGAGGCGTCGGGTCCAGCATAATTTTAGGCCGGGGTCCCTGACGTTGCCTCGGGAAGGAGGAGCGCCTACGATGTCGCTTGGGTCGCTTGGTTCCTTGGGTGGTGCTGCCTGAGAGGTAGAGGGGGCAGGTTTGTTCTGCTGAGCCGGCACAGACTTGGGGCAGCTGGAAGCAGACGTGGAGCTAGAGCGTTTAGGCAGGAAGTGTCACATAGCCTGGGAAGACTTTTGTGCTGCAGTAAAACGCTCCATAAGCCCTCTACTGCTGGCCCGAAGAGACCAGAAGGAGAGACCGGGGCATCCAAAAAGGCCGTCTTGTCCATCTCCTTAATCTCAGTCAGGTTGAGCCACAAATGGCGCTCAAGCACGACCAGGCTGACCATGGATCGTCCAATGGCCTGAGCTGTGGCCTTTGTGGCACACAGGGCTAAGTCAGTGGCGATGCCGAGGTATGGAAGGCAGGTGCATCGATGCCGGACTTGTCCAGAGAACGGAGGAGCTTCGTTTGAAACACCTGGAGAAAAGCCATGGTGTGCAGCGCTGAGGCAGACTGGCCCGCGGACGTATATGCTCTGCCAGCCAGGGCAGAAGTGATCCTGCAAGGCTTGGATGGAAGGGCCCTCTTAGTTTTCCAACCCACAGCCATGGGGGGACAGAGGTGAGCTGCCACTGCTTCGTCCAGGGGCGGTAGATGCTCGTAACCCTTCTCTTCAGAGCCATCCACAGAGGTGAGAGCTGAATAATGTGTAGTACGTAGACGGGGCGCGCCACGACTTCATCAGCTCGTCGTGAACCTCTGGGAAAAACGGTGCGGCGCGTTGACGAGGGGCCTGGCGGGAACCCGACAGGAACCACTCGTCGAGCCTGCTCCGTGATGGCTCCTCTGGCGGAGACCATTCGAGGTCTAAAACCTCTACTGCTTTCGAGAGGATGCGGAAGAGCTCGGCATCCATACCCGGCTTGCAGTCAATGGGCTCCAGCGAGGGAAGGCGGGCGGGGTCAGAATCACAGGCCCAACCTTCAGTTTCAGATGCCGCGAGAGACATGGAGTCATCAAGCGGCTCGTCCTCAGAACCGCAAAAAGAGACGAGGTCGCTTGCATCTGCCGAGGGACGCAACTCAGGGCGTGAGAACAGGACGGGGGACTGCTCTCTTGGGGGAGAGGGTGAGGCACACGGGGAAGCCGGCGCGATGTCATCCAACTCTGTGCACTGGGCCGCTCTGCCCCGCTGTCACTTCCTAGCCGGCTCGCGGGAGGAAGAAGACGAGGGCGCGAGCGGCGAGATCGCCTTCACTGAAGAAGGCGATCCGCGAGCGCAGAGAGGCGAGACTCATGTTCTCACAGTGAGAACACGAGGTCCCGGTGAGCGCGGCCTCTGCATGGGGTCTGCCCAGGCAGCCGACCAGGGGCGGATCTACCGGGGTGGCACGGGGTGGCAACCATAGACATATAATAAACACTAGACGCCCTATTGGCCGCTGGACCGTACGTCAACGGCGCCGCCATGTTGTGCGGGGCAACGTTCCCATAACGCTCATAACTGGAACTGAGAAAAATGCCTGCTTCGTGTGCTGTTTGGGGCTGTACAAATCGCTGCACAACTGAAAACCGGTCTCAGGGAATAACCTTTCACAGGTAAGACTTAACATTTGTTTCTGGTTGTATTTTCATTATATAATTGATAGTAGCTGGCCACCGGAGTCAGTCAGACTAAAATAGCTAGCGTTGTCACTAGTTAGCTGTGAAAGTTGAGACGTGAGTGTACATGATTTCTAATATAGTTTTAGCTTATGTTATTTTATAAACTAAAGTTTAAATATGCATCTCTATTTTATTAAAACCGACTTTTATGACAAGTACTCGTTACGGCTAGGTGACTGATATTTTGTTAATCTTAATCTAACCCTTAGGTTAGTTAGCTTTTCACACATTTAAGGTTTCACAAAGACAACGAGTTGAGAAGTAGCTAGAAGGGAAGTTTACCGACTCATCTACATTATTTAAAAGTTTGCCATTAAATGGTGATTTGTTTATATTTTTATTTCTTTTTCAGCCCATTGCAACCAGGGCTATAGCCTCAAGGAAAGCTGAGGAGAGCCTGTCAGTGGACTGTTCTCACCATTTCCAAGAGACTGATGGAAAATATATAGCCTTTTGTTGTTATTATTATTATTATTATTATTATTATTATTATTATACCAATACTATATTATTATTATTGTAGTCACTATTTAATTTACTATTTTTATTATTGTCTATATTATTCTGCAATTGATATTACATTGTATTTGCGATTATTATTATTATACCACTATTATTATCAATCTATTATAGTTATGATGTTATTATTGTCTATATTCTGTAAATGATACTACATATTCTATTGCTATTATTATAGTATTATTATACTATATGCTATTATCAATATATTATTATATTATATTATTGTACTTATACTATTTTATAAATGTTCTATTCATTACTATTTTATTTGCTGTATACTGTTTGTTTATTGACAATATTATATACTACATAAACTACTTCTTATTGTGTATAACAAACTATTTACTATTCTCAATTTCTTTATTTGCATTGCACTGTAGTTGTACCATATGTATTACCATAAAGGATCCATCAGTTATCTTTGTTGTTGTATGTTTTTGGAGTATCTTTCTGTAAATATCTGTATCATTTTAGTGCTATAAAATACAGAAAGCAGCCTGTGTGATTTGTATTTGATGATTTGTTTAATTTTATCAATGGTGGTCAATTCTAAGCTCAAAAAAAGCTAAAATTGCGTTAAAGACAGAAAATCCCTTTTTTACAATAAGAAAACTTTATTTAATTTAATGTGAAAATTAAATTATATCTCAGTATGGGCGTTTTCACAATTCTTATGCAAGAATAAAGCAGTCAAATACATGACAAGCCTGAGCTTTGACTATTTCTTAATTAAAATAAATATTTTATATGTCTAACTATAGAGATCTTAAGTAACTAGAACTTTTTGTACACCGCGTACATTATAAACCACTGAAATTGGTTGATAAATGTAAACGTTATTTTCGTTTTTATCCAGAAAAACCGCAGCTCGTCCGTTTACTTGTGTTTGTTAACAGCGCAGTCTTGCCCCGCACAATATGGCGGACTCGTTGACGTATCGCAGCAACAGTCCAAAGCGGCCAATAGGGCGTCTAGTGTTTATTATATGTCTATGGTGGCAACTGCCACCCTAAAGAAAAAGCTTTGCCACCCCAAAATTATCACAGAATAAAATATAAATGTAAGCAGTGTTTCAAGTAGGCTACTGCTTTTCAGCAGCGGCGCTTCAATATGATGACCTAAAAAAGTCAGAGTAACGCAAAATAATGGCATGAAAACACGTCTTTCGCACGCAGCGCGCCCAATGTAGTCAGCTTCATAAATAAATGACTCTTATGATCCGGTTCTTCGAGAGTCAAAAACACAGCGCAGCCAAGTTTACTTTACTGATTTTACTGCTTCCCGGCTAACTCAGAAGTCCTGTGAGAAATGTAATCCCATCCGAATATGTCTGAGATTCATTTTCGTAATTTTTGGCGAGCTGATTCCACACTAACGCCCGCTCCACTTTCATCATGGATAAAGGTATTTTTTGCCATCCGACGAAATAACATGAAATCAATAAGGACATCCCGATCACAGAAAATAATAGCTGAATTAGGTAAGAATCCAAACGTATTTTAGCTTTTCTCGATTGCTAACACATTATAAGTGGATCAGTTGGCCCAGTTTCTCAAACCATTCCTTCAGTTATCAAAACAAAGACACATTTAACAATGACAACATTAGGAAGCAAAACACACCAGTCAAAATCTGAGAGACAGCTGAAAGAATAATTTACTGGGGTTTTAAACTTACAGTACCAGTACTTTAGATGAGAGAAATTTCGTTGTATAGCTACACCTTCAAACTTGTGATTGTCAACTTTCTTTGTAGTCAGACAAGAATTAAGATTTTGGCTAGAACATTTTATTTTGACCTGGAAGACTGAGGTTTGTAGGCAAGCTGGTGTATAGTTTTGAGATTGTGTTTAGTTGTGAGAAAATGTTGAAATGTTTCATGAATTGTGCGTTAGCAATCAAGAAAAACAATAAGACTTGTCATAAAGCCATGTAAATGTAAAAACTTTGTAAAATGTAAAAACTTTGTTAAAACCTGCTATGCAGTTGCTGGGGTGTTGCTCTATATAGTTGATAGGCTGTTCTGGGTGAACACACACAAACATTTCCACCTCTGTTAATAACAGAAACTCAAAAATTGTTTTGTTGTTCTTTACCTTGCACTAAAACGTGATTTATACCATTGAAGTAACCTGTGTAATATTAATAAAACTGCTCATCTCCTTTAGTGATACAAGGTCAGACTCATTTTAAATCTGTTGATGTTTTTCATATAGTGTCTTTTCTCTGTGCCAAGATGGATATTGAAATCTTGTTATTTATTTTTTAATTTTAAACAGTATACAGTATACTGGTAAAGCAATGTTTGTGAACATATGTCAGGCCATAAATCACCAAATTCTATCCATGGGCGCTTGCTTTGGTGTTGCCAACCCTCATAGACCTCATGCCACCCCTTTGCCACCCTATAAATAATTTTCTAGACCCGCCCCTGCAGCCGACTCACTCACCGTGTCCGTCGTCGTCATGCAGAGGGGCTCTGTATGTGCCACACGAGTGGCGCGGCATTTGTTGCAGTTACAATGCGTTATTGAAAAAGGCTTCAGTAACGGGGAAAAAGGAGACCTTTCCCCATACGCAGTACGAGTGAAGTATCGAAAGGGAACTTAAAATATGTCAGTGTCATTGTTTTGTCTTAAAATGCACACCAGTAATTTTTTTTTCTTGTGTACGTTTATAAATGACTATAAGTTTCACATATTTGATATATATAGTAGTGCTACTATGAACTATTTTCAATGATGAAAAATATGAGCAAAACAATTACTAATCATACCAGCAAACAGGACAAATATATATATGCATTTGGTGGGTAGTTTGGTCTCTTTTTTTGGACAAACAACCCACCAACCCCCCATTTTAAGAGTTAAGCTTTTCAAGAATATCTTTCTGTCCTAACATAATCTCTTTCCATTTTTTACAGGTTCTTCTCATCAGCACCAATGGGGTTACCATGGTAAATATATATATACTACAACTACCCACTACCAACTTTTTAAGAGTTTTCCTTACAGTTTTGTACCAAGCTGAATTTCTAACTTACTAGCAGAATTTCTAGTCTGACTAGTTACACTACTTTCATGAGTCATGACTAGTAACACTGTAATATATTAAACTGTGAGTGAAGAGAATCATAATTTATATTATTTGGTTTAGTAATTTTGTAGCATTGTTTAATCAGATAAAAGAGTAGATTAGACTATGAGTTATTTCATAACAAATTAACAATTGGATTCACAGATTACAATCCCATTTACAATCAAATCAGGTCAACACGGAATCAGACTACTAGAAATGTGCATTTACTTGCACCTGCATCTAAGCTGGGCATTCATTAGTTTGATATGTCATTTCATGCTATTAGCAGCCAAAATCAAACAGACATGTAACATTTATGTGCAGCAGGGGGGCTAATTAATGGAATTATAATTAAGGTTCTCATTCAGTTAGTTAAATACATTGACTATGGAATATTGCTCTTTCATTTGTTTTATGAGGGATACAGGTGGGTGATATAATAATAATAAACATAGCTATAACAAACAAGCAGATAATAAATTTCACAATTAAAATGCTTATCATTCACTCTATAAGTGAATAAAGTGGCATAATGCTACCATACTAAATCCTGTTCAACAAATTGAATTACTAATAAATAACTGAAAGTGACAAGGGAAAACAAAGAAAACTGATACAGCAGTGTTCACTCTAAGCCTAAATTGTGTCACACATGTTGCACTGCCATTGGTTTATATGTGTTCTTATTTTGAGAGACTGGATGAGAGAAAAAGACCAACATGGCTCATGCCACACTGAATAATTGAGGCTCATGTTTCAAACGAATCTGACAAACATCTTGTGGATTTGTGGGATTGTGAGCTGTAGGCGACATCATGAAAATAAAATGTATTTATAAATGTATAAATAAAATGAAATGATTTAATAGGAACTATACATAAAAACACAACACATATTTCCCCCTTCCATACCCAGAAAGGCGCTATATAAGTTTAAGGAATTGTTATTATCAATTATTATAATTATTAATTATCACATCTTAACACCAAAATATCTTAAAAAATAATAAGATATGATAATAATAAGAATGAGCTTTATTTGCCAAGTAAACACAAGAAATTAGTTGTGGTTTCCAGGAGCTCTGGGTACATTAGCCAAATAAGCAAGATAATACAAGTGACAACCTAGTAGGGTTTTTTTTTTTCCTTAAGATTAGTTTAGGTAGTTTGAATATTAATTGCAGTATTTTTTTCTCTGCATGACTTTATTGCATCTTTATGTTTTCAGTGTCAGAAACAGTAACCTGTATGTCTTTTGATAATGTTTCCACCAAAACAATAAGCACAGCAAAGCTTTTCTGTTAATTCTTTTCTGCGTTCCTATTGAATGTAAGGACTTTAAGCAAAGTGTTAATGTTAAACTTGTGGTACTGGAGTTCTTGGCAATATATTATGATTTATTTAGTATGGTAGCATTATGTCACTTTATTCGCTTATAGAGTGAATGATAAGCACTTTAATTGTGAAATTTATTATCTGCTTGTTTGTTATAACTATGCTTATTATGATTATTATTATTATATCACCCACCTGTATCCCTTATAAAGCAAAGAAAGAGCAATATCCCATAGACAATGTATTGAACTAACTGAATGAGAACCTTAATTATAATTCCATTAATTAGCCCCCCTGCTGCACATAAATGTTACATGTCTGTTTGATTTTCATTGGTTCCCTTGTTCCTTTGTTCATTTCCCGCTACTCATTAGTTGTCATAGTCACCTTAATTATGATTAAATGATTTGCAGCTGTGTTTCAACTAGTCTCTTTTGTGTTTCCTATTTAAGTTGTACCCTGGCTTTCAGTTGTTGCCTGATCTTGTTATGTAATGTTGTGTTTTATCCCTTGCCTGAGTTTTTGAGTTTAATATAAAGCCATTTATTGGATTGTACCTTCTGCCTTCTTCTTCCTGCATACACAACGTAACAAACACTACAAATGTTCAATTGCTTGAATGACACAAGAGTATGACATTTTTTTTTTTTTTTAAGTTGCCAATAGTTTTAATTTTTATATTTAGTCCAACACGTTTTAAGAATACTGCTATTTGTCATCAGGCTCTGAACTTTTAAATAACATAATATAGTTAAAGCTATTGTATGTTAATGATTTTCATTGTCTCAGATCAGGACACATGGTCATCTGCATTTGAACACTGCAGTGGAAAGTCTCAGTCTCCAATCGACATAGACACTCATAAGGTTTTCTATGACCCCAGACTTCCTCCGATTAAACTGGAGGGATACGATCTCACCGGCTCAGCCGCTCTAACACTCATCAACAATGGACACACGTGTAAGTCAAGGCTCCTTCACACCAAACGCAAGATTTTCAGCACAATCAAATGTAACAAATGGATCTATTCACACCAGAACACTAAATCTCTGCAATGAAAAACAGGGACATTTTTAGTTCAGCTATCTAAAGGCCCTATCCCAAATGGTACCTTAAACCCTCACGGCCTTGAGTCTGCACTTTCATGATGTAATATCGCTTTGACCGCAGAGTAGAAGTCCTCTGCATAGCTTGCAGACTTGTGGGCTCAGCAGAAGCGGCCACAAAGGGGACACCCTTCTGAAAGTTAAAATGACGAATGGGACACCCTACAGTCTCGAAGACTTAACGGACACGTGCACGCAGCGACCATTGTAAGTCCACAAGACCAAAAGTGTACATGAAGTGTGCCATTTGGGAAAGGGCCAATATATCCATGACTTCTCCAGTGTTATCATCTATGAATTAAAAAGACGGCAAAATTCCTGTTTTGTGTATTTTGGCGATCATAAGGAGAGACCATTGTTAGTTGTCACAGGTCTCATTTTTTTTGTTAAATATCTCTTGTGGAACAAACATTAAGATAATGAAACAATGTGTTATAAGTAAGTTGCTGCAACAAACAAAAAGTATTAAGTAACCTAAATTTTAAACACAATATTGCCAGTTTGTGTATTTTTGCTTCAGTAAAAGCAAAAATTGTAACAATTGAGTGAATGATTCAATGACTTATTCATAAAGGCAGTCACGTTTCATTCCTGTATCAGTGTTGATCAAATTTGCTGAGTGAATGATTTAGCCATAATAAATTAACTCATAAGGAATTACTTGAGTTCCCGAGTTCTTAGCAATATATTATGCCAGTACTTTACTGTTTGCTGCTTTTATTCATGTTGCGTTATTTTCCCATGTCACTTTCAGTTTTGTGACTTGTTGCCAGTTTTATACTGAAAATCATTTTAATTTCATTTTGTGTTCCAAAAAAGAAAGATTGTCATACGGATGTAGAATAACATGGAGTGAGTAAATAGTGACTGAATTTTCATTTTGGGGAGAACTATCCCTTAATGCTCGTTTTAAGTGTGCTCTGTGTCTTCTGCCTCTTAGCTGATCATTTGCATGCAACATTTGTTGTGCTGATGTGAATTTGTTTTTGTTTGATTTTAACTGCTAAGTGCTTTTGCTCTTGGTTGAAACATACAATTCTTCTGATTTGTTTGACTTTTTGGTCTGAAAATTCCACCATTTTGCTGCCATATGTTGGTTTTAATGAATCTAAAATGCATGCTTTTTATGTTCTTCTGTCAGTACAACTGAGCCTGCCGAGCAGCATGCGTATCATGAGGGGATTTGATCATGTTTATGTCGCAGCCCAGCTTCACTTTCACTGGGGAACTACAGAAGTCCCTGGTTCAGAGCACACCATAGATAACGTACATTTCCCTGCCGAGGTGAGCAGTGATAAAGGAAAAATGCTGTTTAATGGTCTCTATAAAACAACAGCCGTTTTCACACATGCAGCCTTTTCTGGAAAATTACAATGACCTTTTATCATTTCAAGATCATATTGCGAAATGTAGACATACTGAGAAATAATACTGGTAAATCACTTCTGGCAAGCTCTGGTAAATGATCGTTTTATTGCTTTGTGTGAACAAAGCTGTAGGATTACGAGTTGGAGTACTTATGAGATCAGGATGTTCCGAAAAAACACACCGACTTTGGGCCAATCATAAAGTTCTTATGGAGATGACGCTACTTGTTTACAGCAATGCCTGTGATTCAGAAGCTGAAAAATGTTGGCAGATTGAACAGCAAGTGAAACTGAAGTGTTCTGCCCATCTAGGTGTGTGAAGATATCTTCCGCCGATTATTGCCATCGCAGAGTTAAGCCAGAATGTTTATGCTGCTGTGTGAATGGTATCACTAAAACAACAGAAAGTTGCTGCTTGTGTGAACAGCAGATGTGGTACATTTACTAGAAAAAGGCAATCCAGTGGTAGTGGTTTTAATATGTGAAAGAGGCTAATGTTAAGCATCAGGCAACAAACAAGAGCAAATTTAATGGCATTAATTGTTTTCCGTATGGAATTTCCAAACCAATCTCATGAGAAAGCATAACTATTGAACGAGTTGGAGATATCTCATGAATTCATACAATGTGATTCATATGAAAATGTGTCCTGTGTAAATGTGTAAATGAAATGCATGTACAAAATTTAAACTGAATGCCATATTTTCTATAGTTTCACAAACCACCATAGTTACTGTTGCAGTTCTCGCCTCTAGCAGGCAGCTGTAACATTTTGCTTGGAATTTGAATTTTAAAGATAAAGTTGGAGATACATGGTGCAAAAACAAAAAACACTGACTCTCTCAGATGTTAATTCTAAAAGGGTTTCCACCATATCTCAGCTTTCTTTAACAAATGATTCCATGATTGAGTTAATTTCCCTCTAAAAATCAACACAGAAAAAGTCAGCATTTTCTTTCTTTCCTAGTCAAAAGTGATTATAAACATTGCATATAATGTGTGACATATTGCATAATATTATATTACCACAATTTCCTAATTTCCCCAGATCCACGTGGTTCATTATAACTCCAAATACGCAAATCTCACTGAGGCTGCTAGTAAAGCTGATGGATTGGCAGTGTTAGGAGGATTCATTGGTGTAAGTCTTTTGACTAAAACCTTTCTGGCCACAGTTTTCCAAGCAGCAGAATGTGATTTGATCAATACCAATAAAGTATTTGCAATACGTTTGTTAGCATTTTCTTTCGACTTTTTCCTCAACAGATTGGCCTGCATGAAAATGACAACTATGAAAAGATCTTGTCTGCTTTAACAGACATCAGCATAGAGGGTAAGAACCTGGAATAAACTTATTGAATTAACTGAAAAGGTGGCACAGAAGCACTTCTGAAGTGACATTTAGGTGGACTGTTTAATGCTTCTCAGAGGTGGCATTAATTACACTTAAATTACAGCTGTATTCTTTGACACTACAGAGTAGGAATAATTTAATTTGGCTTTTATGTGGCATTGCATCTTTACACTGAATTCTTAACAGACAGAGCAGCCTTAATTTGACTGTGTGAAGATGCCTTAAAGGGTTAGTTCACCCAAAAATGAAAGTTCTGTCATTTATTACTCACCCTCATGCTGTTCCACACCTGTAAGACCTTCATTAATCTTCGGAACACAAATTAAGATATTTTGTTGAAATCCGATGGCTCCGTGAGGCCTCCATAGGGAGCAATGTCACTTCCTCTCTCAAGATCCATAAAGGTACTAAAAACATATTTAAATTGTTTCATGTGAGTACAGTGGTTCAATATTAATATTACAAAGCCATGAGAATATTTTTGGAGCGCCAAAAATAACAAAAAAATGACTTATTTAGTGATGGACGATTTCAAAACACTGCTTCAGGAAGCATCGCCTCACAGATGAATCAGTGTGTCGAATCTGCTGTTCGGAGCGCCAAAGTCACGTGATTTCAGCCGTTGGTAGTTTGGCACACGATCTGAATCATGATTCGACACACTGATTCATTTATGCTCCGAATCTTCCTGAAGCAGTGTTTTGAAATCGGCCATCACTAAATAAGTCGTTATTTTGTTTTTTTGTCGCTCCAAAAATATTCTCGTCGCTTTATAATATTAATATTGAGCCACTGTACTCACATGAACCGATTTAAATATGTTTTTAGTACCTTTATGGATCTTAAGAGAGGAAATGTCATTGCTCCCTATTAAGGCCTCACGGAGCCATCGGATTTCAACTAAAATATCTTAATTTGTGTTCCGAAGATTAACGAAGGTCTTACGGGTGTGGAACGGCATGAAGGTAAGTAATAAATGACAGAATTTTAATTTTTGGGTGAACTAACCCTTTAATATCTGTAATCAAAGAAAAGCATTACTGATGTTTCTGAACCAAGTGGAGATGGACTATCATCTAATGTGATGTAATGGTCTTTTTGTCAGAGTCAAACACTGAGATTCCTGGTTTTAATGTGCGCCATCTTCTGCCAAACAGCCTGGAGAGGTTTTATAGGTACAATGGGTCCCTGACGACCCCTCCATGTTTTCAGACGGTCAGCTGGACTCTGTTCAATGACTCGATCAGAGTGTCAAGAAGACAGGTCAGGCTGTTCTCATAAGAAATGCTCAAAAAAGCATCATGACATTTATTGCTTTTGTTGATAACTCATTCAAATCACTGCATTCTTGTTCTTTCTTCTGTTAGCTAGCAGCATTGGAGGACACATTAAAAACCGAACACAACAAGCTTCTGTCCAAAAACTTCAGAGCACCACAACTTCTGCATGGGAGAAAAGTGCTGGCATCTTTCCACACAGTATCCTCTATGGGAAGTATGTTTAGTTCTTTTAGACCCGTGTTACATAAAAAGGTAGATTGGTATAATCTGAATCTGAAAAGTAAGACTGATTAGCCCTAATAACTAATTGCTAGTTGGTTGCAAGTTCTTAAAGGATTAGTTCACCCAAAAATGAAAATTCTGTCAGTAATTACTCACCTTCATGTCGTTCCACACCCATAGGACTTTTGTTCATCTTCGGAACACGAATTAAGATATTTTTCATAAAATCTGATGGTTCAGTGAGGCCTCCATTGATAGCAAGACAATTAACATTTTCAATGCCCAGAAAGCTACTAAAGATGTATTTAAAACAGTTCATGTGACTACAGTGGTTCAACCTTAATGTTATAAAGCGACAAGAATACTTTTTGTTCACCAAAAAAACCAAAATAATGACTTTATTCAACAATATCTAGATGGGCAAATTTCAAAACACTGCTTCATGAAGCTTCGAAGCTTTATGAATTTTTTGTTTCGAATCAGTGGTTCGTAGTGTGTTTCAAACTGCCAAAGTCACGCCCCCCAGTGATGAACCATTGAAATTTTGAAACACTTATGACATAATGAAGACTCATTTACTAAAGCAGTTTGATACATGCTCCAAACCATGATTCGAAACAAAAGATTCATAAAGCTTTGAAGCTTCATGAAGCAGTGTTCTGAAATCACCCATCACTAGATATTGTTGAATAAAGTCATTATTATGTTTTTTTTTTGGCGGAAAACTATTGGCGGATTAAATTTTTGCTGTTATTGGGGCTGGAACAGAGTAGAGTTGGGGTTCATTCAGTAGTGTAATTATATATGATTACATGCAGATACTTTGAATGTATGTGCAATGTATGTACACAAGTAGTTAAAAACTTCTAATATAAAGTGGCTCTAGCATTGTATCTTTTTAATCCCAACAAACATCTAAATGCCACTTGGTTTAATATTATTCAGTAATGCTATCGATTTAACATCACTTGCACTATCAGATGAGAACAAAATTTGAATTGAATTGAGCCGGAAAATGACACTAACTGTGCAACATCAACACTGTTATTGAACTGAACTGAATCAAGATTGAATTAAAATGAGCTGAATAATGACACATCTATTACATTGAAGCTGCTTTGAACCAATCTTAATTGTATAAAGTGATCTAGAAATAAATGCGACTAGACCTGTAGGTTTAGTATAATGGTCTAAATACTTAGTAGATAAGAAATCATGATCCTGTTTGTATCAACATACATTGTGCTGGATTTGGCTGATAGTTGAGTATCACATATGATGCATGATTCACATATATCAGTGTATGTCAATTTTGTGTTGTTTTTCACAGAACCCAGAGGAGCTCCACAGCCTGAAACACAAGACAACATTGTAAAGAAAACTAGTGGAGGCGAATGTAAGAATCTACAATTTACTGTACTGTGTAATATAAACAGTGAATCAACTGGAGACACCATTTATATCAGAAGATGTTTCTTGCATTAATGTTACTTATTTCATTTTGAAATTTCATTTCATTGCGTAAGTTGTGTTTTGTTCACAGGGCACATTCTGGCCATTACGTTTGGCGTTCTCTTCGCCATCACATTTCTGGTGTTCTCCATGTACACATATCAGCAGAAGAAAAAGTACTCAAAGTATGTTCATGCCCATTCTCTGATTCATCACCACTTCATTTAAGACATAAGAATTGATTCATTTCATTTCGATACATTCATTTGTTTGTAACCTTTACTGCTCTCTGCTTTTTGGAAAGTAGTAAAAAAATGCTTCTCTCTCTCTGTCTCTCCACAGGTTTAAAAAAGACTCCAAGCAAAATGTTATTTATAAACCAGCTTCTATAGCAAAAGACATAGATCAAACCTCTGTTACTATAACATGAGCCACATTTATACTGAAACTTTTTGGTCTTGCTTGTTTGTTGAGGAAAGAGTCTTGAAAGTGAAATTTTGGAATGAATTTCCCAAACAAAATATGCAGATTAGCAGAAGCGATTGTCTGTGATTAATCTTTAAGATGTTTAAAATGATGTTGTATAGTTGTATGTTCTGGTATGCTGTATGTCACTATGTGTCAGGATATTTTTATAAACCCTTAAAATAAAGGTTCTAAAAGGGGTTTTTGCAGTGATGCCAAAGAAGAACCATTATCGGTTCCCCAAAGAACCTGTCAGTGATCATTTCTTAACAAAAACATTTGGTCCCGCTTTGTATTAGGTGGCCTTACCTACTATGTACTACATCAAATGATAATGTACTTATTGTGTTCATATTGTATTGCAAAACACTTTTGCTGCTATTGAGGTGAGATATGGGTAAGATTAGGCACAGGTTTGGTGGTATGGGTAGGTTTAAGGGTGGGTTAAAGGGTTAGTTCACCCAAAAATAAAAATTCTGTCATTTATTACTTACCTTCATGCCATTTCACACCCGTAAGACCTTCGTTAATCTTCAGAACACAAATTAAAATATTTTAGTTGAAATCCGATAGCTCTGTGAGGCCTTCATAGGGAGCAATGGACACTTCCTCTCTCAAGATCCATAAAGGCAACGTTACTAAAAACATATTTAAATCGGTTCATGTGAGTACAGTGGTTCAATATTAATATTATAAAGCGGCGAGAATATTTTTGGAGCGCAAAAAAAACCTAAATAACGACTTTAGTAATTTCAAAACAATTCTTTAGGAAGCATCAGAGCATAAATGAATCAGTGTGTCGAATCTGCTGTTCGGAGCGCCAAAGTCACATGATTTCAGCCGTTGGCAGTTTGGCACGCGATCTGAATCATGATTCGACACACTGATTCATTTGTGCTCCGATGCTTCATGAAACAGTGTTTTGAAATCGGCCATCACTAAATAAGTCGTTATTTTGTTTTTTTGGGGCTCCAAAAATATTCTTGTCGCTTTATAATATTGATATTGAACCACTGCACTCACATGAACTGATTTAAATATGTTTTTAGTACCTTTATGGAGGAAGTGTCCATTGCTCCCTATGGAGGCCTCATGGAGCCATCAGATTTCAACTAAAATATCTTAATTTGTGTTCTGAAGATTAACAAAAGTCTTACAGGTGTGGAATGGCATGAGGGTAAGTAATAAATGACAGAATTTTCATTTTGGGGTGAACTAACCCAAAAATGAAATTATAAATGTAATTGCAGAAAATAATTATAGATGTAATTGATTGTCAATTGATTGTCATGCAGGTATTTTTAAAAATATAAGTACAATGTAAAAATATGTAAGTACACAATAAGTGCATTGTATCAAATGATTAATTTAAATGTAAGTACATAGTAGTTAAGGCCACCTAATATAAAGTGGGACCAAACATTTTTTCTCATTGTGAAAAACTATCTGAAGAACCTTTAATGCGATGAAAATATTCCATAGATGTTAAAGGTTTTTCATGGAACCACAGACACAATAAAGAGCCTTCATATTAGAGTTTTTCTCAATTGCTAACACACAATTCATGAAACAATTCACCATTTTCTCACAACTATAAACACAATCTTATGTACACCAACTTGTACAAACAACAAACTTTTGTGTCAAAATCAAATATTTCAGTCAAAAACTTATTCACGTCAAATTCAAACTTTGCAAATACACAGCCTACTTTCCTGCCCAGTGAACACTAGTGAGATTCATGACACTGTAACAAAAATACCTTATTGGTCTGCAAGAATAATTTGGCAGCTCAGTGTCTATTACAGTATACAACATAAATGCAAGAGTAAAATGCAACAACGATCTTACAGGAAGAAGAAAAATTAAAAAAACCAAAGAACTAAATATGAAATGTGTATGCAATAGAGTACAGTATACTGTCAATTACAGTAATACATCAATAAAGAAATAAATTCGCCATCTTCTGCACCTTTAGCCAAATTTCGTTACAGTATACAATACTATAGCAGTTTCTTGGTCTTCTGACAAAAGACTTTTTCTACCTTCCTTAGGCAGTCATCTCTCAGTTCTGCAAAAATAAAGCATATGTATAAAAAAAACAGATACAATGATTTTGACAATAACAAATTTGAGGATGTACATGTGCTATAGTTTACTGGACACAGAATAGTGAAATTTCATATAATCTCATATAAAGTAGTTACTGTAATTATACTGTATGTGTAAGCGGTATAAAATCCTGTCGATGATTCTAGGATGCAATTTCTAAAGCACAATCACCTGTGCTCCTGTTTATATTATCCCGATATCCCGAGATTCTGAGTGGTTTATCGTCATTTTTGCTACTGAATGTTTACTGGTGGATAAATGTGTGCTATTTGAGTTTACATAGTGACACTTGAGTTAATTATACTCTGTGTTTGTATTTTCTGAATGAGAACATGGTTAAACCACTGTAAAATAAGGGCATTTTTGTGTAGTTTTGCATAAATCATTAAGAAAATTGGAATGTGTGTGGAAACAAGTGAAACGTGTTTATAGTTTTGAGAAATGTGTCTTTGTTTTGAGAATTGAATAAATGGTTTGGGAAATTGTGTCAAATGAATCAGTTATAGTGTGTTAGCAATCGAGAAAAACTGTAAAAGTGTAAATGTGTCTAATATTGACAATTTTTATCATTTAGCCCATTTAGTACAAAATGTTTGAATTTAGGAATTTAATCAGATCATAACTATTATCAAGTAAATAATATTTCATTCATCCACCCACAAAATGTATTATGCTATTTTAACAGTTCTAAAGCTAGTGTACATTTTGATAAACTCCCAGCCTACATTCACACAACCCAGTGACTACTGCCCTCTTAGAGCGGACCACAAACTATGATTTACTCATTATATGCTGACAATTTCAGTCTTATGTGAAGCTGCGTGACCAAACGGGTGGAAAACTTCCTCAGTCTAATTCCCTCAGATGATACTGCAGGTGTTTCAAACATGGTCCAGAATGCTAAACACTCACATGAGGATTCCTGTGAGCACCAGTCCAGCTTAAGATGACTCAACTTTGAAATCTTATTGTTTCTCATTTAAAGTCCATGAGTTAAATTGTGCATGTTTTTGAAGATTATATATAAGAGGTTATGGCAGGTCATGTAAAGGCTTTGTGTGAATTTCAACACAACTCTGTTGAAGACTGACTATATATGAATTATGCAATCTAATGCATAGGGGAGGTCACAGGGTCATTTATATATTGACAGAAGGGCAGAGGTCTGAGAGCCTAACGTGTCAAAGCTGCAAATATCAGTAACTCTTCAAGTTAAGTTAATGCAAACAGCAGTGCTTTTACAGCATTTATTAATCTTGGTTAATGTCATTTTTTTTACAATAAATACAGTAGTGGATACAATAAAGTGTTGTTGGGAGGGGATATTTGCTCTCAATGACCCTACAAATTCAAAATATGAGGAAAATAATAATTATATATATAGAGAGAAAATATTTAGCTTTAAATATTTTTTTACTATTGAAAAAAAACATACATTGACTACAACATAACATAATAAATCACTTAATATTTTGTCGTTTTGCATTTGTTTTTCATAATTTGTTTTATGACAGCATGGCCAAAAATGATGTCGCCATAATTTAGCATGTTTTATTATGTTATCACAAATTAAACAATGGACTCCAAGCACATCTATGCAATATGCTTACAAAATCTTTAACCCAATTTTAATAATATCTAAGTAAAGGGTGATGTCAAATTTCTTACTCCAGACATTTTTAACATTTCAGGGATTAACATGAATTAGTAAAATATTTAAAAATGAACACTGAACTAGATTAATGCTGTGTACATTCATTGTTAGTTCATGATAATGTAGGCATTCACCAGTGTTAATGAACTGAACCGAAGTCTTACCCATATAGAGACACTGGAGTCCAAACATCACCTTATGCATTCAGGTTAGATTGACGATTCACATAAATGTGTACCATATTTGCTGGAGTAAATATTTCACTTTCCCCCAAATAACTTTGACTCCATGAAATGATTAACAGGGTCTTTTTAATCTTTTCTTTTTTCCCAAATCAATTTGAACAGCAATCACATTCCCTGTTTGGCACATCATATTCTTAGAAACTTTATAAAGCAGCATTAAAATGTTACATAATTACAAGAAGTCCTTTTATAATTGAAATTCAGGAAAGCACCAAGTTATTGTGTCCAATATACAGAACAGACCATGAAGAGAGCTCCATCTGCACAGTTCTTACCACAGGATGCCAAATATAGACCAGAAACCGCTTGCATACAGACACAGAGGATGAGTACACAAAGCAATACATTTACATACAGAAGCACAGCGAATGTTGGTGGTTACTGAAGGCAACGTATGCCGATCGTGTTTGAGAAGCAACAAGTTCAAACGCATACTGGAAAGAAGGAGCTGCAGCATCTAGAGAAACGAACTGAATGCTGCAGCTTCCTGTGTGTGTGTGTGTGTGTGTGAGACGCGCCACAATGAGTGTACTGAATGTGCTTTAAGGCTGGAAAACCGCTGATGTGTAAGTAAAAGCTGTGATGTTAGTGTGCTGGGTTAGGAATTAAAGCTGTGTTAGTGTCAAGTCACTGAGATGACAAGTGTGAAATCTACATCTAAGTCTCAGATAACTTCAACTGTCCTCCACATGATGACAACACGGTCCAGCACCACTTCTGAAGCGCTTATTAATGAACAGAAAAGACTCTGGAATATCCAGATATTGCTTCCTGTCCACGCATGTAAAGTTTGCATTCAATTGTCAGAAATATATACTAGGCTACAAACAAATGATGGTTACATTTTGTTTTAATGTGTCCATATCACTGTAGTTATTGAGTGATATTAATTAACATGTACTTACATGTAATTATGCATAATTTACTGTTATTACTATAGTAAGTACATGTAACATGTGCAACAAGGACACCAAAATAAAGTGTTACCTAATTACTTTAATTGTACATTGATGAAAAATGGTTACACTATATTTTAATGTGTCTTTGATACTGTAGGTACCAAGTAATATTAATTAACAACATGTACTTACTATATTGGGTAAACTGCATGTCATTATGCATAGTTTACTGTTATTACTATAGTAAGTACATGTAACGGGTAACATGGACACTGTAAAATAAAATGTTACCCAAATGAGTTCAACACTGATGGAAAGAATGACTTTTTAAAACTGATGACCAGGCATCAATCTGTCCAAAAACTGCATAATTACACACTGAGATATTTGTTCAGTTTGAGAACAGCGTAAAAGTTAAATGTTCTCATTGTGCATTCATTGGTCACAACAAAGAAATATGTTCCAGAATGTACAGTACAAATATGAAAAGCCTTCAATGCCAGTAAATGGAAATGCTCTTGAATAATAATAATAATAATAATAATAATAATGATTACATGAGTGAAAGAGGGTGAAGAGATCACTTTCTCCCCCTAACAGTGGCTCTACAATAAGGCTTCTTTCAAAATGTAAAGGACATCAAGGAAGAAAACTCAAAACCACAAACATTCACATGAAGAGCCAGAGAATGTTGCTTTTAAAACAAAATAATATTAAAGATCTGTCTTATTGATTTGCATTCAGATCAAGCTATTTACAGTGTTTGCGTGAGAGTCTCGTGGCCCGTCTGAGATTACTGATGCTGGAGGGGACATGTCTGGATCCCCTCAGGGTTTGGAGCTGGTAGATATGCTCTTTCACAAACCGCTGCCATTCAGTCGAGCAGCAGATTCAGCCGTTCTCTCATCCTGGATCTCACTGGGTACTGTCTGACAAAAACCATCTTATGAAGATTCCCCTTCAGCTTTCCTGCCTGCAGAAAGAGCCAATGCCGACACCATTAGACAAACGGGAACGCATCAAAGGCTTGTGATTGTTCTGTACAGTACAGTGTGACAGTATTTGCTGCTACTTCTTTTAGTCTTTGGGTGAAGGACAGGGGTCAGACTCACCAAACATTCTTAAGAACAATTCTTTTCACTTGCTTTTTTCTACCTTAATGGGTTAGTACACCCAAAAAGGATTTTTTTTTGCGATTATTTACTCACCCTCATGTCGTCCCAAACCCATAAGACCTTTGTTCATCTTCGGAACACAAATTAAGATACTGTATTGTTGATGAAATCCAAGAGTTCTATTTTATCCTCAATAGAAAGCAATGAAATTACCACATTCAAGGTCCAGAAAAGAGAGACAAATTTGTTTTTGTATTCTCATCACTTCATAACATTAAGGTTGAACCACTGTAGTCACGTTGACTATTGTAATGATGTTTTTACTACTTTTCTGGATCATGAATGTAGTAATTTCGTTGCTTTCTGTTCAGGATAAAAAAACTCGTGGATTTCATCAACAATATCTTAATTTGTGTTCCGAAGATGAACATAGGTCTTATGGGTTTGGAACGACATGAGGGTGAGTAATAAACAACAGAATCTTCATTTTTGGGTGAACTAACCATTTAAGAATAAAATTATGAATATTTTATATTCCTAAATCAATTTTTTGACGACACTACAATAAGGTTTTATTTGTTAACATTATTTAACATGAACTAACAATTATCAATACTTCTACAGCATTTATTAATATTAGTCAATGTTCATTTCAACATTTACTAATACATTTTCAAATTCAAACATTGTATTTGTTTACATTAGTACATTTATGCACTATGAACTAACACAATGAACAATTTTGCTAACATTAACAGATTAAAAAATTATTTTCAAAATATATTGTTAGATCATGCAAGCTAAAGCACTTAATAATGTTAACAAATGCACTCATAGAAGAAAAGGTTCCATATACAATCTTAAAGGGTTCCGTCAGGCACTTCAGAAGCACACAAAGAAACTTTCTTATGGATTTAGAATAATAACTTAAGAACATTGTTTTGAGAATCTTGCTCCAGATGAAACGAATATAATAAAGGAAGTTAAAGCTTTTCTTCATGTCTAAATAACGAGAAACATCTTTTCTGTAATGCAAGTCATTATACTTTGAGATGTAGTGGAGTAAAAGTTATACTATATATACTTGACAAATGTGCTTAAATATTGTAGCAGAGTACAAATACATTTACCGTCAAGTCAACAACTGTGGAAATCTGCAGGCAAAGTTGTTATTTAAACTTGGTGGAAATGTATTCGAGATCAGCTCAGACACTGTCTACTACAATGAGAGCGATTATGAATATCTGGAAGCATGTGACTTTCAATAGCTTCCTGGGTCATATAGAGCAGTGTCTCCCAAACCTAAGGCCTGTTGCATGAAGTTAGTTGAACAAACTATGGCCTGGCTTCACAGACAGGGCTTAACCTAAGCCAGGATTAGGCCTTAGTTCAATTAGGTCATATAAGTAGCTATTATAAACATTCACTAGAAAAAAACATTACTAGTGACCATCTTGAGACAAAACAATGACACTGACATATTTTAAGATATGTCTGTACAAGTTACTTTCAGTTAAAACAACTCAAACATGCATTTTAGTTAAGAACTAGCTTAAGCCTCGTCTGTGAAACTGGGGGTATGGGTTTAAGAGTAGGTTTAAAGTTGACTAAACCATATAAATCCAACCTGGTTTAGATAAGCATCAGTGGGCTAACAACACTCAATATAAAAATTGTGTGTGTCCCAATTAATCACATCTAACAAAAGTTGGTGTATATGTTTATGTTATATGTACATAAACTTATGTTAGATGTGAAAAATCTAGATTAAATCGATTTGACATCGACTTAAAACGCATTTATTATGCAAGAATAAACACCACTGCTGCAGAGAAGGCATCTGAATGAAAATATAATAATTTATATAGGTTCAAAGAGCTCAGAAGAAAACGTAAGCTTAATCAGTTTAAAAGGTTTATGTTTTGAAGCTTGTATTTATATGTATATATGTGTTGATTTAAATGCAGTTTAATATTAATTGTCAAATATACATACAGTAATTACTTTACTCACAGCCGATTGGTCCAGTTTTGGTTTGGGATCTCAAACCCAGAATAAAATCTGCTCTGGAGCAGGTTAGCAATGTAGCATAAGTTACTATGGTGATTAAAAACCAATCCAGCTTCTTGAACCCGAAAAACCAGAGTATGCTCAACCCAAGGGCGTAGATTTGGTTTCAACATTGGGGGGGTTGAACGTGTGCTGCCTGTTTGTTTTTTTGTTTTGTTTTTTATATTAAAAAATAATAATCTGTTTTATGTGTAGTGTTATTGGATAATCTATCTATCTATCTATCTATCTATCTATCTATCTATCTATCTATCTATCTATCTATCTATCTATCTATCTATCTATCTATCTATCTATCTATCAGAACTTTATAAAATGTATGTATAATCATTCATCAAATTCTAACATAACGGTGATTCTAAAAAGAAAGAAATTATGTTAAATATTGAAACCGCCAGTAGGCGGCAGCGATTCGCTTTTTTATTGAGTGAGTGAGTCACTTAAATCGTTCATTCAGCCAATTCGTTCAAAAGTCAGATTAATTTAGGAAGAAAACAAACACCGATGTGAATATTTTTGTCATTGATCATTACAGACACTATTGAAAAATGAACAAACAAAACAGACGGCTGTTTTGGTAACTGGTTACAGTTACACTGATAGTTATGGCTACATTGTAATGGATTAGCTAGCTGAAATATGAGTGTATTACACAACATTCTCATACCTCCTTCTCAGTACATGCTTTATTCTTTTTAACTGACCAGCGGTTTAATATAGTTGGCTGGGCAGCGGTTCTCTTCATTTTTGGTGCTACCTGCGCTCTCTCATTCAAACAGTACAGCTCCACTCGCGTTGTTTTGGTGAAAGAGCGACGCGCGTTGGTTGGGCGTTACCAATCGGTTCAATGGAGGGGGAGAATATTTTTGTCTAATTTATTATGACAAACTCATATGTGAATACAAACAAAATTATTGTTACAAAATAAATGAATTCTACATATTTTTCATTTGATCTGCTGTGATTTTCATGTTGAAATATTGGGGGGGTTGTAACTGAAGCATTTGAATATTGGGGGGGTGACCTCCCCCCCCATCCCCCCCACAAACTACGCCCCTGGCTCAACCTAATCTCAAAATTAGCCGTGTAGGAACTGAAACCAGCTTCATGTAACAGGCCTCAGGTTCTCAGAGTCAGGGTTGAGAAACACTGATATAGAGGTCACACTTCAGAATGAATTACTTCCTAGACACCATAAACTCTGAAGCATCGGTCAAATCAAGCGATGCACACAAGGAGCATGATGTAGAGTGTATGAAGGTAATGTCTTACGTGTGCAGAGTGCATTAAGGTTGTTTAGTGATCCTCCAGATGAGAAGAAGGCCCAGACGGCCATCAGCAGCGTAATGACGTACACAGGAGGCAGACTGCCTTCATACAGCGGGTTCAACAGCGACTGAAACAAAGAACGAGAGAACGTTGGAGACTAGTAGTAGACACTACTCCATTTCTGTCACAGACAGAGTTTGGATTCTTGACACTGTCACAATTGGATGAACTGAACTGAGCTGGATGATGATATCACCGTTTTCTCCAAAGCTCCAGCTGAATTGAACTCATTTCATATTTAATGATCTCTTTACACAGTTACTGAACAGAACTGAATCAACACTGAATGGACTTCAGCTGAATAATAACACTGTTGTCTTTTTAGAGCTGCTTTACAGTGGAATTAAACTCTGTTTGCATTAATCAATCATTTTCCTGTTAATCGCTGTAAAGCTGCTTTGAAACAATCTGTATTGTAATAGAGAGCTATAAAAATAAAGGTGACTTGATTAGACATTTATCATATGTTAATATCAAAGTCATAAATGGGACCAAAGTTTGCCAAGCAATAAAATAAAGCAATCTATGAGCAATAACACTTTCTGGGGAAAGTTTATTTAGCGAGGCACAAGGATAATCCAAGCTGTGCGTATGAACACAAAGCACAGTCCCGGTCCTGTGACATCATGACGGTTTCAGGTAACGTGAACCTCTGCTGCCACTTCCAGATGAAACATTAGACATCTGAGCTGCTATTCAATCATCTGAGCAAGCCTTTCTGAAACAGCGTTACCATGAATTAGCATGGAGTGCATGTCAAATGTCTGCCGTAACTTTATAGCTTCACAAGCTACAGTTGTTCATCAAGCATAAAGCTGGGCCTCTCCAATGACAATTTATATGCCAAGCTTATGCTTGGAGTAATTGTTTAATGTTTCTGAAAGATGTCTCTTATGCTCACCAAGTCTTTTTTTTTTTTTTTTTTTAACCAAAAAGACAAAAAAATGTAATATCACTGTGAAATATTATTACACTTTAAAATAGCATTTTTCTATGTGAATCGCGTTAAAATGTAATTAATTCCTGTGATCAAATCTGAATTTTCGGCATCATTGCTCCAGTCTTCACCGTCACATGATCCTTCAGAAATTATTCAAATATTATGATTTGCTGCTCAGTACGGCCAAGCAATAACAAAAAAAATAAAACAATCTCGAGATTAAAGTAGTTAAATTTCGAGAAAAAAGTTGAGATAAAATGTTGAGAATAAAGTCATTAAATTATGAGAAAAAAGTCGTTAAATTACAAGAACAAATTCATTAAATTACGAATTTGTTCTCATAATTTAACGATTTTTTTCTTGTAATTTAATGACTTTATTCTTATAATTTAATGACTTTATTCTCAACATTTTATCTTGACTTTTTTCTCGAAATTTAACAACATTTTTCTCATAATTTAACAAATTTGTTCTCGTAATTTAACGAGTTTATTCTCAACATTTTATCTCGACTTTTTTCTCAAAATTTAACAACTTTAATCTCGAGATGGTTTCATTTTTTTATTATTGCTTGGCCCTAATCCTCTTCCGTAGCTCAGGGAACATGATTATCAATGTAGAAAACAGTTGTGCTGCTTCATATTTTTCTGGAAACTGTGATACATTTTTTAGGATTCTCTGATAAACTGAAAGTTCAAAAGAACAGCATTTATTTAAAATAGATTTTTTTTGTAACAATGTAAATGTTACATTGACTTTTGATCAATTAATGCATACTTGCTGAAACATTCTTAAAAAAAAAAAAACAACAACCCGAAACTTTGACCAGTAGCATATGTGCAGTGATGAATAGATTGGAGATGTTCTTGTCTTTCGCCATCATTTAAAAATAGTGTGATGGTTAACGAGTGGCCATCTAGTGCCTTAGTTGTGTTGCAGTTCAATTGCAAATAAAGTGACTGGGCTTAGATTTAAACACTTTTTAAATGAGACCAATAAGAGATGTGAAGAAAGCAAATCAATGTCTATAGAAATATTTCTCAGAATGTCGCAACAGACCACAAAAGTGGTCTCTAGTGAACGCTGTTGCACTTTTGGTTCAGTGCGAGCATTTATTAAAGCGAATAAAGATAAACCATATGATTTTAATAAAATCTAATACTTTCTTAACTACAAGTATGACATATTGCACAAGAAAACTGAATACATGAAATCAAGTGTCTGGATCAACTAAACTGAGTGGACTTATAAAAATTAACTTACAATGCATTATATAGAAACTATTAGTAAAAGAATAAGGAACTTGAACTTGTGACTTGGCATTGAAGGTGAACGTGATTTCACCAAGTACCACATGTTCCTGGATCAACATCTCTGTTGATCCTGGAACAACATTCCAATCAACCAATCAGATTTGAGGGACAAGTTTAACGTTTATATGTTAAGTTTAGGCTTGCAACCAGGATAAGGTGCTTCTACATTAATGTTATTCACCTATCTTTCCCCTCTGATTTTAGGGAGAAGTTATGGGTAGGATTAGGTTTAGGGGTAGGAATAGACTTAAGACTAAATTTTCAGACAGGAATGTTGTTCCAGGATCAACAAAATATGTATTACTTGGCAAAATCATGGTGACCTGGCATTGAAGGGCTATGACCTCACATCACTGACAGGTTAACATGTTCAGGACGAAATGTGTGTGTCCATGTAAAGCTCACCAGGCCAGCGACTAACAAGTGGAGACATACGACAGCAGCGATGACCCACCAGCGGCTCTTCTCACAGCCCTCGAAGAACACCACGCCCCAAAACGTGTGCAGCAGCGTCAGCGCCAGAGTCATCAGCGCTACACATCAAACACACAAGCCTTAAAGCAGCACTTCACAAGCTTTTGACACAATTTCCCAATACACCCCAAATAATAGCAGTTATTTCAATAGATCAACTTAAAGTGCATGAAAATGAGAAATGCTGCCTTGGCAGAAATTAATTAAAATTTAAGTTTTAAGGAAGGATGTTTCTATACATGATGGTGAAATTTTAAACCAGTTACAAATATCAGTCTGAGGTTGTTCTGGTATTTGACATTTGAGATGGTTTCATGGTTTCATTAAAATGCTCCGTTTCAATAAACATTACATTTTAATTACAATGAACTGAAACAATCAAGAAAATTAATATATTAATATATGTGTGTGCTCTTGATAATGTAATATACATGTGTTTCTTGTAAAAGTAGTACCTAGCAACCTTTACTCTGTGTCACAAAAAAGGAAGCTGTGCTTCTGTATTTCATTGCCAAATCCAGATTACAATTAACAACTAAAAACCTATATAAGATGTTTGATATTCATTTTTAATAAAACTGATTCTAGACTGACTTTGTTTAAACCCATTTCAAGGCTGTCAGAATACATCCAGAGGACTAGAAATATCACAGGACAAAACAAAATGTTTCAGATATTTTCTGTGAGTGACCCATGTGGCATCAAGGGTAAATCATTTGCTCCCAGCGATTTTTAGAATAGAATATACAGCTTTCCCAACAGCAGGACTGGTTTTGTGTTTGTTATTGCTGACATAAAAACGCCACACCTAAATTTTGAAGCTGTTAATTACTCTGCATATCTGGATGGCCCACAATGCTTTGCAGGAGCTCACCTGCTGTAATGAAGTAATACTGTGAGTCTCCATAGATGCCGACCGTCCCAGGACCCAGAGAGTCAGACAGGATGTTGATCATGGAGAACGCACCACTCATGATGCCAAAGCCCAGTCCAGCCACTGCACACAAAACACACCAACAACCTGATAAAACCTGCTAAAGGTGCCATCTAGTGATCTTAAACAGGCAACATCAAAAACAACATCATGCTGAGCAGCACATAGTGTGACAGGAACACAGTTTACCATAAGCCATCTGCCGGACTGAAATGGCCAAACCGTCGTCATCACTAATGGCTGCCAGACCCTCGTTGGCCTTCCTGATGAATCAATGCGAGAGTTAAAAATTTATCACCGTTTCAAGGAAACAGGTTCCCTTACAACAGCTGACAGCAGGGAATCCATTTGACTTTGCAATCACCAACAAAGAAAAACACAACAACGGACAAGTAACACAGGGACCTTCTAGAGCAGGAGTGTCCGATCCTGGATCTGGAGATCTACCTACCTGATCAAACACACCTAATTATCAGGTGATCCTGAACATCTTAATTAGCTGCTTCAGATGTGTTTGATCAGGGATGAAGCTGAACTTTGTGGGAAGGAAGATCTCTAGGAACAGGATTGGGCAGCCCTGCTCTACAGCATCATCTGAAAGAAGCTATTATTATTATTCCTTATTTCAGAACAAATTCCAAAATCATGACATTTATTCTGTAATTTATACTTTTGTAAGACAATGCAGGCAGTTTTTCCATGTACTGCTGAATTTTGAGGCTATTTTGCTTCCATAACATGACTAGTGGAAAGAAAACATTCAAAATAGACATTTAAGTGTTCATATTACACTTTCCCCCGGTTTCACAGACAAGGCTTAAGCTAGTCCTAGACTAAAATGCATGTTTGAGCTGTTTTAACTAAAAGCAACATATACTGATATACCATAAAATATGTCAGTGGCATTGTTTTGTCTCAATATGCACACCAGTAATGTTTTTTTCTAGTGAACGTTTATAAAAGCAATTTAAATGTCATAATTGAACTAAGGTTTAATCCTGGCTTAGGCTAAACCCTGTCTGCGAAACTGGGCCTTTATCTATTTAACTTTAAAGGCCCTTTTCCTCATGATTTTTTTCTCCTGCAGTTACTCAGAAAACTCCACTTCAGCAGCTATATAATTTGCCTGATTTTATACTTTATACATTTTATTCCTAAAAACTATGTATCAAAAATGTATGTTTTTTCTGGCTGTTGACAGCATTGTATCTAATATGTCAACAAAGTGAAGCAAGAATTTTGAACCTGACTTTATCCAATGTTCACATTTCTGTTCTAGAAATACAAATATGAACACAAATGAGTACATATTTAATTAGACACTGCCTCATTTGTGTATTTAAACATAACATCTCAGAAAACTTGTAAAGCAACAGTTTTCTTAATGTACTGTGATTAAACAAGTGGGGAAGTAAATGTGGATATCTGTTAGTTATAATCCTTAGCCTTAAAAAGTTCTAGAATCTGAGCCTTTCTAAAAAAAACTAGCTCGTATGTTTGAGGTGTGGAGTCGTCATGTTTGGCACTGAGGATTTCTTATCATTTATGAGTCTTACCGGAGCAGTCTGTAGTAGGCAAAACGAAACACTTCCTGGAGCAAGACCGAAAAGAAGACTCCAAAAATCAGCAGGGCCCTCGGCAGGGTGGGATCCTGTGACCCATTGCTAGCCTTCACAGCGATGAACCACACCAGAGAGGACAGCAACAGAGACAGCAGCCAAAAAAACGCCCTGAAACAAACACATGTACCATCTGCCTGTATTCTCCACTTCTGCCTCCTCCCATGGACTCCAAATAAACATTCAGATGTGACTTTAGACTTCATTAAAATCATGGAAATCAGACTTATTCTAATATTTAAATGTTCATAAACTGCTGATTTGTTAAACATTATATAATGAAAAATAATGTGTTATCCAATAAAATAATGTGTTATCCAAAACTGAGCCTGTCTCTTACAAAACAAACAAAAAAGTCTTGTGGAGCTGCCAGGGTTGGTGCTATATTCTCTGTGTGTGTATAAAACACGCTTATGTTCAATGCATTATGTATATGACTGTAGATGTTGTGAGTGAAATGTGATCACATGACTTAACTTACCCTGCGATCAGAATGATGACTCTTAATGGATCTTTGGCGATAGTAAAAACAAACAGGGCGAAAGCTGGACCAAACGCTATGAAAGCACAGCCAAAAAACACTGCCAGAGTCATTCTGGACGAGCTCCTTTCCTTTATAATTAACTGAGCTATCCGATCATTCGGTTATGAGCAAAAATCGGGCTCGAACAGAAATATACTAAAGGTACAGCAGCAGTGTTGTGAAAATAAACACGAACAACGCCTGTAGAGACTTAATTCTCCATCAATCAGAGATAGTTTAAACCTGCCAATTTCATTTGCAGCGTTACAATACAGACAAATCTCAGAACTGTCCTACACAGCCAAATAAAGAATCGATCTATCAAAGACTTCAAAGCTAATAAATCCGACGATATTGGCGCAGTTTAAATCGTCCTTCTGTCAGCGCTTTGTTCGGTAACATTTTCAAACTTAATCTTCAGTTTCTCTTTCCCGAATAAAAAACACACGCGACACTTCCGAGGGCTTTTGTTTGGTTTAAATGATTGGTTTACGCTTCCGGGTTCACGTCCCCTGCACCGCACGCTCCTGCCGCTGAGTGGTGCTGTCAGTGTCACTAGTAAACAGGCATGTAAACACAAAAGCTCAAGCAGTTATCTAAAAATAAATTTATATTCTGCGTAAAAGTTTGGTGCTGACTGCTGGGCGATTACTGAGGGCTTAAATGAAGAAAGAGTAATTTGGTGTGGGGATTTTAATGCACAAAACACAGTATGAGGGAGGAACAATAAATGATGCATCTTTGTTGAGCATTAATATGGTGATTAAACCCGGGTGGATGTAAACAAAGGCTGTATACTGTACTTGATCGAACCCTTATCTCGCACACGCTAATTGGAGTAATTCAAAAAGGTGGCAGGTGGATATATGAAAAATTGGGGAACATTTTTAGAAATGAGTGATGGAACTGGAGTTTAGGGCATTTAACTCATAAACTCGCAGACTGTATCAGTAAAACAAAATGTGTCATCAATATGTATTCCAGTAAAGGGAGGAGGAAAGACTGGATTGTACCTTGGTGGAATGAGGATTGTAATATAGCGATTAAAGAGAAAATTAAAACTTTTGATATTCTAAAGAGAACTCCCAACAGGCAGAAATTGATAAGAGCACAAGCTGAAGTCAGAAGGAAAAAGAATATTGGGCAAATTTCTGTAATAGTACAGGTAAAATACTCCAAAACAGGACATTTGGAGAATGATCAAACAGATAAGTGGCATGAGGAAAGAATTTCAGGAAAGAATTATCCATGGTTACACTTTATTTTAAGGTAATATAGCTACATTGTACTTATATAAATACAGAATAAAATTAACTACATGTAGCCTACTTACTATAGAGTTATGCTAAGGGTTTGGCTTAGGGTTACTTTTGATTATGCATAATTTACTGTTATTACTATAGTATAAATGTAGTAACATGTAACTATGTCACCTTAAAATAGAGTGTTACTTTATTTAGTTTTTATGACAAAATAGCAATAAATGATGAAGAAAAGGCTGAGATGTTTCGGAGCGTCTTCATTCGTATAATCTATCAAATGAAAGTAAAGAGATAAGGAGTAAAACGCAAAAAGAATATCCAAAACTTATGGAAAAGATAGTGTGTTGGGTGTTAATTTCTTTTATCCTAAGAGAGCACTGAAGTCAATAAAAATATCAGCTCCACTTTATGATGGAGTCAGTTTGTTAAAACATTTGTGATAGAAGTGCATTAGAAGTGATTCCAAACTTTTTCAGTAAGATCTAGAGTGAAGCTTTAAAAAGAAAGGAGCTTTAATTATTCTTATAAGGACACCAGGGAACGATACTTGTGATCTTTTGAATTACAGAGCTATAAGCTTTGACTGATCATTTGTATGCAAATTAATGGAAAGGATGATAGTGAATCAAATAATGTATTATTTGGGAATTTCAGAGATGTGTCTGTAAAGGGGAACACTGGACCATATTTCGGATTAAAGATTTATTATAACTATAAAAGTAAAGATTGGTAAAAATATATGCAATAACAGTTTGATACACTAAAAAAAATATGATCAATAGCCAAGCCGGCAATTTATGTTTACATTAACACATCAAAATAATTTGAAAAATAATAATGATGACGCCTTGATTTTACGGAATCATAGGAGTTGTGGTCTTCACATCTTACAGGCGGTGGAAAAGAATCGGGATGGTACTCGGCAGAAATCATGTTCATGGATGAGATTATAAACGTCACTGTAGTATGAAGCAGAGCAGGGCCGAGTGCTGTGCGAGCAGAAACGAGGCCGCTGGAGCGATTGCTAATGAGAGATGAACGCCACATGTCTCGATTGCAGTGGAACTTTTATTATGCCGCAGTCGCAGCTTCAGCTTCTTCCGGTCAAGAGTATGTGGGGTAAAAAAGCCCTGTTTTATCATATTAGATACATTTGTGTGTTGAAAGATGTTATAGTGCTACTCTGTGTGTTTGCTCAGCGGCTGCTATGAGACACTTGTTGCACACTGCAGTAAGCTAGATCGACATTAACATGGTACTCACTGTAAATCAAGAAAACGGGATTTAAACAATAAGACTAACTGTGTTGAGCTATATAACAATGATTCGTTTTCTGTTGATGATTGTATCCAAACAGTTGCTCACCTGTCAAATAAAACATAATATTAAGCAACTTTGGTTTTTCCACGGTTTTCTACAAAATAAAACCGGAAACTGAGGGTAACGCAGGTATGATGTCATTGATAGGCGACGCATGGATACGGTTCGTGTCCTAGTTAAAATTGCTTATTTCTGTGGATTTAAACATTCTTGGAAACATTTGGGATAATGTAAGTACACAAGTCAATCAAATATATAACATTCTAGTGGTTTTGGGATATTTTAATCCAAAATTCTTACATATTGTGCCTTTAAGTTTTTAAGTTGAAACAGGTGAATTTTTTAAAAGTGTAAATGAAGGATTTGTAACATGATATCTGTTCTTGTATATGATTGTTGGACATTTATGGTTACTAAGACTGAACTTGAGTCAGAGCAGATAAGCGCATGTTTTAGTCTCATGTATTTTATGTAATGCTATCATTATGGCCAGTAATTGCCCTGTGAATGGTACCATATCTGATTCTGATGTTTTTAGTTTTGATATATAGACAATCCCCACTTCTCCTTTTTCTGGATCCTGAATTACAAATACTCACTTTAATGTAATTAAGTAGTTTTTGTGAAATTGTACTTTTTTTTAAGTACTTTAAAAATTGTGTACTTTTTCTTGAGTACATTTTAAGTGATGTAACTTTACTTTTATTCTGCCATTTTCCTTCCGTTTGTGATCATTTCATGCGTTTTTAATTTTATTTTTATCCATCAACGTGGAAGTCTTGTGATTTCCATCAAATCAAATCGCGCAGAAAACTTTTAAGCATTAGTTCACCCAAAACTGAAAATTCTGTCATTAATTACTCACCCTCATGTTGTTCCAGTCCCGTAAGACCTTCGTTCATCTTCAGAACACAAAATTAAGATATTTTTGATGAAATCCAAGAGGTATATGACTCGTCTAGACAGCAGTATAATCAACACTTTCAAGGTCCAGAAAGGTACTAAAGACATCATTAAAACAGTCGGCGTGACTGCAGTGGTTCAAACTTCATTTTATGAAGCGAAGAGAATACTCTTTGTGCGCAAAAACAAAACAAAAATAACGACTTTATTTAACAATATCTTCTCCTCTGTGTCATTCTCATACGTTGTTTACGTCCAGCGCTTCCAGGTTCTACGTCAGAACGGCGACTCATTATTGGTCGGCTCCTGCATCAGCATCACATACATATTTTTGTTTTGTTTTTTCACACAAAAAGTATTCTTGTCGCTTCATAAAATGAAGGTTGAACCACTGCGGTCACGTCGACTGTTTTAACAACGTGTTTAGTACCTTTCTGGACCTTGAAAGTGTTGATTATTTTGCTGTCTATGGACAAGTCATATACCTCTCGGTTTTCAACAAAAATATCTTAATTTGTGTTCCAAAGATGAATGAAGGTCTTACGGGTGTGAAACGACATGAGGGTGAGTGTGAATTAATGACAGAAATTTTATTTTTGGGTGAACTAACCCTTTAACCACAGCAATAGATTGCCGTTAACTACTGTTAATCATGGCTGATGTGGATGCATCCTTCAAGCATCAGTTCAATCGAGATATCAGCTTCTTCTTCCAATTTGAAGAAACATATTAAAGTAAATATCTGATTTCTGCTTACTAGAGGATTCGTATCTACAGGGCCTGAAATTTGGCAAGAGGTCGGATCACAAGAGGAAGACGCTAAATACAAGTGTCAACGGTGTCTAAAATGTTTACACATTCGACCGGATTGCTTTCATAGTGTGGAGATGCTCATGTGGTCGAATGCATTCGAACAGCCACAAAAGACTGCCTACTGTCCGCTTACTGACCTAATGAGTAAACATTATTTGACTACTTTGGTTTGAAGATGAGAAACGTGTGAAGCACAATGTTCTCTCACCATTCCTGATTTCTAACATGCAATTCGGTGTAGTCTTGCAGCTATCAGAGCAGAAAGGAAAGCTGCTGCTGCTCTTCATATGTTTTCCATCGTCTTCGGGCACATTCATATGTAAATTGCATGTATACTAACATAAAATAGTTGCTTTTTCATAAAATCAAACCCGTACTATATCCAGAGCATACCGTTTTGGTCATGTTCTTCATGTGCCTGGATCCCGATAGTTGCCACTTGGGGCTAACAGTAGGGTTTAAACCATACTTTGTTAAAACTGACCATGCAGACCAAAAGTAAGGCCTATAGAGAATTTAAACTAGGTGAGATGGTTGTACCATTTGTTGCGAATAAGATACAAGAACTCACAACAAATGGCCAATAGGGGGCACTACAATAAATGTAAAGTCAAATTTGCATTGCGAGGTAACACCTTACCCATGTCAAGTTTGGAGTTCAGAAAGATTCTCTGGAGTCCTGTTATCAATAATGCAACAGTAGAGCATGGAGCTAAAAATGCAAAGATCATAGGTTTGATTAACAGGGATTGCAAAATTTATACCATAAATGCAATGCAAGTTGCCTTAATGTGGATAAATGTGTCTGTTTAATGTAATAGTTATCAAAAACATGGATTATTCATCATGGCCACACCTAGCTAAAATGTTCAGTGCATTCAGAAAGTATTTTGATCGCTTTATTTTTCAAATTTTAAGTTGCAGATTTATGCGAAAATGCTTAATTTTTCTTCACATCAATTTATACACCATACCTGATGTCAAAACAAAAAAAAACAGTTAGTGGTAACTTTGCAAATCTGTCGTTTAATCCGTCACCACTCTTCATTGTTACAGAGTCAGACTTCTTAAGAGGATGATTTTTCGATAAAAACATAGGCAGGTAAACAAATCATCAAAAGGCAAAGTTCTATTTTCATTATTTTAATCATTTTAATCAAACAGCTCAAACAATTGCATAGGATACATAATTGGGTGAGGCTTCTTAAAATTGAAGGAATTATTTAAAAAGGCGTGTAATAATGACCCAAAAGTTATTTCTTTTACTATATCCCTTTTATATACCAAATAGTTCTATTGAATTTTCTAGGATTTACTGTAGCGATTTCCATTAGAGGAGTTTTAAACAATGTAAAAATTATGTTCCCCAATGAAACAAATCCATTGCATTCTTCACATAACATCTCATGCAACCCCATCATTAGTATTTAAGTAGCATGATTGTGTTAATACGATGCGCCGTTACAGGATGCTTCGCATATTTGGTATGATCAGTCAAATAGACAAAAGAGTTTGCAAACATTTGCAGTAGTTATTATAGTCAAAAACATAAGCCATGTCATACAGGCCCAATTTCATATCATTATGACCAATTTATTGTCGCCTACTGCTATTTCACAACATTTTTAATGACTGTAGGTCTATAAAAGCAAGGGTATATCAGCACAAACTAATTTTTGGACCCTCCTCCATAAGGGCCGGACATGAGATCCACACAAATCACATCAAAAACCTTTTGCATTTGGAACAGCAAATTTCACAGAAAGGCCACAAGTTTGCAACACTGCATACTGAGCATTTGTTTTACAATTTTGTGATTTGAGACACATTAGTTACAATCACAGGTTGTGCATTTTGGTACAAATTGATGAAAAAGCTTAAAAAAAAAAAAAAAAAAAAAAAAAATGTAACCTCAAAAGTGCAAAAACATTCTTTTAAATTGTTGGTATGGTTAAGTCCAAAGTCGTAAATTACAGCATTATTTAGTTGAGGTCAAAAAATTGACTTTGGAGGAAACAACACTTGTAGTAAACGTGATGTTTAGAATAAATCAAACCAAATTAGACAGTCACAATAAATTTATTACAAATCCAAGTAAATGCTTTGTTTAAAGAACTGCTGGCTTTGCTACTATTACAAGACATTGTTTGGAAAGAAAATAGGAAGTGTGTGACTATAAGAGATTCCTTTATCAAAGCACCCTCCGTATGGCTGAAGCTGGAGAGCATGTGCGTCAGGCCCCGCTGGAAAGCTTAGTGTGTTGTAAGACTCCATCTTTATAAATTGTTGAGCTCCAGAAGGGTCTGGTCAAGCACTTGGTGCATGTTCAGATTCTCCTCTTTGGCCTGGGCTAGTTTCTCTGGTGATGTGAGAGCAAACAGAGACATGGTGAGACAGCCTTGATATACAACCTCAGAATAATGAAAAACGCAAAGTAGGCTATCACATAAATTGAGAAGGCAATCAAATCTTGACAGTTGTGATATAGGAACTATAAAAATGAGAGGAATGACAAAAAATGATAATTCTCTAAGAAACCACACTTTAAAACTCTGTAAAGAATTGCACCTAAACCTGTAATATAACCGTCCCTGGAATTCACACTGTTTAAAACCCTGTGCACATTTTTATGATAAAACCCCCATGGATTACAGTGTCTTTTCAGTGCAGTTTCCATATTCCATTTATCAGCACCTTTTATGAGTTTGTAAAGTTTCTGTTCTTCTGTCAAACCAGCTATTAACAAGCAGCCATGTCTGTAAGCCATCGGCAGTGTGTAATATGACAGCATTAAATATTAAAAAAAGCTAGAGTATTTTAAATGCACTGTCAATAACACAAGGAACTCCAGCCAGGTTGTGTCTGACTTCAGCAGCATCAATAAGTTGTGGTTCTATCCAAGTTGCAAATTTACGTGACCAAAAAAAAAAAAAAAAAAAAAAAAAAAAAAAAAAACAGGAATATTGCAAAAGCACAAGAAGATTGTCATTGCTGGTTATAACGAAAAATAGAAATGGAAGTTGTTTCACTAACGACTTCAAGTCACGTGACTTTGATGCGCGTCTAAGAATTTATTCTGTAAATGTATTTCCTTTGGAATTTATGAATACTCAGCAAATAAAAGTTTCACCTCAAGCAAATGTTATTCACATCTTGATCTTCCCATTCAGCATTTGTACCAAAATTTCAGCAATATACCAAAATTTGCATAAAATTTCTTCAGTTGAACTAAGTGATGCCCAAACACAGTGAAGTCAAAAAGATGAAAAGAAGAAAAAGAGAAATAAGATAAAGATTCCATTCCAAGGGCAATAAACTACTAAATTAGCACCATTTTTTGACAAAGTTTTCTGATCAAATGTTCTTCTTGATATGATTTTAGTGCTTTAGAGCTTTGATACATCTTGCTTAAACTTCCCTGGATGAGCATACCTTTTTAAAAGAATTTAGGCAATTAGTTTATAAAATAGTTTAGGCCACTATAAAATATTTTTCCTATTTAGCCACATACAAAGTAGAGTGAAATTCATAGACTGAAAACCACATTAAAGGGCACAAAAAGTATTGTCATCGCTTCATAAAATGAAGTTTGAACCACTGCAGTCATGCCGACGGTTTTAACGATGTCTTTAGTACCTTTCTGGACCTTGAAAGTGTAGATTATATTGCTGTCTATGAGTCATATATCTCTCAGATTTCATAAAAAATATCTTAATTTGTGTTCCGAAGATGAACGAAGGTCTTACGGGTGTGAAACGACATGAGGGTGAGTAATTAATGACAGAATTTTCATTTTTGGGTAAACTATTGCTTTAAGGTGCAGCGAATCCCCTAAACAATGCCTCCACATTCACATGGAGTGCAGGAGTCGCTCCTGACCTTAATTATAGCAGATGTGACAACTATAACATTGGTTTAGAATCTTATAGCTGCAAACAAGAAACACTGACGTCAAGTTTGATTTAAGAGTCAGGAGACATAATAACATCTGTCCGTTTTAATCAACTACAGCTGATTTATGCCCTTAAAAAGGTCATGAAATCCTAAAGCACATCTGAGATGTTAACAAAAGGGTTTTATATTCCAGAAAGCAATTTAACTTAGGTTAACATGCAGTGAATTACATGCAGTTAATTTATATATTATACACACTGAACAAAATTATAAACGCAACACTTTTATTTTTGCCCCCATTTTTCATGAGATGAACTTTTTCTATGTACACAAAAGGCCTATTTCTCTCAAATATTGTTCACAAATCTGTCTAAATCTGTGTTAGTGAGCACTTCTCCTTTGCCAAGATAATCCATCCACCTCACAGGTGTGGCATATCAAGATGCTGATTAGACAGCATGATTATTGCACAGGTGTGCCTTAGGTTGGCCACAATAAAAGACCACTCTAAAATGTGCAGTTTCACTGTATTGGGGGGTTTGAAAACCAGTCAGTAACTGGTGTGACCACCATTTGCCTCAGTGCAATACATCTCCTTCGCAGAGAGTTGATCAGGTTGTTGATTGCGGCCTGTGGAATGTTGGTCCACTCCTCTTCAATGGCTGTGTGAAGTTGCTGGACATTGGCAGGAACTGGAACACGCTGTCGTATACACCGATCCAGAGCATCCCGAACATGCTCAATGGGTGACATGTCCGGAGAGTATGCTGGCCATGCAAGAATTGGGATGTTTTCAGCTTCCAGGAATTGTGTACAGATCCTTGCAACACGGGGCCATGCATTATCATGCTGCAACATGAGGTGATAGTCGTGGATGAATGGCACAACAACGGGCCTCAGGATCTCATCACGGTATCTCTGTGCATTCAAAATGCCATCAATGCACCTGTGTTCGTTGTCCATAACATACGCCTGCCCATACCATAACTCCACCACCACGGCCACTCGATCCACAACTTTGACATCAGCAAACCGCTCACCCACACAATGCCATAAATGCTGTCTGCCATCTGCCCTGTACAGTGAAAATGTACGGCTTACGGTAGACAAATGAACATTCAATTCACGGGCAACAGCTCTGGCGGACATTCCTGCAGTCAGCATGCCAATTGTACGCTCCCTCAAAACTTGCGACATCTGTGGCATTGTGCTGTGTGATAAAACTGCACATTTTAGAGGGGCCTTTTATAGTGGCCAGCCTAAGGCACACCTGTACAATAATCATGCTGTCTAATCAGCATCTCAATATGCCACACCTGTGAGGTGGATGGATTATCTCGGCAAAGGAGAAGAGCTCACTAACACAGATTTAGACAGATATGTGAACAATATTTGATAGAAATAGGCCTTTTGTGTACATAGGAAAATTCTTAGATCTTTGAGTTCAGCTCATGAAAAATGGGGGCAAAAACAAAAGTGTTGCGTGTATAATTTTGTTCAGTGTATTATATTATATTATATTATATTATATTATATTATATTATATTATATTATATTATATTATATTATATTATATTATATTATATTATATTATATTATATTATATATGGTTTCTGGAACTGGAAGTTACTCAGAGTTAGTTAAACTTGTCCAAGTAAGCTAACTTTCTCATTAAACCTACTTTTTGGAACAGCCAGGTGTGTAAATAAAGCATATTCAAGAAAACAGTGACATTAGGCATTACTTTTTATGATTTTGTTTTTTAATATTTCAGTCTTCTAGGTTTGAAACTGAAGTTGAAGTCACAGAAAGTGATTTTAGACCTGAGACTGCAATTTATAACACAATGCAATTACATTTTGAAATCTTTGCATAGCTGAATTCTTCACCAAGCTTTCACATCTGCATAGCAAAAAGTAAGTTTCTGACCTTAGTGTTCATTGTGATTAATATGACAAACCATGCAGAAGAACATCTGTATCATTAAGCTTTGAGTGGTTACATTTTTACCTTTTTCATGTGAGGAAACGCCCTTCAATTGGTTTCCATCCAATCACTGCACTGCCTGATACAGGAGTGCACACAACACAGGAGAACTCAAAAATACTCGCCCAGCAGACACAAGAGCGGTTTCTACACGAAACACTGCGGTAAGTTCGAAAACACTTGCGAAGTGGATCCTCGTCCATATCAAACCATGTAAGCTTTTTCTGGCCATAGTTCAGCTAGTGTTCTACACATAATCATATTTATGTAAAATCAAGTATATTTCTACCAATAATGGCACTGATTTTTAAAAGAGGCTTATTAAAAAAGTGTGCCATTTGTTGACAGACTACAGTGCTCATAAAAAAAGATACAGGCTTCAGAAGATCTTTAAAGGTATAGTTCACCCAAAAATGAAAATTCCAAATTTGTACCAAATCTGTATAAATTTCTTTGTTCTGTTGAACATAAAGGAAGATATTTTGAAGAAAGTTTTTTAACAGGCCACATTGGGGCACCACTGACTTCCTTAGTAGGAAAAAAAACTACTATGGATGTCAATGGTGCCCAAAAACTGTTCAGTTTAACACATTCTTCAAAATATCTTCCTTTGTGTTCAACAGAACAAAGAAACGTGAGGGTGAGTAAACAATGACAATTTTCATTTTTGGGTGAACTTTAAGGGATGCATTCTATGAACTGTCCTAATTACAAAGTCCTGAAATTTTAAAATGGTCTTCTACTGATGTTATTATTATACAAATACAGTCTATCAAAAAACAATTTGATTTGTTTACGATATTGTCAATAATATGTCTCTTAGCATTAGGAAGACACTTGGGAGTTTGTTGTCTAATGGCCATATTTTTTAAGTGTGCTTGTCTGCTTGAATCCAAAATTGAGAAGAGTTTTCTTCCAATAGGGATGACGTATATCCGAGTGAGATTTTGGCCCTGAAGACATTTAGGAATATATATTGTTTTTAGTGTTCTGAGTGCTGTCCACAGTGTCCATGAGTCAATAACACTTTATTTTGATGGTCCACTTTAGATATTCTACTAACTGCAAGTAAATTTGCAACTATGTCAACTTATTCTACTAACCCGAACCTAATAGTCTACTAATACTTGAATTATATTCAAATTATATTTGAATACTTGAATACTTGAGTTAGTTGACCTGTAGTTGCAAAGTAACTCATAGTTAGTTGAATGTCTAAAGTGGACCATCTAAATAAAGTGTAACCCACGATTTACCAAAATCTAGATGTCACTACCTGTAATATTTATTCTCACAGATAAAACAGATGATAATAACTTGTGATAACGATAATAAGTAAATAAAATAAATCTCAAGAAACAGGAGGAAACTGAAGCAAGACATTTATTACAGCAGCAGGATAAAGTAAAGTAAAGCAGCAGTGAGCACGTATGACACAGACGCTGCAGTGGAAGTGTCAACATTGTGATAGATACTCTGCTAAACATTGAGCTTATCATGAACTTCTAAATGGACAGTGCTGGGAACAACACACAAATGTTGACCATTCCATTACAGATTACAAAATCAGGAGAGAAAGACAGGACACAAAACTTGAGCTGCAGCATGAGCGCAAATCAGACTGAACAATAATGTCTGATGTCCGTTTTAAAGTCACATGAAGAAAACAGAACAGAACTAGCCATTTGAACAATGCCACAGAGGGGGAAAAACGGAGAGGTGAAGGATGAGAAGGAGACCAAGAGTGCGTTTAGAGGGTAGTCATGTCATTTAGAGCCAGATCCAGCTCCTCGCTGAGGGCTTTACCCTTGAGTTTCTGAGCGTACACCTCATCTGTGCATCATCCCAGAGAAACGACCACAGAGAACACAAACAAACAGACAGAACGAAACAATGAGCAGAAAAAGACAGAATAATGCCGTCAGATGGAGGATTTCAGAGGCCAGTTTCAACTATAAAAGTTTGTTTGAACAACAAGCAATAAGTATGAAATCTTGGTTAGAAAACCTTGGAACAAGCATCCTCACTCAGAGTGTCATCTTGATCAGTCACCCTGAAATGAAACTCCATCCGCAAAAACCCACGATACATGCTCTCACATGTCGTCTACTCATTCAATGAACATCTAAGGTGTCAGTCACCTCACCAAAAACAGATGACATGCAGTTTCAGTACATCAAAAAGACACCAGATCCATCTGCCGAAAACGCACACAATGCCTTCAACCATTTCAAGCAATGTTAGTGTACAACCAGCTCATTTTGATCATGCGAAACAATTTTCCAATTTTCCTATTCCTAATTATGGTTAGGGAAGTTAGAATTGGAATGACTTTATGAAGAGTGAGGCATCAAAACTGCTAACGCACACAATGTACATTGCTGTTATTCTGTCATTAGTTTCACACTATTTACAGGCAGCATAATAAATCTTGAAGATGTACCTTCTAAATCATCAATGGTCTTCTCAAGCTTCGCCACGGACCTCTCAGCAAACTCAGCACGTGTTTCAGCCTAGAGAAAAGAAATTAACATTCTCATGAACTCTTGAGCGGAAGACCGTATAATATTTTATCAATAACCGATTTGGACAAAATAATCACTTTAGTAATATTACATGACCTTGTGCTTTTTTTGTTCCACTGACCTTTGTCTCGCTTTTTTAACAGCATAAAGGCGGTCTGTGTGAACCGGCCCTATGAATTGGACTTACTACTTGGCCCTTTGGTCATGTGGACTTAAAGGACACATACTCGTGGAGGCTATTGCAAGTCCACAAGACCACAAGTGCACATGAAATGTGCCATTTGGGACAGGGCCATTCTGAAGTGCACATGCACAGGACACTTTACTATCCCATAAGGCCACAGGAAAAGAGATGTGAATGGCAGTGAAGTGATGTAACTGACAGCATAATTCATATGACAATGACAACATAGCAGATGAAGTTTAAAGGGATAGTTCACCCAACAATGAAAATTTGATGTTTATCAGCTTACCCCCAGCGCATCCAAGATGTAGGTGACTTTGTTTCTTCAGTAGAACACAAATGATGATTTTTAACTCCAGCCGTTGCTGCCTGTCAGTCAAATAATGCGAGTGGATGGGAACTTCTACTATAAGACTAAATAAAACTTGCATAGACAAGTCCAAATTAAACCCTGCGGCTAGTGACGACACATTGATGTCCTAAGACACGAAACGATCAGTATTTATATAATTTTTTACCTCTAATACTCCACTATGTCCAACTATATTCAGCATTCGCTTAGTGAGGTCTGATCGCGCTCTGACTATGGCAGTGATGTCTCGCGCATATACTTTAATGAGTGCTAGACATCACTGCCACTGTCAGAGCACAATCAGATCTCACTAACCGAATGCTGAACACAGTTGGACAGAGTGGTGTTTTAGAGGTAAAAAAATTATATAAATACTGTTCGGTTTCTCACACAAACCGATCGTTTCGTGTCTTAGGACATCAATGTGTCGTCACGAGCCGCAGGGTTTAATTTGGACTTGTCTATGCAAGTTTTATTTACTCTTATAGTAGAAGTTCCCATCCACTCGCATTATTACAGACTGCAACGGGTGGAGTTAAAAATCATCATTTGTGTTCTACTGAAGAAAAAAAGTCACCTACATCTTGGATGCGCTGGGGGTAAGCAGATAAACATCAAATTTTCATTTTTGGGTGAACTATCCCTTTAACATCTGCTCCAGGGATGGACTGTGACTTTTTAATCGGTGGGCCAGTGTTTACTTAGGCCAGTAAATGTCAAAACCAAGTTTAAACCAAGTACTTATAAGACTTAAGCCCCCTTAATATACAATATTTAATTACTATAATAATAGTAACATTTATTAAAAAAAAAATATTAAAAAAAAAAAACACTACAGTGTTAGTAACTGCAATGAAATGTTCTATATGAATGGTGCTGTATGGATTGATAAGCTTGTAATTACCGCTGTGTATCATGTTTTCCAGTTTACCATGTCACTGCAGTTTACATAGACAATGCTGTTTTGTTTCTAGTTTCAGATGGCTTTAGCATGAAGCTTTTAAAGTTCTTATATCATAGGAGTGTATAGCACATAACAGTTTTGAATTCAAAGGGACCAAATGGCTTGCGTTGCATTCATCACTGGATAGCAAGGCGCAAGCCCAAAGCAAGTTCACCAGCACTACATGGCTTAGACTGGTGTTGTGCCGAATTTTGACTGTAGTGCTTATGATTGGTTCAAACACTGCGGAGACTGCAACCGGATTGGTCAGAAACATAATCCTAACCATAGTAGGGAGAAAGCAGGGAAGATTATGACTTAATAATGAGCTGTCCATGTCTGGATTTCAGAGCAGTTGAAGTCCATAAACAGCTGAAAACCACTTTGAATTTGCTCAGCATTGTGTATGAAGAGTGCTTTTATTTGAAATATGCAGTGTAATTTAAATATAGTGAAATGAAAACGCACCTCTTTGAGTTTGTCAGTCAGTACTCTGATTTCCTCTTCATATTTGTCTTCCTTTGTGGAGTACTGGGGAATAAATAATAATAATAAAAAAAAAAAATTATTAATCAGCAGTCATTCAATATTTTAAGAATTCTTTATAGGCTACATATATTGTTGCGTCTGAAATCAGAAGAAGAACAATGCATAGCTTTGGAAAGAGAAACTATGGAGACGTTGAGTATAAGAAAGCTATTTTACTTGACCAAAAGAACTGATTAAAAGTAATTCACTTCACTGGCTTATCTCACCCTATATACAATGCTGATTTAACAAGGGGAATCTCATTTTATGTTTGGTTTAAAATTTGGACAAATGACATATGTGATATTATAATTTGTTGTGCAAAGAACAACACTACAACCACAAAGACAGAGTGAACATGGGCAGCCTGACTTGAAAAGTGAACAGCAGGGCATTTGGACCTTTCACATTGAAAAATCCTATGAGTGCTCTGCCTACCTTCTCAGCCTGTGCCTCCAGGGACTTCAAATTGTTGGTGACATTTTTCAATTCTTCCTCAAGGTCACCAGATTTGCTATACCACAGCAAGAGATGCAGGAAAAGAAAGGGCAAAGGAGAGGAGAGAGACAGCATTTTGAGAAGACAGGAAAGGAAGCATTTTTAGCTAAAGAGACCCCAACCATAATGGAAGAATGAGGCCATTCCCCATATCTTATCTTAGAACCATTCACAGCTCCAAGCACATCAGACAGTAACACTTTACATGCCTGAACGTTATTCACAAACCACTTTCTATAGAAAAAGAAATCCATGCAGACTAGAATGGCAGTTTCGAGAGGTCAAAACTAGCTACTTTAGTGTTTATTCAAATAACGAAAAAGCAATCCTTTTCCGAGATGTTTGCTACATAACAGCAGCAATTAAAGTGTGGCATTCCCCAAGGTTCTAGTTGAGGCCCCTTTACTTTTTGCAAAAGATGCGTTTCATTGACACAGGGATAAAGCCGAGAAGAGCAGCAGAGGAGGTCATAGATCTCCGAAAGAGAGGACAAGTAAAAAGAAGCAAGCGTTAGCGTGCTACGTCAGTCTCTCAGCAGTACCTCTTCCTCTCCAGCCATCATGGATTTCAAATTCTGGTCCATGAGTCTAAGTTCCTCCTCCAGCTGCCTGACTCGACTGGGTTAGTCCAAAAAGGGCCAGTGGGGGAGGGGGGGAGGTAATGGGGGGGGGATACAGGATAAGGAACAACGGAGCATGCATTTGGAAAACGTGAAGAAAGGACAATTAGAAACCTTGCTGTTGTTAAATGACCCTGAGAATTCTTCTGTTACCAATTATAGAGCATTTGCAGCAGCTGATCTTTGGAAATCCTGGAGACTTTTACCTCCCAGTTCTGACAGAGATCAGTTCTGTCAAGTTTACTCAAAATGACAACTGAATGGTATGTTTCAGGTACCACAGACATGCATATCAACCTCGGTTATTCATGCAAATACACTTTTGTTACAATCACAACGTGGACGCATATACACATATATATTCCACGCATTTTTGAATAAACCAATCAATATATTTTTGTTCATAATGTATTCTAGCGAGGAATTTAAGGAGCAGTTATCCAAATGCAGATTAAGCCTGTTCATATTATCATGATGTTAGTGCTAGTAAAAAATGAAATGCATCAGTAAGAAACATAATCGACTACAGGCACCACTGTTAACATACAAGGTTACTGATGTTTTTATTTATTGAGGTTTTATAATAATGCAATAGTCCAATCTCAACTAAAGAGATTAATAAGGATTATATGTACTTACGCCTCAGCCACTTCAGCTCGTTCCTCAGAGCGCTCAAGCTCACCCTCAAGAATCACCAGTTTACGCGCCACCTGCAGTCAAACAAACACACGAACAGACACAGTTTTACAATTACAATCAAATAGCAATATCAAAGATCTGTCAAGCCAAGTTAAGAAGAAGGAAGTTAATCCCCAATAAACAATAATTCAAGTTTAGTTATAGTAATCCACCTTCCACACTACAACAACAACTCTGTGACCATTTGGTCAAGAAAGAAACATGCTTGTTCTTCAAAAACTAATTTGGATAAAACAGTATAAATGGCCACCAACAGCCATTCAAAATTCAGCAGCCAATTAATTAATTCACTTGTGAACAGCTGCTGAACATGAAACTTTTAATACACATACAGGGTGTCTATAAAAATATCTACCAAACTTGTGACAACTGACCACAAAGTCATTGCCATGTATAGTGTAAATGTATTCTTAAATTATTATATAAAGAAAACAAATTCATTCTTATATTTCACGAAGCTTATGGGATTAGCTTTTTTTTTTTCTTTCATCCGAATCCCAAGTCTAAGTCTGAAAATGTTTTCCATGTCTTTATAAAGACTTTGCCACCATTTTGAACTTTCAGGCCTGGCTGTAATGACTGTTTTATTCATATTTGAGTGCAGTGTCCTATAAGAAAAACCTTAAAGCTATGATGAGGAACATTTTAGGGTGAAATTTCCAGCAAAAAATAAACTGTCATATATAGTGTTACTGAAATATAAAATGACCTATAACATGACATAACATTTTGGTTATATCACCACCCGTAATAACTGCCATTTACTGTGCAAAGGCTGTAGTTATAAGAAGCCTCATTTCAACTGATTCCATTCATTTAAAAATGTGACATGCACACCTCCTCATATTTGCGGTCCGCCTCCTCAGCGATGTGTTTGGCCTCCTTCAGCTGCATCTCCTGGATCTCCATCTTCTCCTCATCTTTTGTTGCTCTGTTCTCTATCACCTTCATTCCTCTGTGAGAAAAAAAGCACATGGTCAGTATTACAATTAGGCAATGCCTTGAACAGACAAACTTGGCAAGACAAAACATAACAGGATTGAGGTATTTCCTCATCGTTCTCCAAGGCTTTGTTCACACAATGCACAAGATATTTAGTACTGACTGTCCGCATTACCAAGAGACCTAAGAGAACAGCCAATATTGTGGAAAAACATGCATCCATTTTCTAAACCGCTTGTCCTATGTAGGGTCACGGGGATGTTGGAGTTGATCCCATTGTCTCGGGCCAAAGACAGGAAAGCACACTGGACAGATCCCAAATTACCAAAAAACTACAGACAAATCTGGCTTGAATCCTGCCGTCTATTTTTGTTCATATTACAACAATGGATGCGAGTCAAATACATAAAACAGTGCGTCTGTGAACAAAGCCCAGATGTGTAGTTAAGGTGTGGAGTGGGAAAAATTATTATGCTGGGATGCTGCCGCCACACCTCTCGCTCTCATCTGCGGCTTTCTCTGCCTCCTCCAGCTTCTGTAGCGCAGTGGCAAGTCTCTCCTGGGCACGATCTAACTCCTCCTCAACCAGCTGGATACGTCTGTTCAGGGACGCCACCTCAGCCTCGGCCTACGATCACAGGGAAATCAGTCAATACACATCAAGGCTGGACAGCATGGTAGAGAAACACAATTCGCAATAAACTCTTTGGATAAGGCGATGTGATGTGAAAATCTTCATCATCTTAATTTCAAATTAAGTGCAAAATTATTTATGACTCCTTTTCTTGTTTTCCAACTCCTTTGACTCCAACCATTTGAAATTAATAATAATAATAATAATAATAATAATAATAATAGTTTCCTGTATTTTATTGACAAAAGCTTTCTATTTCCATATCCTGTTCTTCTCAGAACAATGTGTAAATTCCAGGCTTTAAAATGAATATAAAATGTAACAATAGTATTTTAAAAGGTGCCGAAGAACATGTTTTTAAAAGATGTACTATAAGTCAAAGGTGTCCCCTGAATGTGTCTGTGAAGTTTCAGCTCAAAATACCCCCTTTTTTTTTTTTTTATTAATTTTTTTAACTGCCTATTTTGGGGCATAATTAGAAATGCACCGATTCAGGGTGTGCGGCCCCTTTAATTCTCGTGCTCCACGCCCCAAGAGCTCGCACTTGCCTTAAACAACATAAAAAAAAGTTCACACAGCTAATATAACCCTCAAAATGGATCTTTACAAAGTGTTCGTCATGCAGCATGTCTAATCGCGTAAATATGGTATTTATTTGGATGTTTACATTTGATTCTGAATGAGTTTGATAGTGCTCAGTGGCTAAAGCTAACATTACACACTTTTGGAGAGATTTATAAAGAATTAAGTTGTGTTTATGAATTATAAATGAAAAATGAAAATAACGACAGTCTTGTGTCTGTGAATACAGTAATAAACAATGGTAACTTTAACCACATTTAACAGTACATTAGCAACATGCTAACGAAACATTTAGAAAGACAATTTACAAACACCACTAAAAATATCATGTTATCATGGATCATGTTAGTTATTATTGCTCCATCTGCCATTTTTCGCTGTTGTCCTTGCTTGCTTACCTAGTCTGAAGATTCTGCTGTGCACAGATTCAGACGTTAATACTGGCTGCCCTTGTGTAATGCCTCGATCATGGGCTGGCATATGCAAATATTGGGGGCGTACATATTAATGATCCCGACTGTTACGTGACAGTGGGTGTTATGTTGAGATTCGCCTGTTCTTTGGAGGTCTTTTAAACAAATGAGATTTATATAAGGAGGAAACAATGGAGTTTGAGACTCACTGTATGTCATTTCCATGTACTGAAATCTTGTTATTCAACTATGCCAAGGTAAATTCAAGTTTTGAATCTAGGGCACCTTTAAGCTAATATTTTACAATATAAACTGCAGAAACATGAATCTTTTCTATTAAATGTAAACGTTCAACAACAAATATTGAAACTAATATTTTAGTTAAATTATTATTATTATTATTATTAATTATTGCATTCTCTTTGATGGTCTGGTCAACGCACACACACTTTAGTATAAATATATTTGGTAAATTTAACAGCAATTCACTTGGAATGGAATGCAACTATAATATTTACAGATAAGAACATCATTTTTTTAATGTAAAAATCTTTAAATCTTTGTTAAAGCTTCTTTAAACTCCACTGTATGACATAAATCTTCCATCATTCAGACAGAACACTGTACTTAAACACTGTGACAATGTTGCCTGTAGCACTATTATTCACTACAAGACTTTTACTAAATGATCATGAGGTGGAGCCGTGGTATCAAGATCCTGCCCACACTCCTCTGCCCGCAGACTCATTTGTAAGCACAGCTGTCAATCATGATATCACACCCCATTTTTATAGTATCAAATAACTAATTAAAACCAAACTTACTGGAAAAAACGAACACTTGAACATGCATCATTGTGATAGGAATTATCTAAAATGACAGTAACCATCTTTGGAAAAAAATTATTTGAAGTGTAATTGGATTTTTTTTTACTTTGGCTCATGTCCCATTCGATTACATGGAGAGGGCGGGATTTATGACCTATACTGCAGCCAGCCACCAGGGTGTGATCAAAATGCTTTAGCTTCACTTTTCAGCATGGGTGTGGCACATTTGTTCCAGACAAATAACAGGCCAGTTGTTTTTAGTGAATCAGTAAGAGCTGTCACTGAGACTCACTTGCAGCTAGTTACTACTTTAATCATGTCTGACATGGTTACCACATTTTTGTTTGTTCAGTAGGTTCATTTAATATATTAGTTACTGAGGACCAATTACTGGATTACCATCAAAATGAAAACACTTTGCACTAATTTTATTACATTTAACATTTTGATAAATCTGTTCTGCTGAAAACTAAAATTGCCTCATTATTTGGCAGCAGGTTGCTGAGAGCAGAAAGCAAAAAAAAATTTCAAAATATTTCTTTCTCAAAATCACTACAAGAATTGTATATTGAATTGTGTACGAACCAGAATTGTGCAAGATGCTTTTATCCAAAATGACTTTTATTGCATTCAAGCTATATATTTTATCAGCTCATGCATTCACTAAATTTTTGTGTGTCTGGAAGAGGCAGATGTTTCCATTGAACACAGTGACATTCTCTCTGAATGCATGCATTGCTGGCTTGAAAGTTAAACTTTAAAAATGCAAAGTTCACTAGGGGGATCACGGTCAACTGTTTGTCTAATACTTTAATAGCTAACTACACACTAGCACTACAATTGCGATATATATGTCAACCCTTTAAATAAGGGAACATTGGATCACATCACTAAATAAAGCATGCACTGATCATGAATAAATGTCTTAATCTTTTTATGATTTTAAAGAATGCTGAAAAACAACATGCCTATAGCTGTATTTACCACTACTCAAAAAGGGCAAGTCTGATGTCATCTTGCTAATATAATCCTTACAACAATAGTTGTACTAGAAAAACAACAGTGCTCAGTACAAAGGTGGCCTAATTCGTTTGTGGGTTAAGGCCATGCCTGCCATCTGTAGCTATTTTCATGGCAAAATCCAGGTTAAAATACAAAAATAGCTACAAACAACTAAAATTGTTCTGACCTACTGGAAAAGCAAATGTTTTAAATTAAATCACATCACTGACCATAGCTCAGTCAGATCATTCACACACTGAAAACTATTGTTATTCAACTCAGGTTCCAACTTCGACGTTGCCAACATCAACATTATTTTGTGTAACTAGCCGTAATTTGTGCGCATGCAACATTATCTTTACTTTCTAGGTTATTTAATCTCTGACTTCATTATTACTCAAGAAAAAAAATTGTATTAATGTCCATCTTCCAAACTATGTCCTTTACTTTACCCAAATACACTTTGATAAGCATAAGAATGATTTATATTTTAGAGCTGTTCAGAGCCAAATCACAACCAAAACAAAGTTCTTCTGCAAGATACATGGGCTACGGTTTTATTTTTCTGCAAAAGAGACCCAAAAGTTAAATAGTTTATCTTTAAGTGTGTTACATACAAATTTATGTAAGAACGCAATCCTCACACCCATATAGTAGTCAGGCCTTCTTCTTTCTGATAGTCACGCAAAGGCAAATTCCCTTTTCCCACAAAATCTGACATAACAGCTCAAATTACAATAATAAGCTTACCTTTGTAAATTAGGGTATGGCAAGGTAACCATTTTGAAAACTGGCTTTTTATGTACTTGCGCAATAATTGATTTTTGTTCAACTTTAACCAAAGAAAATAATACTAATAAATAAATAAATTCTTCTGTAGTGCAACTTTAAAGGGTTAGTTCACCCAAAAATGAAAATAATGTAATTTATTACTCGCCCTCATGCCGTTCCACACCCGTAAGACCTTTGCTAATCTTCGGAACGCAAATTAAGATATTTTTGTTGAAATCTGATGGCTCAGTGAGGACTGCATAGCCAGCAATGACATTTCCTCTCTGTCGAATCATGATTCGGATCGTGTGTCAAACCGCCAAACTACTGAAATCATGTGACTTTGGCGCTCTGAACCGCGGATTCGACACACTGATTCATAACGCTCCAAAGCTTCATGAAGCAGCGTTTTGAAATCAGCCATCACTATATAAGTTGTTGTTTTGTTTTTTTGGAGCACCAAACATATTCTCGTTGCTTTATATTAATATGAACCACTGTACTCACATGAACTAATTTAAATATGTTTTTAGTACATTAATGGATCTTGACAGAGGAAGTGTCCATTGTTCCCTATGCAGGCCACACTGAGCCATCGGATTTCAACAAAAATATCTTAATTTGTGTTCCGAAGATTAACGAAGGACTTATGGGTGTGGAACGGCATGGGGGTGAGTAATAAATGACATTATTTTCATTTTTGGGTGAACTAACCCTTTAATGTATGGCAGGTGAAGCACAGATCAAATGGACTCTTGAAGGCACATCAAAATCATTCTCCAATTGACCTTAATCAGGTTAGATGTCATACTGAATTTAATGCAGATGAAAACAAAGCTGAGGGGCAGACGCACAGTCTTTACAACAACATACACTGAATAAAGGTGCTAGACCATGTCATTTTCACCACTCACACATGAGTTGTCAGGTGACATTTCATCAGCTGAACAAGTGACATGTTGTCAAACAACAGTAAAACCCATTGAACGCACTGTCCCTCACAGCCTCGTTTTCATTCCCGTCAGAAATTAAATATGGCACTACCCTGATTAAGGTCTACTTGCTGTCTATTCTGATGTAAACAACCACCACTTTTCTTACCTGTAGATTAGAACACAAGAGGATTATCCTGTTCTGGGTCAGATGAACATTCAGGTGGACTAAAACTGTATCACTGTTTTAACTGACCACTTAAGTTTGATGTGAGAGATGATTTGAGTCTGTGCGTCACACCCGCCCTTAATATGAACTCTAATCCGCTCCTTCTGTCCAGCGCATTAGCTCAAGTTCAACTAAAGCTCTGTGTTCCATGTCAAGCCCAAACTTGTTTTGCAGATATTGTTTAATTCTGCACTGTTTGTTTTACCTTAATGGATATTGATTTAGGATACTGGTTTAAGAAAATCAAAGCATACAATGACACTACATCACTACTATCTTGAGGGACCTCGGTTTTACATTTGCATATATCTTTTACAAGCACCCAATTTAAACAGTGAAAAATTATGTTTTAATCTATGTCTCTTATCTAAATTTGCTTTATTATACTAATCAAAATTGTTATTCATTTGAATCTAGTTTAATCTATTGATTATAATAACTAATATTTTTTATTGTAATCACAATTTTAATCATTTATTTTTTAATCTAAATATATTTCCTTATTTATCTGAATCTTATTATTTATCTTTTTTTTTTTTTTTTTTAAATATCTATATAGTTTTAATCTAGACTTTTCCACTGACCCCGTCACACCCTTGTGGCCCCCAGCCCAGACCCCAGTTTGAAAACCCCTGGCCTACAAAGGCCTCTTCTAACAAACAACTGACTGTTTGCAATAAAGGGACATTGATATTGCAGTGAATAGAATACCTTTCAAGTTAACAACAGGACAGTGTAAATAGAGAGATAAAACTTCACTCTATAATAACAGATCAATCACTACAGCCTGGTTGAATATCAAAGGTTTGAGAGGGTCACTCACTCTCTCTCTGCACTGCCGCTCCATGTCCACCTCTCTCTGCAGCATTTCTGCTCGATCTTCCGCATCATCCGCCTGCTGCTGCAGGCTCTGGATCTTCCTTTTCACGGATTCTATGGATGTTATCGATGCCATTACCGCTGAATCCCAAGGCTATGATTAATAACGCTGAACACGACACGGGCAGGACAGCAGCGATATCGCTCTATCCCACTGAATAATCATGCGTTCATGTTAAACCCGTCTTCGTCTAGTTTCTTCCTCCGACGTTTTTTATCCAGAACTGGTAAAGTTTAGCGTAAAGCGAAACAAATCGCCGACGTACGGTCTATTCAGACCAACAGCGAAACCAATATCCGTCGGGCTCAACTAAAAGCTCACTGACGCCAGTACAACAGATGGCGCAGCGCAGCTTTCAGGTGATCCGCCATTCATTCATTCGGCGGTCAGAAGCGCAGGAGCAGCAGGTTCAACAGAAGGACCCTCCCCTGACAGAAACAGGAATTTTTTTCAATACTTATTGATGCTTCTTCGTTCTGTTCTTCAGCACGTAAACCAAAAACAGATCAAATTCATAATAAAATCATAGTTAAGGACGTAACGCGAGCGAGAATACACAGGTGAATCCAATGCAGAAACCTTTATTCTCAAGACACCTGACGCACGCATTCATCACGGTTTCTTCATCCAGAAAATATTTGTAAATAGCCTTCTTATTAAAAACGAATGTCTTAAGTAACTAAACAACTCATCTTTCTTTGAAATGATCAGGCTATTAATTAATTTAAAGAAAAAGAATATTTGAAAATATTCTTTTATTTTGGTTGAATACTAGTGAAATGCTGTAAACTTCTGTCCACAAAAATGTTGGAAATTGTGAGAATGTAGCGTGAGAACCTAATTGTGCTCATTGCCTTGATTCCCAAATGCAGGTTAAACTTTGGATCATGAGCTGCATGTGTGTAAATGAACACAGTGCCACACCATTTCAATTAAAGGATTAGTCCACTTTCAAATTAAAATTTCCTGATAATTTACTCACCCCCATGTCATCCAAGATGTTCATGTCTTTCTTTCGTCAGTCGAAAAGAAATTGAGGTATTTGATGAAAACATTCCTAGATTATTCTCCTTATATAATGGACTTCAATGGCCTCAAAATGGTTGAAGGTCAAAATGACAGTTTCAGTGCAGCTTCAAAGGGCTTTAAATGATACCAGACGAGGAATAAGGGTCTTATCTAGCGAAACGATTGGTCATTTACAACTGTATATGCTTTATAAACACAAATGATCGCCTTGCACGCGCTTCCTCTTTCCGCATTCTTCAAAAAGCTTACGCTATATGTCCTATGCCTTCCCTATTACTTACGGAACGAATGCGCTGCCAGTTCCGTTTTTTTTTTTTTTTGTAAGTAGAATAGGGAAGGCGTATATAAAGAATATAAAAGAATAAAGAACAGTTGTATATACAGTTGTATTTCTTTTTCGAAAATGACCGATCATTTCGCTAAATAAAATCCTTATTCCTCGTCTGGTATCGTTTAAAGCCCTTTGAAGCTGCACTGAAACTGTCATTTTGACCTTCAACCATCTGGAGGCCATTGAAATCCACTATAAGGAGAATAATCCTGGAATGTTTTCATCAAAAACCTTAATTTCTTTTCGACTGAAGAAAGAAAGACATGAACATCTTGGATGACATGGGGGTGAGTAAATTATCAGGAAAATTTTATTTGAAAATGAACTAATCTTTTAGCTGTGCAGCCCTATATATTTTCATTTTACATTCGATTTGATTAATTATTAGCTTTACATCAGCTCACAAACCAGCTTGGTTTAATTGTAAGTAGTCTAAAAAAAAGAACTTTCACTGTTGTTAGTTTCACTCAAACCACCCTTGTTCACATAACTCAAAAAACTCATGTAACAACATGAACATAATTTAACTGCATTGTTTCTACTAAAAATGAGTATTGTCAGCTTTACTTAGTAAGTGTTTGTTCAGTCAACTTAACACTGCTGAGTGAAACACAAATTAATGTTGACAACTAACTGAGAAGTGGATCCGTAGTTCCCAGCATGCTTTGCAAGGAACTGCATTAGGAGAGTAAATTTAGGGATTAAAGTGTTATTTTATGTGTTTTTCAGTAAAGGGAAAGATGTTGTTAGTTTATGTTAGTGTTTAATGTTCGGTTATGTTGGACATGTATTGGACGGTATGTTTAGAGGAGTTTCTGTAATGTTTTTGAATTTTGTGGTTACCATTATGCAGAAGAATGTTGCCTGTGTTTAGGCTGTGAGCCTCATATACCCATGTTTAGGATGGAATTCCTGCTCTCAAATCAATTGAGTTTGTTCAATTAGTTATTTTTTGAGTGTGTTTTGTAGTGAAAATAGTTCATTTAATAAGGTAAATTAAGTCAATAAATGTGTTCATCTTATGTAATAAACATAACATTATTAAGTAAACTGCACATATAAATATTATGTAACAGTGACATTCAAATGATTTGTATTTACTCCAAGAAATTTTGCCAGCTTTACTTGAATTTCTTTTGTTCATACCACTAAATTGTTATTTGTACATATTACTCAAAATTGTGTGGAACCACTTGACACTAAATCCTAGCAGGTAACTATCATGGGTTTCAGGTTCAGGTTTCCAGTTGATTCCTCAAAAAAGCTCTAAAATAAAAAGCTCTGTTATTTTTTAAATTTATTAATTTATTTAGCTCATGCATGTATCTCAAGTTAGTGACTTATTACTATACATTTATTAGGTTGAATTCAGGCAACTCTTTGGCAGACATCTCAGTAGAGTATAGTGCCTGCCCACCTTTTCAGCAGCGCTGGTTACTGAAGTATTTATTTTTTTCATTAATTTCCCCCATAAGGATTTTAAAAAAAAATCATCATTAAAGTATTATAAGCCATTAACCAAGACAATAAGCTACAAGGACATTCACAACACTACAAACTTTGATTTGAAACAAAAAAGTATTTGATAATCAAAAATACAAAGGTACAAGACGGTGTATGTAACGGCTTTACTGAGGGAAAAAACTTCAATCCCATGAAGCACTGTGAACAGCATAATCAAATTCAAAATTATGGAGAAATATAAAACTATGCATTTAAAAATGTTGATTATATATATATATATATATATATATATATATATATATATATATATATATATATATATATATGCAAAGTATTTTGAGTGCATAGAGAGTCTAGAGATATCGGCTGCATCCAAACACTGGAAAATGCTGCCTTCGGAGGACACATTTCAAGGTAGCAAGGCATCAAGGCACATCCAAATCCAATGTTAGGTTCACTTCCTGTTTCCTGAGATACCTTAATCTGATCGATTTTTGAAGGCAGAATAGATGTATCCTTCGCTGTCTTTAATATCCCACAATCCTGTGCTTTCCATTCTGTAGTTGCATCCCAAATGACTCCACTATGCAATATGTACTCATCCATGTAGTGTATGAATTTGATAAGCTTATTTTGTCATTAAACATCGGAGTCTGATCCCCCCCTCCCCCTCAGAAACGTAATTAAAGCTGCGACAGTTGAGTGCAGGAAGTGTCTAACATTCCACACTTTGTATTTTCCGTTAATTTAGTGCATCATCCGGGTATTTAAAGTGCACTTTTTCTTTTTGGAATTTTCTGTGAACGCACTACTCGCACTATTTGTACTTAAAACGTCATAGAATAGTGCATATAAGTATGTGAATTGGGACGCACCTTCTGTCAGTTGAGCTAGAAAAATAAAGATGGCGTCCGAAAGTTGCGTTTGCTGGTCAGTTTAGTGTAAATGCACGTTTTTGACCAACATTTTCCACTTTTGATGTAATTTCTTGCTAAAAATTACTACTGTAGTAATTAAATATGTGCTAAGATATCACCAAAGCTTGCGCTATTTTGCGGTAAATCATTAAACTACGCTGCCTCAGAATTCTGTCTGAAATCAGTTTCATGAGGTCAGCTGCCTAGGTTTTCGGATGCAGCAACCGACTCCATTACATCATTCGCAGTGCTTCATGGGAGTGGGCGGAGCTGAAGAGCTCTTTTGGTGCAGTTTTGCTTGTTTTGACTCTGATTGGTGCAATTTTCTGTACAGCATTTCTGCTGTTTCAAACAATTACTTTAAAAAAAATGAAATAACATGGGCTACATCTTCAACAGAGAATTCATTCAGAAGAATACTATCGATTAACAACCTCGTAGCTCACAACAGGTCTGTCTTTAAAGGTTTATAAGTTATCGTTCAAAATCAGTTTCCCTATGGAGATGAATGGAGTTTTTACTTCCAGAACCCGATCGTTGCACTCTGTCCAAAAAATGTAGTCCAATATAGGCTATAAGAATTTACTCCACATGTTCAGAGCTCTACATGTTAACAATCAATGGATGAACCAATGGATGTTTCACTCAAATGTCTACTTCCGTTTCATTGTGACTTTAACCACTGAATTTTTACTCCCTCATTGTCAAAGAGAATTTCGATTATCCCTATTTACTCATTGTTTGCAAATCTGTATTACTGGCTCTGTGGTCTGTTTAGATTCAAGAGATACAATGATTCAATGTAAAATTTGTGAAATTTTGTTAAAAGAAAGTAAAATGATATACCAAGTCTTTTGAATATATAGATTTAAATGAACTTATAGACTACTATATCTGCTGCATTCTTGGTCACCTGTCTGTCTAAATCTTATGTACTCAAATTGTGTATTTGATCTCAGAGATGAGTCTTACTGCTGCTTACAGACTTTCTTCATCATTGTGTCCAATCAAATGAATTTCAAGAGAAGTACATCCATAAAACAGGATGTTTCAGTCAAACCTCTACTTATGGGTTGTTTGACTTTACTGTCCTCAGAGCGATCCTTTCAATGAAACTATGAGCAGAAGCACTGAAAGTATTGACGTCACTCCACTGTAAACAAATGACTGCATTCCTCTGATTTTTTTTCCTTTTTTGGCCACGTATTAATGGTGCAAATACAATACACACAGAGTGAGCGTTCCTGACCATACTCTAAAACTACCTCATGTTTCAATGGAAGAATTCTGGATTAAAACTTTCCACTGTGGTTGCCGAAGTCTTTCAACTCATGAGCACATGACTTGTATTTCACATGTAACTAGTTAATAATTGTCAAATGTACATGTATTATACTGCTGGAGGAGGAGGGCTGTCTCAGCTCAAAGTTCTTCCTCCACTACACACTTGGGCCCGGTTTCATGGGTTTCACAGACAGGGCTTAGCCTAAACCAGGATTAGGCCTTAGTTCAATTAGGATATTTATGTAACTTTTATAAATGTACACTAGAAAACAAAAAAATCCTGGTGTGCATCTTGAGACAAAACAATGGCATGGATATATTTTAAGATCTGTCAGTACAAGTTGCTTTCAGTTAAAACAGCTCAAACATGCATTTTAGTCTAAGACTAGCTTAAAGGGATAGTTCACCCAAAAATGAAAATTTGATGTTTATCTGCTTACCCCCAGCGCATCCAAGATGTAGGTGACTTTTTTTCTTCAGTCGAATGCAAATTATGATTTTTAACTGCAACCGCTGCCGTCTGTCAGTCAAATAATAGCAGTAGATGGGAACTTCAACTATAACAGTAAATAAAACTTGCTTAGACAAATCAAAATTAAAACCTGCGGCTCGTGACGACACATTAATGTCCTAAGACACGAAACGATCGGTTTGTGCGAGAAACCGAACATTATTTATATAATCTAATATAAATACACCACTCTAATACACCACAATGTCCAACTTTGTTCAGCTTCCTGTTAGTGAGGTCAAAAAACGCTACGTGATGACGGAAGTGATGTCTCGCCCATATACTTCAATGAGCGCGAGACATCACTTCCGTTGTCAGAGCGCGATCAGACCTCACTAGCCGGAAGCTGAACGAAGTTGGACATAGTGGTGTATTAGAGGTAAAAAATGATATAAATACTGTTAGGTTTCTCGCACAAACCGATCGTTTAGTGTCTTAGGACATCAATGTGCCGTCACGAGCCGCAGGGTTTAATTTGGATTTGTCTATGGAAGTTTTATTTACTCTTATTGTTCAAGTTCCCAATTACTGCTATTATTTGACTGACAGAGGGCAGCGGTTGCAGTTAAAAATCATAATTTGCGTTCGACTGAAGAAAAAAAGTCATCTAGATCTTGGATGCCCTGGGGGTAAGCAGATAAACCAAAAATGATAAATCATTTTTGGGTGAACTATCCCTTTAAGCCTTGTCTGTGAAACCGGGGTTTATCTTATAGAGATTTTTCATTGCCATGGCATGTGGCTTGATCATTGGGGGCTTTAAGTTGGTTTGATCTTAAGTAAAGCTGCTTTGAAAAAAAAAGAAAAAAAAAAGTTTGTGAAAAGCGCTATACAAAGCAAACACTAATGTGCATTTCTAAACATATACTGGGCTGACGCGTTAATTTAACTACTTATGGAAAAATAACTCAAATAAAATGATTTAACGGACCCGCCCCAAACCTTCGTAGGTCATCTTACATTTCATACAATTGATTTAGAGACGAACATGAAGCATCACTGCGTGATGTTGCATTTAGAAAGTCCCTAAAATTCAAGATGTATGTAAAGAAAATGTATCCATACGCAAAAACAGGTCTTTGATGAAGTCGCAACACGCATGGCATCTGCTACGAGGTGCTGACAGTGTTTATGAAGTGTTTAGAGAACATGATACAGTGGGTGGGCTCGACACCTTCTCCAGAGCAGCTGCTGACAGGCAGCCGCCCTCGTGATTGACAGCCTGAGCTCAGCACTGTAGACGCTATGCTGACTGCCGCCACAGGAGGGCGTGTGCGAGCTGTACTTGATGATCATTCCAGCTCCTAAACTCTTCTGGCCAATTCAGACACATAACGTCTAGATGTTATGATTTTTGAACAATGGCCCAATTAAGATTTTTAACAATATTTTGCGTGCGAATCATTGTGATACATATGTATCATCATCATATATGTGACCCTGGACCACAAATCCAGTCGCACGAGTATATTTGTAGCAATATCCAACAATATGGTATGGGTCAAAATGATCGATTTTTCTTTTATGCCAAAAATCATTATTAAATTAAGTAAAGATCATGTTCCATGAAGATATTTTGTAATATATCAAAAATGTATTTTGTGAGTGGATATGCATTGCTAAGGACTTCATTTGGACAACTTTAAAGGCGATTTTCTCAATATTTTTTTTTTTTTTTTTTTTGCTCCCTCAGATTGCAAATTTTCAAATACACTTGTATCTCGGCCAAATATTGTGCTATCCTAACAATCCATACATCAATGGAAAGCTTTATTCAGTTTTATTCAGCTTTCAGATGATGTATACATCTCAATTTCAAAAAATTGACTGGTTATGACTGGTTTTGTGGTCCATGGTCACATATATGTGATCCGTAATGGTTCTAAAATACCATAGTTCTAAAATACCATAGGCCCCTTTTTTATGCAAAATATATATATTTTTTCCTTTTATTTATGGGGTGAAATATGACCTGAATATGCATTTGTGAGATTCATGCAAAATATTTAGCTTGAAGCAAATGAATATGAAGCAAAATAGCTTCAAATGAGGTGTCAGTGATGATCACGATCAATCTGTGATAATCATGTGTGTCACTCACGTCTGCGGCCTTCTTCTCGGCCTGCTCGAGTTTCTCCTGAGCGTCCTTCAGTGATTCTGAGTATTTGTCCAACTCATCCTCCACACCCTTCAGCTTCTTCTGCAGGGCCAAGAGCTCCTCTTCCAGCTACACACACACACACACACACACACACACACACACACACACACACATATGAAACTCTGAAAATACAGTAAAATGATGTGGTAAAAAGTGCTTTGACTAGATTAATTCAAAGGCATTCTTTTATTTAGTTAGTTTCTCCTCATTCTGGAAGATCATTACTTTTCAAGTAATGTGTCCCACATCTTGAACTCATTCCGACACCAATGATAAATGATGATCTCTAAATCCCATCTCATAAATGAGTCATTTAGGTGGTCTGGTTGGGAATATGAAGCTGTGGAGGGCATGATGAGACAATTATAAAAGGCACCGTTGCGTTGAAGTGGCGAGTGGAGCATTTTTGCTGTATCCTGCAGCTGCTGGTAGTCACTCCTCCCTCCACACTTCAAGTAAACCACAACCCATTTACTGTATCATCACACATAGCTTAGTGTCATAAACCAGCCTCTATTTATTGCTCACTTTGGGCCAATGAGACAGTTGGCTTCTGGATATGGAAACGCAGACCATAATGCTGGCTGCAAAAATAGACCACAGCTTTATAGGTAGGTAGCATTTTGGTCAGCTCATAAATTGAGAAGTGTAAATAACTGAATGACAGAACAAGAGAACAGCGTCAAAGCGATGCGCTCATGATGGATGCCTTCCCTTTAGTCCGTTTGACAGACCAGGACAGGCTTGGGAAGTCAGTTATGAAAAGCATTGCGGCTTTGGCGTCAAATGCAGCCCAGTGGCTCCAGATGGTACAAAGCCTTGATCCTATTATGTTGAACAATTTCATGAAGGTGGAGAGGGACAAAAAAAGACCAAGGACAGCATGTGTGCTGACCAACAGGGATGCAATAACAAAGGCCTTGGGACAAGAATAGATGGAGTTGTGCCCTCAGAACAAAGGCTTTCGAGAAATAACAGTCTTTGTTAAAACAAAAATGCATTAAATCAATTATCGGAGCACATAACTCAGTAAAGAAACCAATCCAATTCTAATAAATGAGATATGTTGAGATCACTGATTAAAAATCAAATGTTTTTTTCTCCCATGGAAAAGCCAGCTGCACTTCCATTATGGAGAATGACAGTATCCTTGCTGGAAAAAGCCTTCATTAAATGGCTTTTAATAAAATAGAGAACTGTTATAAAGTGACAGGCCCGTTATTTTTGTCGCGTTTAATCGAGCGATGGAAAATGTCGCCCCTCGGGCCAGGCCTCTTAATCAAATGGCTGTAATCACATATACCTGTTTAAATATGCTTACATATTTACACTTCTATATTTGGCATCAGTCACATCAGTTAGTCATGATTGACAGGTCTTAAGGAACAAGACTAAAAATAGCTCCACGGATCAGAAATGCTGGACCACAAACTGGGATTAATCAGGAGTTTTTTGGAAGGAAGTTGATGCCAGTGACCACATGATTACTGATCATTCATATACAGTACTTAGAAAGTTAGATTACACGTGGAAGGTCAAATAATATGATTTCTGTGAGCACTCTGGGGAGAGATACTTAAATAAATTATTTTGTTATACCATTACTTAAAAGTATACATAATATATAATCACTACTTAGACCACACCTCCTCACACTTTTCCTAATTTCATCTCACAGAGAATACAGTTAGACACATCAGCAGAAACAAGCACCTATAGAAAAAAGTCTTGTCTGATATAATCTCAGTTTCCAGTTAACCAAACCCAATCCGTTTACCTGTTTGCATTTGTCCTCTGCTCCTTTCTTGTCAATCTCTGCCTGTTCTGCACGGTCTATGGCATTCTCCTTGTCTAGTTTCAACATCTGCATTTTCTTCTTGATGGCCTCCATTGTTGATTTCTTGTGTTTCTACAAGCAGCCGAGGAGAAAGAGGAGAACTTGTTCAAAGAGTGGAGGCAGAGACGGACAGAGCTGACAACGGCACAGCAGAGAGGCGGCTGGAATCCCCTCCAGAGGAACTCTGGGCTTTTTTGGAAACTTCTCTAAAGTCTCTGGGAGAGTGACGTCCCCTCGCTCTGATTCGTCCTCAGCATTTGACCCTGTGCTTTTGTCCATGTTTGGGAGGCTCTGAATCCTCATTCTCCAGTTCTACTTAAGAAGATCTGAGGTCAGGATTATTCAGAGTGCCCTGGGAAAAAACAGCTGCTGATGTAATCATACATTACACTCTCTGCGTTTAGTGTATCAAATCTGTAACATTTCACCATGACATGATAGTGAGGATAATTTTCTCACAGTCTCTAACAGATGCTGTAGGTAATTCTCTCCAAGGAAATGTTCTCAAAAGCCCCATTCACTGCCTGGACAATGATTTCATATAATTTTGCCTACTGTGTTCAATGGTGAGTTGTGTTTACATTGTGATGTTTTTTTCTGAATGCTAGTAGTTTCTTTATGAACACATGGCATAAAAGGCTGAATTAGTTTTTACAGTTAAAGAATTTTTTTAAATGTCTTTAGGCAAATGAGAAATACTATAAATTTGGCATGTCCTAAGAATGTTCAAGCTTGCAGTTATTAAACCGCATATAAAAAAGGCACAACTTTGATTTCACTCATGCATTGTACATGTAGATCCTTCTTAAAACTTCAATTTATGTCTAAAACACTATTAAAAACTCTGTCCACCATATTGTTTCTTCAGAGAAATGATATTCACAAAGCATTTGATCAGGATTTAGCACACAACATGCTTCGATCATATGAACATGATTGCATCTTGTACTGGTTATGCTAATGTCCTTAGCTCTTAATGCTGCCTTTGACAGCAGAGATCACAACATTGTCTTTAATAACATTAACTACAATGACTTTTGTGGGCAAGGATTAACCATGTTTAGAGCCCACATGTCAGACCAGTATGTTTTTGTGTGTAAATGATGAATTGTAAAACCAAACACAAGTGAATTAATTGGAGTACCACAAGGCTCAGTCTTTGGTCCTCTTTAATTCATTGTTCATGCTCCCCTTAGGTAATATTATCATGAAACAATCAACTTGAATTATGCTGATGATAGTTAGCTTTACATGTAGTATCCTCCAGATGAAATTTCACAATTTTTCAGAATGGTTTTAATGACATTTAAAGAACAGATGGACAGTAATTTTTCTATTATATTCTGACAAAAAATAAAAAGAAGAGAGGAATAATTCATGACTAAAAACTTCAAACATACACTGTTAACTTACAATTTGTTAAGATGATTGACGTTGCCATCTAGTTATGCATCATGCTTGGCAGCAATTTTTGTTTTTTGAAAACCACATTTCATTCTTCTGCTTTATATTTTATGAAACATGTTCCTGATGGAGAAAAGCTGGTTCATATGTTTATCACCTCAAGACTAGAATTTTGTAATGCACAGAACAAGCTGGATGTCGTCAAGTCTCTAAAAACAAGCTTTGTGTTCTTTAAATGCAGCAGTTCTTATTAAGAGTCTGATCATATCAGTCCAATTTTATAATAGTATATTTTACCACTTTTCATATATTTCACTCTGGAATAGCTTTCCTGGTAATCTTCAGGACTGAGTTTAATTCTAGAGTGCACATGAACTACTGATAGGTTAAGCATTATAAAATGTTCATTAATGACCTATTAATTATTCGTTTTTAATGTTATCGGTCTATACAAGTAAATGATAAGCTCTCTGACAAAAAAAACAAAACAAAAAAACAACACAAATGCAATAGGAGATATTTGCAAAACAGTGAATTTATGAGTTTTTAGTTAAACACATGACTAAGTGCATTTGCTTATTTTAGGTGAGAAACTGTTAACAGTTAAATACACAATTATAAAATATAAAAGCAGGAAAGATTCAGAATATACTGAATGCAACAGGAAAGGCAGTAATGGCAAAAACTCAAACTGTTTATGTATTTGATCCATTAATAACAGTCTTTATCATTTCTTTATAATTACTCTGATTATTCTTTGATAAACACGACCATTTAATTAAGCATTTCTTCTGCTGCAAATCATTTTAATCTAATATTGTCTGTATACATCTGGATGAGAATTACATCAACAGTGAATTGGAACAAAAGAACAAAAAACAAAACATTATAAAAGCAAAAAATGGAAATATGGCTTTGATGCTTTATAAAAGATATACTTTTGATAGAAATGCCAGTAGACCAAGTTGTCACAAACGCAAACACTGACACTGCAAAAACATTAACAGGAGATACTATTTATAACGTTTCAAAGCTTTATTATTCTTTTCTTTAGAAAATGATATGTTTTCTCTATGAATTGTATCAACGCAAAGTTAATGATTGCACCACTGGTCCACATTGCCACAAAAAAAGAAAAAAGGAAAAACAGCTGTCAACTGTCAGAAGCTTACTAGACATTACAAACACTGTTGTGCCCCTGCCATGATCACAAGCTTTCAAAACTGATTATCTAATCCATCTAGTATGGGAAAAAAAATAAAAATAAAGATCTTTTAGAAGAAATTAAAAATAACTTGTATATGTGGCATATTTTCAAAATACAACAAAACAATAAAGCTGGCATGGCAATGCTCATAAAAGTGACAGAAATAAACAAAACACTTTTAAAATAGACATCCTGATACATAGTTCACTTTTTACTCATTGCATATCATTAATTACTTTTCTCATACTCTTGTGTAATGTCATTGATTAGTCTCTGGTGCGGCTCACTGCTCCTGTCCGTCCTCTCTGAGCTCTGACGGCAGGAACTTGTACTGCTGCTGTCGGATCATGGCCAGCTTCTTCCTGGCTTCTTCCAGCTCTCTCTCCTTCCTGAGCATCTCCTCCTGAGCAGCGATGATCTGAGGACACACGCACATCCATATGAATATCCACATCGCAGGACATTAACAAAAGAACATTAATAATTACATAATTACATGGGTTAATCAATTCTAACAGGCCAAGTAAAAACAGACAGGTACATGGAACATGACAAGCAGCATTATGAGAATTGCACTGTAATAGTCAATCATTGTGCTAGAAATACTCTCACAAAATACACAGTAATGTGCCTCTAAACATGCTATAGCTTGACTTGTAACTGAGTTTCACTGATGTTCTCTTTACCTGAGCAATACCGCCCACCATCTTGCTCTTCACCATCACAGCCTGATCATCTTGTGCCTCAAATGCAGCCTTCTGTGCCGCCTTCACCAGGTTATCTGATGCCCTCTTGACGGCATTACCAGCAGCCTAAAGAAAAAAAGACATCAGAACACTCTTAAGAGTCAGATCATTTAACAAAATCAAAAAAGCCAACACAACACATTATGCTCTCAAGTACAAATTCTCAGCTTTAAGAAGGCGAGACTCTTCAAGATTCACCTCAAACTTATTTTGAACTATACCATTACTAGAATATCAATACTTCAATAATCAATACTTAAATACAAGCCTAATACTAGACACACTGACTGACATTTTACAATTGTCATCTATATAATTGTTCTTGATTTGGTGTTCATCACGGTGCATTCGCATATACACTGTTTTTACACTGTTCACTGTTTTGCCTACAAATACCATAACTATAATTTGTGGCTAGAAGTGAAACTACAAGTACAACTACTTTAAAGGGTTAGTTCACCCAAAAATGAAAATTCTGTCATTTATTACTCACACTCATGCCGTTCCACACCCGGAAGACCTTCGTTAATCTTTGGAACACAAATTAAGATATTTTGTTGAAATCCGATAGCTCCATTAGGCCTGCATAGGGAGCAATGGACACTTCCTCACTCAAGATCCATAAAGGTACTAAAACATATTTAAATCAGTTCATGTGAGTACAGTGGTTCAATATTAATATTAGAAAGCGACAAGAATATTTTTGGTGCACCAAAAAAAACTAAAAAACGACTTATTTAGTGATGGCCGATTTCAAAACAATGCTTCAGGAAGCATCAGAGCATAAATGAATCAGTGTGTCGAATCTGCTGTTCAGAGCGCCTAAGTCACATGATTTCAGCCGTTGGCAGTTTGACACGCGATCTGAATCATGATTCGACACACTGATTCATTTATGCTCCAATGCTTCCTGAAGCAGTGTTTTGAAATCGGCCATCACTAAATAAGTCGTTATTTTGTTTTTTTGGCGCTCCAAAAATATTCTCGTTGCTTTATAATATTAATATTGAAACACTGTACTCACATGAACCGATTTAAATATGTTTTTAGTACCTTTATAGATCTTAAGAGAGGAAGTGTCCATTGCTCCCTATGGAGGCCTCACGGAGCCATCGGATTTGAACTAAAATATCTTAATTTGTGTTCTGAAGATTAACGAAGGCCTTACGGGTGTGGAACGGCATGAGGGTAAATAATAAATGACATAATTTTCGTTTATGGGTGAACTAACCCTTTAAATTTTATTTAAATTTTTTTTGCTACAAGTACAACTACTTTAATTTGTGGCTACGGGTACAACTACAAGTGCAACTCCTTTACTTTGTGGCTACAAGTACTTCAATTTGTGAACCTAATGAAGTAGCTTTTAACAAGCAGGGGTTTGTAGTCAAACTGCATATCTGACTGACCTGATGTTTGTAGGGAAGGCAAGTGTCTAGACTCTAAGGATGGCTTTATAAGGAAATGCAGCTGTGGAAAGAGCAGCCTGAACCAAACACATCCCCAGAGCACCTTTGGCAAACGTTCCAGGAATATTTTTTTCTTTTTTATGCCTTTTGAGGCATTGTGCATGGCTGAAGGTGTGATTTAGGGTTGAGTGTGTTCAGCTGTCTGTAGTCTGATATATCTCTGTAAGAGGAAGGACTGGCCTGCACTTTATACACAAACTAGCTTAGTCAAGAGATTCTGCATTGCTGCCACAGAAGACATTTTACATCACTGTGCACAGCTCTATTAGTAGAAGGAACAAAGGCTCATATTAGTCACTGTGGGGAGATGGTAAAAAAAAATAAAAATAAAGGTACCTTTTAAATGATAAATCTTACGGAAAAATTATTCAACTGTGAACATCTTGGTTGATTCCCATTTACAACCTCTCAAATTTCAATTTGTCTTGTATCAAAGCAGTATTTGGTATCTCTCAGTATCTTATTTTGTGCATGTGAGGAGACTCTTCTCATGGGCAGACAGATATCAGCAGAAATAGGATGGAGCAGCAGGGAGGGAAGTATATGTATTTAAAAAAAAAAAAAAAAAAAAAAATTCTGACCTGCTATATTTGGAAATGATGTAGCCATTAGTAAAAGGCTGCTCTAAAATCTGATTGGCTGTAGTAGAAAGCAGATGGAATTGTGCTCCAGTAATGTTTCAAAATTCACAAATGTGTGCTGTGGTGCACACATGGACAGGAAAAGATCCACAAATAAATGCACGCCATTCCAAAATATTTTGGTTTCATTGTATACTTCATTTTGAGTGAATCTCAGAATGTGGCTATGCCCAACATAAAGAATTAAACAGTAAATAAAGATTTAGACTTTACTTCTTCTAATGCAAATGATGGCAGTCATTCAGTTGGTGAATGGATGGGATGTTGACAGTCTGACAATCGCCCTCAAAATTATGTGAAAAATCTCTGCATATCAGCTATTGATATTTCTCAAATTTCCTGATCCATGCACCATTAGTAATCCAAATATTAATGCAAATTAATAATTATAAAGAAGTGTGTTCAACAGCAACTTAGTGTTGCTCAGAGTGTGTTTGGAGACAAATAATCCAATGATGTACATTTTTTTAATTAAAACAGTATTTCTATGATAAAGTTGATAAAGACTATTTATGCAAAATCTCCCAGCAGCCATCAACATTGCTGTTATCACAAGCCCTCATCAGTGCACATTACACATCAGACAACTGGACTGTGTAAGACAAGACAGCTAAAAGACTAGAGCTTTACTAGAGATGCCAAAATAACATCAGATACTGTGGATATACGTCTGAATGTCACTGCATTAGATGACAAAATATCAAGCAATCAGCATCTGCAAAACAATTATGCTAGTGCTTTGCTCAGAATTAGCTTGTCAAATGTGTTTTTGTTTCATTTGATTGAAAATTCAATATGGTGTCTATCGTGACTAATGGTGGTCTCAGAGTTAATTAGGTTTTAAATTTAACCCCTCAGCCTTCACCCTTTGCAGCACGACAGCTGTCCCACTGAAGGCAGGAGGGGTGCATTCTCACTGTCTCACTCAATATTTAAAGGCTCTGTTGAGAGGCGGACACAAAAACAACTAAGACTGTTTATTTGTGTCAGACCACTGCAATGGCAAATGATGAGAGGAAAAGGTTTTATATCCTTCATATTAGGATGCGGGCCAATTTAACCCATTTTGATTTTTTTGTTGTTGAGTTGTCTGTAATACTGGGTAATCTACGATAATTCTCCTAGAAATTTAGTGGCTTTTTCCTTATTTAGGGTCATTAACATGCATGTTAGATGTGTGTCGACACACTGATGTGCGGTGGAATGTGCGTACAAAATTTCTATTATGATTTAGATATTTGCAGGTCAATTTGACCCACATATTACAAGGCAGCTGCACAGACTAAATGAATACATTTTAGTGATGTATTTTGTCATGTCAGTTTCTTCCCTGTAAATGGTATTTACATTTATGCATTTGACAGATGTTATTATTTGAAGAAACTTACACTGCATTGAAGATAATTTTTTTTTTGAAGTATGAAGGTAATAATCAGTTCATGCATGTTCAGTTTCCTGGGAATCATGATTCTGGAATTGCTTACGCTCTACTGTTTCAATAGAAAGAAAATACACAGAAAAAGTGCTTTTCCACACTTCGTATGTGTAAAATGTTTCATTTTGTTTTAAATATTTACAATACAATTATAATTTTCATAGACTGTATTTTTAACATTTTTTTAAACAATTTTTTTTTCACAGTTTTAATTGTATGTTCTCATTTTTTTTCCTCAAAGTGTGACAAGTGAGTATTAATATTAAAGGTTTACTGTTTTCACCTTATGCTTTTTTTTGGGGGATTTCATAGAAATAATTTTTAGTTTACTTAAATCCAAAGGATCAATTTTCTACGATCATACACAAAAAAATTGCCATTGATGGTTCTATGAACAACCTTTCACATCCATGGAATCTTTCCATTCCACAAAAGGTTCTTCATGGTGGAAAAAAGTTCTGATGGTAAATGCCTCAGGGGGTACTCCACTCCAAAAAGTTTGGGAACCACTGTTCTCTTAGAACCTTTTTTAAGAGTGTACTTTTTTTAAGCCAATACAAGGGTCTGAATATTGAAATCCAGCAAACACACTGACCTGCAGTCTCTTCATGGTCTGGGAGTCCTGGTCAGCCTTGACCTTACAGGCCACCAGCAGCTGTGCGGTGGATGCTGCCACCTGTTTGGCTGAAGAAATGAGTTTCTCCTCACTGGCATGACCCTGAACGGCAGAGTTGGCCGCCTCACACAGGTTGTTAGTAGCTGCGGCCACCATACGGGCCTAGAGTAGACAAAATGTGTTAAACATCCAGTTCATCAAAATGACTGAAACCTCTGCATCTAATCCCATCAGAAGAAACTAAGAAATTTAAAGGGTTAATTCAGCCACAAAATTAAGATTCTGTCATCATTTACTCACCCTCATGTCCTTCCCAAGCTGTATGACTGACCACAAAATAAGATTTTTTTTTCTTGTCCATCCATACAGTGAAAGTCAATGGAGACCAATGTTATTTTGGACCAAACAACTGAAACATTCTTCAAAACATCATCTTTTGTGTTTATAACAATTTGAGGGTGAGTAAATGATAACAGAATTCTAATTTTTTGGTGAACTATCCCGTTTAGTCAATTGAGCAAGAAATTAGCATTTACAGCTCTACTTCTGATGACGAGTTTGAAACAGACTTACAGCTGAAATGAGACCCTGAGACCACTGTCCATCATCCACCGCATTTGCTGGAATCGCCCCGACCTGAGAGAGAGAAAGAGAAAGAGAGATTGGCTTTGGAAGTACTTACTTATCTTAATTAAGCTGAACATAGCGCATGATTTCCAAGTGTTCTGGATGAACTTTACATCATGAAGCACCTGACATCAGCAGGGAGATGCGTGTGCATGTTCATACCTTCCCCTGGGCCACCAGCTCTCTCTGAGCAGCAGATGCAGCTTTGACCAGAGCGCTGGTGGCTGCAGCGATAGATTTGGCTGCTTCCAGAATCTGTTCTTCAAAGTTCAGACTCTCATCAGCTTCCTGTTGAACAGAACACAACATACATTCATTTCCATGACCATCTGAACAGTGTGACTGATCTTGAAGGATTTTTCCACATGTGTATGCGCACAACACAATGGTTCATTCCAGTATCCATGATGATGATGATGATGATGATGATCAATTCATGCTCAATGATTGTGGTCGTGGCTGCATTCATAATTCATGATTTGTGTTACCTTAAATCCAAATCCAAACTGGGCAATGCAAACGGGAATAGTTATACAAATGTCATATAATCATCAGGAACATTTAGGTTAAGAATATATGAACACAGTGCAGGATTTTCCAAGCTAAATGTATGCTGTGTCAGTTAAGCTGGTGGTGTGTGTGTGTGAGTCCTGAGGGATGTGGGTAAACGTTTCCTCACCTTGGGTTTGGCTCGAGGTTTGAGCTGCTCTAGTTTCTTGGCGGCAGCTTCGATGGCAGCTGCAGCCCCCAGCAGCTCATTTTCGGCGATGACAGTCGGGTCTTCGGGATCTACCCACTCTGTACCTAAAGACAGCATCGTATCCAATCAAACACATCTGTAGGGTTGTGCTGTGTACATGTACTTAAAAACTACTGTTTATTGAAATTTTACAGTGGTATGAAAACATAATTTATTTAACTAATGCCTGATCCTGAAGGCAATGTGCCTTCAGCCCAGTGTGGTGGGTCAATCCATAAATACTTTTTTTTTTTTTTTTTACACATTTAATCATTACACATAACAGATCTAAACAGAAACCAATGTTTGGCCTTCCTCCACCTCCTTGTATAATTGTATTCTATCTCTGATTTGAGCACTTTCTTATCAATGTTTCTTTTGTTTTTAATAAATATGGAGGTTCTGACCACTGTGTGAATAATTTTCCCATTCTACAACACGTTTATAAGGTTTTCTTGCTCTTTTGAAAAAGAAAAAAAAGTGTTTACTTAGTAGTTGTGTTTAAACTTTTAGACCCCAAAAAGCCCTTCGCCTTCACTCAGACTACTCAAAGAAAACACTCTACAAACGCAACACTCAAAAATCTTGATATTAGAATAAATACACTACAGTTCAAAAGTTTGGAGTTAGGAAGATGTTTTCATGTTTTAGAAAGAAGTCTCGTCTGCTCACAAAGGCTGCATTTATTTGATCAAAAATACAGTAAAAGCAGTAATATTGTAAAAATAGCCATTTACTATGTGAATAATGTTAAAATGTAATTTATTCATGTGATCAAATCTGAATTTTCAGCATCATTACTCCAGTTTTCAGTATCACATGATCCTTCAGAAATCATTCTAATATGCTCTTTTGATGCTCAAGAAAAAAAAATCTGATTATCACCACATTTTTGTGGAAACCATGATACATTTTTTTCAGGAATCTTTGATAAATAGAAAGTTCAAAATAACATTTTATTGGAAAAATTGAATTTTCTTGTAATGTTATACATGTCTTTCTCACTTTTGAACCATTTAATGTATCCTTGCTGAATAAAATTATTAATTTCTAAAAAAAACAAAAAAAAAAAAAACAGCAAAAACAAAACAACCTTACAACTTTACAACCTTACCGACTCCAAACTTTTTAATTTTTCATATGTGCAATTAAGCTGACAGTCAAGGACAACAAAAATATCATATTAAATTTTATTTTACTTATATGAGTACTTGAAAGGTGAAAAGACAGAAGTGTTAATTTTATTTTCTTCCTTTTTATGTGAATTAGCCCCTATAAATCATCCTTTTTCTTTACACACTCTCTCTCTCTCTCTCTCTCTCTCTCTCTCTCTCTCTCTCAGACACTCCAGATTCTCCTTGTCTCTCATCATGTGTTAAATCAGGGTCTGGGCATTATCACCCCGAGCTCTCAGATCACTTTCAGTGATGGGTGGCAGGGATTATCCTGTTAAATCCTGCTTGGATTCTCTGCTCATGATGCAGAACTGGAAGTGGATACTTGACCTGATCTGATGGAGAGGACAAGAGGGCAAGGAGTACGAGAGAAGCCCTAGATCTAGTGCACTGCAGGCAGAAGATAATCCACCCTGTGTGCTGGATGCTGAGAGTGTGGGGAGAAACATGACACACTGTACCTTTCATGGCCTCCGCAGCCTGTATGAGCTCCGTCACTGAACTGGCCACACGTTTGGAGTAGTTAGCCAGCTGCTGTTTAAGGTCATGAGTGGGTTTCTGAATGATCTGTGGATGGAGATCACAAGACTTCACACACATGAATGTATTAAAACATACCAAATAAGGACAGAGATTGTTAAATCAGTCTGACACTGATTCAAGTGCTGTTAGACACTCATGCGAGCAGCTTGTAGAAGCTGATCTAGTGATTTCTGAGTTGTGTGTGTCCTCGGAGTGTCCTCCAGGGTGGAGCTGGTGACAGTGAAACAGGTGCGTGGCATTAGCAGAGCTGTTCATTTGGAACAGACGGCTAAGAAAAGACTTGGCCATGAGGAGGAATGCTTGGAATGACATGGACAATACCAGAAACACACACACACACACACCCACAGACAAACATATGCTATCTGTCTGTACAAACCCTACAAAAGCACAAAGGAGAGTCTGTCTCTTTCTTTAGGGTTTTGACCAACAGATTTCAATAGCTGTTCCTGTCATTTATGCACGCTGTGATGCATTTCCCTTTAATTGTCAGGCAACTATATTTAGAATGAGTAAAAGTAAACGATTAATAGTGTACTAACGTGTCCAATACGATGCTTAATGGACAGACTAAATGTTTCACACTGGTTTATTCCACCCAAACGTTCACATTCACTGAAACTGGGATGGGACTTCCCAGCATGCTTTGCCCATGGCACTCGAAAGGGAGAGTAAATGTTAAAATTAAGTAATATATATATATATATATATATATATATATATATATATTTTTTTTTTTTTTTTTTTTTTAATTAATTTATTAATTTTTTTTTCGTGCATGATTAATGGTAAGGGAGATTTAGTAGTGATTAATGTTTTGTTGTGCTAATTTGGAAGTGTTTCTGTTAATGTGGGTTTTTGGAGAGTTACCATCATGGTGACAAGTGGTGCATGTTGATTGGTTTGAGAGCAGGTAGGTTACATGTTTTAAGTTGCTGTAATCATTCAGTAAGTGCTATACCATGGATAGGCAAGTTCGGTCCTAGAGAGCCGCTGTCCTGCTGAGTTTAGCTCCAACCTTAATCAAACACACCTGAACAAGCTAATCAAGCTCTTCAGGATTACTAAGGCTATAGGCAGCTGAAGGTTTTTTTTAGGATTGGAGCTAAACTCTACAGGACAGCGGCTCTCTAGGACCAAACTTGCCTACCCCTGTGCTATACCATGCTATTGTTAACATGTTAGCAAATTATCAAGTTGGCATTTTCTGAATTAGTTTGTTATAGCTAGCATAATATTTACATTGAGATAACCTGATAATTTGAAGTTAAATGTATAAATGAGTGTACTCAAATACTTCAAGTTAAGAACAATAAAAATGTATAAGTACAAAATAAAAATCTTACTTAAACTTTGAATTTCCTAACTTAAATTCTCATTGAACTTTTTTGAGTTCTGACAACTTATTTAGGGTTTACAGTGAATAACTCACTTGATTTGAAGTACTCAAAATAAAAAAGTTAATTAAATAAATATTTTATGCTAATTGCTATTAGCATTCAAGTTAGGAGCAATTAACATGCATGAGTTCTATAAACTCAAAACTTGATAGTTCTGCTTACTTAAAATTGGGAACATAAAAAATTTGATGTGTTTGGGTTTACAGTGTGCTATTAATTTATGCTAATTTAATTTTATTTAATCACCCTGTCTCCTTCTGCTTATTACAAAAAAAAAATCACCTGTGACAGTCTCCTCACAAACCTCCCACACAACCACACACATGGAAAATACTCAAACATTATCATAGTGAACTCTGAAATACATTGGCAAAATGTTAAATCCTTCTGCACACCATTCAAATGTCATTTCATTCAGTGTATCTCAAAATTGTAACAGAACATTTTGACAAATCAAGATGCCATTAATATTTTAGAAGTTAAAAAGTCTCAAAAAGCATCCAACTGTCACCTTCAAGAGACAGTTACTACACTGATAGATCTGACTAGTGGTTCTCAAGTGGTTATTTCTTGGCCATAAAGTGTGCAACTAACAAAAATAACAATTCATCATGATATTGGTGCAAAATATTTGTTTCCTTAACCAAATAATTGCAGCTTTGCTTTTCTGCGCCCCCTATGGGCAGAATTTCACTGAATATAATGCACACGGTTAGAATATCCAGATGTAGGAAGTTTTGTTGACTGGTGAATTTTTATGTTTAAAGGATTTGTCAGTTAGAATTTTTATTTTTTTTTATCATGAGAGTTTATAGATGATACAAATTTTGATTGAAACACAAATGACCTGGAGGAAGTTTAAAAATTTGGTTCTACAGAAAAAGTCCAAATTGTGAAAAAAATTTCAAGACGGAAATGGAAATAAATATAGATCTGCAACCCACCAGTTGAGACACACTGCAGCATCCACTATATTATATAACTTTTGTCTCATGTTAAGAGGTTGTGCAATTCAATTCACACAAAACACACATGGGCAGAGAGATTCACATGCACAAACAGTCACCTTTAACTCACCGGCTATCACAACGACCCAACACACACACACCGATATACCCACCCACACACAGAGAAAACAAAGTAAATTAGGAAAACACTAAAAAATGAATTTCTCAGACCAGCATAGCAATGATCATTACAACTAATCACAAAATTCCACATTCAACTCTGCATTTACAAATTTAAAAAAAATTTAATATTCATTTAACTACCTCTGTTTTAGTCTATTTTACCTACATTTTAAGCCCTGTTCTGTTCAGATTATATCTCTTAAAATGATGGATGTCATTTTAAAAATGTGGAAATTAGCAGAAATAAGTTAATGCAACCTCTTATTTACATGAGGTAAACATTTGATCTGACTACTTTATATTTATATTTTAATGTATATAATTGTATATATTACATATATTAAAATTGCATTGCTGCCATAATAATCCATAAATAATGCATGCAAATCACTGCAAAGCTCATTGGTTCCAAATGGTGCCTAGCAGTGGTCAAAAATAATCTACAAAATGACTTTTGGATTGATCCCATCTTATAAACTCAGAGATGTGGATTCGGACGGCAATTAAATTACCATACGACCTTGGTGTTTGTCAAAAACAGTAGGTAATTCAGCTAGGGATTTTTATACGGGTGGTGGAAGAAAAATACCATCATTTTGGATTCCGATGGCAATAAAATCACAGACTAAATTCTGTAAATGCTGAAAATAATTACCATCTGAATAGGGCTTTAGACAAATTTTTCAGTCACTGCCCCAATGAGCGACAAACATACAGTGAGTTCATGAAATATGTGAGAGTTCAGTGTGCCACTAAAATAACAGGAACAAAAGCAGCATCAGTTATTTCACACAGTTTTAACCCTAATGACCCCCATAAGGGAGCTCTAGAAGAGTGTGTTTGTGTGTGTGTTTATAGGATAACAAGGTGGCCTAGCAGACACTTCTAACTTACCACTAACACATGCTCCAGCAGGCCCAGGTAACCAGTGGCACATTCAGAGCCGAAGCGCAGCGCTCGAGCCTGAACATCACGGTTCACCTCCGGGTGGAATGCCGCTTGCTGAACAACACATCAGAAACATCACACATTTTCTTCAGGTTAACATTAATAAATATACAATATACAATATATTCATTATTGCTACAAATTATTCCATATGATTTGACTATTTTGATATATGCAGCGCATACGCAGTCATTAATATGGCTGTGCAGGTGTCAGGCATCATGTATGACGGTTATCTCACCTTGCAGGAGTGCAGCATGTCAGCGATGGCTCGTCTGCTAAGGTTAGCGGTGGCGATCACGTCCTCTTGACGACAGGAGTTCCCAGCAGCCACTGCTTTAGCCGTGGCCAGTGTGATGCCTTTGGTCATGCGGATGAATTCCTCTGGAGTGGCTGTCTTTGGAGGAGGATCTTGACTGCGGAACACCTAATGGAAAAACATAGGATGGGCACAAAAAGTGATGAACAAAGGCTTAAAGCTACACTTTTGGTAACATTTCACTTGCTCTTCTTCATCCCATTGGCCTTGGACTTAATAAACTTTAATAATAATAATTATTATTATTTATAATATACTTTTTTTCTTTTACTTGAATGTAGTGATTTAAATGTGTATGCTCAGAGTGTGTGTCTTACAGCCAGCTCTTGTTTGATGTGCTCTATGGTGGCCTCTAGTGCACGTGTGCCTTTAGTGGCCTCGTCCTCCACGGCCTTCACTGTCTTCAGTAGAGATGTCACGTTTGTCACCATCACCTGATGCCACAGAAAAATTACACATGAACACTCCTTAAACGCTATATGGAAAAATATGGAAATTAGCTGAAATAAGTTAACGCAGTCTCTTATTTACATGAAGTAAACATAAAGCTGCGTAGTTTTTATTTTTAAATTATATAATTGTAGGCTATATAATACATTTTAACATTGTGTTGCTCTAACAGCCCATTTTTTCCCCCCTCTTTCTCCTTTCGCAGAGGTGGAGTGATTAAATACGGTAATTGTAAATACTTCCCAGCATTTCAGTATAAAAGTGTACATATTTAAAATGCATGCAAATTACAGTGAAGTGCAACAGTTATTGTACGGTGTTCCGCAGTGGTCAAAAAGAATTCAAACATTGAATTTTGAATTGATCTTCTCTTGTAAACTCAGAGTTGTGGATTCAGACTGCAATTAAATTACCACACAACCTTGGCATTTGTCAAAAACAGTAGTTAAGGGGTATTTACATGGGTGGTGGGAGAAATACACTGACATTCTGGATTCGGACAGCAATAAACCATTAACTAGCCCCTGTAAATGTTGAAAATACTTTATGTCCATATGAGAAACAATTACCGTCCGAATAGGACTTTATTAGTAATAACCTACAGACTTTTTAAAAACACTTTTTCTAAAGATAGACTCTGTATGAAACATAGCCAAATAAAAAGCACATTAAAATTACTGCAATATTCACAAGTGCTTCATTCTTATATCACCAGCAAATAATCATGAATTTATTCATGATAATGCATTTCCTATATGAAATAATCTCTTTGTCTTTGTTTGTGTAGATTTGTGCATATTAGCTACTCTGAGTCAGTGTTATTTTAGTATTATATATGCTATTATAGTATTTATTAATATTTTTAAATATTTTCATATTTCAGTTAAATTTTTATTTAAGTTTACAATATTTTTATTTAGCTTTAATTTTAGTTCAGTTTTAATTTTAGTACTTCAACCTAAACTTATTTATTTCAGTCTAATTTTCTTTTAAGTTTAAGTTTATCATCTAATAGCAACAACAACAACAACAATAACAATAATAATAATAATTATTATTATTATTATTATATTTCAGCTTTATTTCAATTAAAATGAAAACATTTTTAATAGGTTCCCCCCCCCCCAAAATGTTTGATCGTTTTGGCTTTAGTTTTAGTTTTAGTTATAACAACAATAACAACATTGATCTGAGTGTAAATCATCAGCAGTTGTTCCAGCTCAGTCTGTAGGTCAAAGCGATGGACGCATGATTTCAGGGCAGCACATAATATTGAGAAGTGTCATATTCAGAGATCAGTTAGCAGAGACAGACTGACAAACAGAGACAGTCGGTGCATGAGATGCTCCTATGCTTCTGTGTGTCTTATACCTTAGCAGAGTTCTTGAGCTGTAACATGGCGGGATCATCGTGAGGTTTCCCGGCTGCTGCCTTTGTGGCGCTGATCAGGTCACCCAGAGCTTTAGCCACGTCCTTCACCGCATTGATCAGAACCACCTGAGATAGGACAACAAACACATGATATTACTGCTGGCAAATTCTGACATCTAATGCTTTGTAGCAAAACCTAGTGGGCTAGTCTGCTCCCTACATTGGCACCTGCCTTCTAAGGCAGCATTCTAATGGAGATGCAAACCCATGAGTGATTCTTGTTGTTATTTGTATAGGCAACATGCTTTATACAAATAAAACTCCTCACAAAAAGAACACAAGAGATCCTACTTAAAATTTATTTTAACAAAACTCAGATTGGTTCCAGCATCCTGCCAATTTACAGAGGACAAGTGCTTTGGATGGATGGATGGATGGATGGATGGATGGGATTAAAAGAAACAAAAAAAAAAAAAAAAAAAAAAAAAAAAAAAAAATGTTGCTCCATCACTGTACCACAAACTTGGGCATAATATCAAACTTGTGTGTCACAAAATATATGTAGTAATAGGAGAAACATGTACAAGAAAAGTAAATGAAGTCCCACATTATACAGTAAAACTACTGCAAATATAAAGTTATATTAATATGAATGCTAGTTAATGAAGTATCAGTCTCATAACATACCCTGACTAGCCTGACTACAAGAAAATGCAGTATGGACACACAGACTTCACTAAAATTCACAGCTGTTACTTGTGGAAAGTGAGAATAAAGATCTTAGAAATACTAAAATGCAGATTTTACTGTTTTTTTGTTATCATGTACAAGAACTTGATGGAAGTGTAATTAAACCTGGCCTCAATGTCTGTATTTCCTTGAATAATACAGCTATAACAAGCTTCAAGAATTTGGCATGAATTATTAAGTGTTGCCATAGGAACAGCAGAAACCCAAGAACTGTTGCCAAGGATGGGACTAAAGACACACACACACAAACACACACATTACTGCACAAACACACACATGCACACACACACATTACTGCACAAACACATATTTTGACAGCACGTCCACTGTAATTTGTGTGAGGAGGATTTGGGCCTGGATGGTGGTGTCAGTACCTGTGTCTCAGGGTCTTCAGAGCCCAAACTTGCTGCTCCCAGTTTGACCACATCAGCCAGTTTGGTGATGGTATTAACGGATGACTGTGCAGCCTGAGCCAGCTTCTCTTGACTCGCTCCGGCTCCGGACACCAACAGCTTAGTGTCCTCTACCAGAACTTTAGCTGTCTTCAAGATGTGCTCTCTGATCAACCACAGGAAATACAACAATAATAATATTACACACATACAAGGATCAACAAAGATTATATGAAAAGAAAGTGACTTTTTTGTAATTAATATTGGGGGTAATACATTATATGCAAGAAATGCGTTACGTGTTTTTTACTTGAATTGACAATTAGTTTAAAAAAAAAAAAAAAAACATTGTTAGAAATGTGTTAAAACATGCTGAAACATGCTAGCAATGTGTTAAAATGTGTTAGTTATATCTAATAAACATGCCAAATCATGTTAGCAAAACTAAGTAACATGCAACAATGCCTAACAACGTTGGCAAAATGCAAAATAAAACATGCTAGCAATGCCAAGAAACATGACCTGATTTCTGATTGGTTTCTTAGTGGTCTTATGATGTTTAATTGGGTCTGAAAAGATTTACTGGGGACTGAACTGGTTTGATATGGTTTCTTGGGGGTCTAATGAGGTCAAATGAGGTCTGAAGTGATGGTCTGTCTGAAACTTATTTGTTTTCCAGTCATCTGACTTTACTTTTGTCAATTTGACAATAATACCTACAAACCTAAAGCTTTTAAAACTATTTCATACTTTCCGGTCAGTCTTTGTCAAGCCAACATCAATGTTTGTCATCAACATTTTTTCTGCCTTTCTTGTAAAACAGTAAAATCGAAAATTTATGGATAACAACAATAATTATATTGTAGCATTAGAAATACTGCTGTGACTAAAGAGCTTACACATACTGGAAATGCTCGCATGAATTTGTAACATTTACAGATAAGGATATAGCCATAGAATGAACGTTTTGTGCAAAGGACGCACATGCATCTGTCAAAGCTTCTGACAGGGCAAGCCATTAAGCTAATGCATTAGCTTGAAGCTTAAAATAAAGAATTCTCATGTTTTGGGCAGCTTGGATCACGCAAGTTACCTTTCCTGCAGCAGCTCAATCTGTTTCCTCCACTATTTTTATATGCATTTTTGTCCTTAGAAATGCGTTATTCAGGGCTGTCATTTGACGCGACTGTGATTTTCATTATTGATTATTATCGATTTCATTGAATAGTTGTTGTAGCCCTAGTTCATTCTATTCTAAAACATAATCAGAACAGCCAAGGCATAAAAGTCACATATAGAGATGAGAATCATTATAAAGTAGATGACGATTTTGGATCCTTAATGTTTCCATTAACAAAACATCCCTGGCATCTGAGTTCATCTCCAAATTGTTTCCCATCATTCCACACACATATCCTGAGCCTTTTTTTAAGTCTGAGGTGTGAACGAACAGTGATACAGTAGTTGTGTTTAATGACCCTTTAAAAACCTTTTCATTTTAAGGTCACTTAAATGTGCACTGGGCACTTTGGGTGCTGTATTTCTGCTGGAAGGACACATGCAGTTGAGTACCTGTGATCTGCAAACGTCTCAGCGTTCTCTCGGTTGAGAGTGCCTGCAGTGGCAAACATGATGGTGGTGTCCAGATCAGCGATAATGCCAGAAACAGCACTGGCAGCTGTAATGCAGGCCTGAGTGCCACGATTACCCGCTTGAAGAGCCGCCAACACGTGAGACACCTGAAAGAGAATGAAGATATTAGGAGTCTGATGAAGACTGAATTACATCCATATGTCAAATAAGAGAAGAAGAACTACTGTAAACCTTCTCGGAGACTTTCCGGGCACTGTCGATGAGCTCTTTCTTGGTGTAGGAGTCGTTTTGACTGCACTGAAGCGCTCCTGCTTTACTGACCAGACCAGTGCAGCTGTAGCCCAACTCAGTCACCTGCTTCCTGATGTGAGAACCGATCTGAAGGACAAACCCGTTAACAGTTAACAAACACCTTAAACCCAGAGTAATGGCTGCTTTGTAATGAATGTAATAAAATTTCACTATATTACTGTTTTTAAAGCATTAAAAATCATTAAAAAAAAAAAATCTTACTGAACCCAAACATTATTTTTTTGGAATAATGTGTACTGATGAATTGTTCTCAATAAGAACAATAATGTGCAGTTAGTATACGTGGGTCAATTTTGATTCCATGTGAATTTAAAGGTGGGCAAACCACGAAATCTAGACAGAAGAACATAAGATACCTCGTCGCTTTCAGCAGTCATGGCTGCACATTTGGCCTCTGATGCCAGGTCACCGAACTCTGTGGTCAGCTGATTGGCCAAACCGCCCAGCTCATCAGGGTTGGTGTTGGATTTGGTAACCTGGGAACACAGCAGTTTAAAAACACTCTGTCAGCCTTATCTTGTCTATAATCATGGCATAATTCTCCCTTAAATTATTTTGAACCATAATATCAAAAAAAAAAATAAATGAAATACTTTAAAAAATATAAAAATTTTAAATGTATACAGGGCCCAAAGCGGCTTGTCAGGTTTAACTACTTTATTAATGTCACATATCAAGCGTATCTTATATTTATAAATTCTGTACTAAACCTTAATTCTGTTTTCAATGCATGCTTGTGCATATGTGTGTTGTATTTTGACTTGTTTGCCCACCAATCATAGTGGCTTTTCCCACAATTTTTGCAGCACTAGACTTTACCATCTCCTGAACGGTGACAGCGATAGCTTTGGCCGTCTTCACCATCGTGGTCTGATAATCCACAAACGTCCCTTCAGGTTCGAATCCGGGCCCGTCTTCCATTTTATTGATGGCTTGAGTAATGGAGTTGACCATTCCTCCCACAGCTCCTGCAGCGCTGGCCGCCTCTGCCAGAGTTGCGGCCAGATCGTCCACCGCCTCCTTCATCATCTGAACCGACTCCTCCAGAGCCTCCTGTGTGTGAGCCGCCTGAGGACACAGAACACACATACATGGTACTACAGCAGATACAGTCAAAACAACCATCAGTAGCTGCTGCGTACATTTGGTAGCCTCTTACCTTGTGGTTTCCTCCAGCCTCTTTGGCTGTGTAGAGCATCTGTAGGGCAGACTCAGCCAGAGTCTTGGTTTGATCCAGCACGCTCATCTGCTGCTGGCTATTCAGGATCTTAGATGCTGTACCGATGGCAGCCATAATGAGTGGCTCAAAGTAACTGGCCATCTGAGACACCTGTAAGATTACAGCAAACCATGAGCTTCCCATAACCATCTAATCCGCTGAGACATATTTAGAAATGATTTTGCAGTTAGACCTTGTGACCCAGCTGAGACGCATCAGCACGGGCTGCGATGGCCACCGGTTCAATCAGGTTACTGATCTCATGCACAGACGCTGCCATCTGCTCGTGAAGAGCCTGCAACACAACACAATATTACAATAACGCTTTATTACATTAATAACAATGATAACGATCATTAGCAGGCCCACATGAAATATGCGCCCTCAGCTATAAGGATATTGCTACAGTTTATTATGGCGGTTGCAGTGTTTCTCAGGATTTTGTGAGACAATGGGGAGTGGACCTCACTTCCTCAAGCAGGAGTCATAAGAAAATGTTGTACATTTTAAAGTTAAATGCATAAATCTGGTGCACTTGGAGAAAGAAAATTAAGAGCTCCAACCCATGTTCAGTGTCCAAATTGAACAGAGTAAAAAGTCAGTGAATTTACTTGTACCTGGACTTTAAAGTGGACTCAACCCTCTTTTGAGTTGACATCGTGTCTCAGTCTACATTACATTCACACTGCTGTTTGCAGAAGACAAACAATTAAAATAAATAAAAAATATATTTCATTATTATTATTATCATCTTTGCTTTGAAACGTGCAGCACAAACAGACTAAGTACTTATTTTAATTAAATCGCAGTCTTTTGGCACAAAGCTAAATCGATTTTGGTCCATTTCACAGATACTTTGCCAAAGCAATGGCAAAAAACAACAAGAGATCTTTTACGTTATTATGAGAAGTGTAAAAATAGTTTTGGTTCGTTATAAGGCTGTGGCTGGACAGGTTAGGTAATGAATGAAAAAACTGCTGTTGTAAAGCTTCACCTCATGGGAAATGTCGTCTCTTGGAGTGAGCTGCTGGCTGATGGCTGCCAGTGAGGCCTTGTCCACCTCACGGATGCAGTTATTAAGAACCTCAATGGCATCATCACACTCCCTCTGACCTGGAGCCTTTTCCCTGAAACCATTTACATGAGAGTGTGTGAATATGATACATGAAAATTATGAAATCTTCATAACTGCTCCACAGACTTCACCTATAGGCTAACGTCTTGTCTTTAGTTGATCATTGAATGAAGGATATATATTTTTGAATACCTCATGTTGGTAATGAGTTTCTTGATAGAGTCAGACACGGTTCTGGAGTGTCCAGCCAGCACAGACCATTTGGGTGGGTCTTTGGGGTTGACGGCCAGTGAGCGGGCCGTTTGGATCAGGCCTGTAGAGCTCTCCAGCATGCTCTTAGCAGCTGCTACGATGGGCTCCATCGCTGCTAGACCCTGCAATCAGAGACAACACAACTTGCAATTTCCAACATTGATCCAGCAGGGCTTTTATTTCAGCCGTGTTCCCACTCCTGAGCCCTGTACATTCCTGTCCATTCTCCACTAGTCTATTTAGATTGTATTTAAAAAAAAAATGCAAAAGAGTGTAATGACATTTTGGTATTTATAGCAAATGCACATCTTCTACAGTGCACAGCATATACACCCCCTCTGAACAAATACAAAATATGTATTTTCTTTATGATCACTAATACAATTCATGAAATATATGTTATTAAAAGCCATAAAATAAGTAAATTAGCCAATTTTGTTTAAATTAAGGATTGCAGAAATGAGTACACCCTAGATTTAATTCAACAAAATGTATAATATTCTAGTACTCAGTGTGCCCTCCATAATTTTGAATATACTGCTCTGACCCTTCTCGGCATGGAGTGTTCAAGTTCATGACAAATTGTCACATCTGTCCTGTTTAACTCCTGGATGATGAGCTCTTTAAATGCCCTGATCTTTAATAGGGAGTGTACAGAATCCCCCGCAGGCACTCAAGAGTGTAAAGATTGAGTGCAATACATGTCCACAGAAGCTTTTTCAGCTTGGGAGAATGCATATCCTCATTGTCATGTTGAAAAAATGCCCAACAATGCAGGGAATGAGGAAAGGGTAACATCTTCTGTTTCTAGTTTGTGTTACACAGTGGTGTGGGAATTCATGACAGCATTGATAAAGCACAACTCCCTCACACCTTCAGCACTCATACAACCCTATATATGAGCTTTACTACCACTATTTTGTAATTTTGTAAATATGGGCTTTGGAAATGGCTAACTGACTTTATTGTGCTTTGGCTGCAGTAGGTAGTTCCAGTGAGAACAACAACCATGCATGTCAACCTTGAATGATTCAGTGGGCTATATAACACTTTTAATTGTCAAGAAATTACTTCTCTTTGTGTTTGTGGTTCAATGTTTTGGTTCAACATACTTACCTATTGATCAATCACTGCCTTAAACTTACACCAGAATTTTTTATTTAATTTTATTTAGTAACTTTTAGGAGGGTGTACTACTGTAATTTTTGCTACACAACATTTTATCCCATTGATAAGAAAATCTTATTTTCCTGAATAATTTTGACATGCTTCTTTGGTAACTGATTTAGCAGATTTGCTGGAACATTACATCTCTAAAGAACCCTAACATGTCTTCTAAGTAATTGAGTAATTGCTGACTTTCAGAATTTCAGAGTGTACTCCTTTATGCTGTGCACTGTACAGTTTGAGAACACAATTAATATTTTTCTCTTTCTCACTTCTTTTGTGAAAATCATGACAATAAAAGTTACTGCAAAAGTGGATTGGTAGAAATGTGTCAACCAGTAGATATTTTGTTATATGTGGTTAAAAAATATAAAGCAAAGAAAACTTTATGTGTAGACTTTTTTTTTGTTTTGTTTTACATTTGTTTTATCATACAATAAACTTTCCTACTTGGATATCTAAAATATAAAACCGTTAGGTGTTGAATTTCCAGCAAACATTACTATTGTAAACTTGATTTTCACCACAGGGGGTCTTTAAAATATAATTTATTCCTGTGATCAAAGCGGAATTTTCAGTATCATCACTCCAGTCATCAGTGTTACATGATCCTTCAGATCTTTCTAATATGCTGATTTGCTCAAAAAGCACTTCTGTTGAAAACAGTTGTTCTGCTTCATATTCATAAACTTACTGGCCACAACAATTAGTGTTTAGTGTGGTGTTGTATACTATTACTGTGTAATAAAGTCGTACCTCTGGGCTGATCTGTGCAGGTACGCTAGCAAACTCTGGGTTTGAAGCGAAGGCAGTCAGGTTATCCACAGCCTCGATGAGCGGCCCAGTGGCTTCCTTACACTTCTGTCTGTTCTCCTGGTTAAAGGCCCCATCAAGAGCCTGACATTAAAGCACAAACACAGTTACATACACAATAACCATACCAACACACAAACACTGTTGTTCAGAAACAGTCTCAAAACTCACTTTAATGGACTTGACGAGGTTAGCTGTGCTGTTTGCCACCTCTTTGGCACTCTGGACAAACTGTCTCTTAGCAACTGGGTTGGATGTTTTGGAGGAAGCGAGTCGGCAGGCATTGCACAAGGCCGAAGTGTGTTTGGCAACAATTGTAGCAGCAGAGAGGACCTTGGAAAATGACAGTGCATGTCACCGGGAGTTATTGTTGAAGACTTATCTATATTTGTTTCCTGTAATAATTCACTTCCTGTTTTGAACAGGGAATTCAAAGAAAATATTCAGATGTAAAATATAATTATTACTTGAACACGCTGTATTTATCTATGCTTTTTTGTCACTGTTTTACACTCTTATTTGTGTTTATAATTAACAAAAAAAAATCTGGAAAAAATATATATATGTAAGTATTGGCCAAAGATGGTATTATATATTGTGAGTCTACTGTTAGAGGCCAATTCCTTCGCCTGCCTGGCCATTTAGCAGAAGCATTAAGGTGTGGCCACATTAGCGAAATTTTAGAAAAATTGTGTTGCCAAAAAAATGTCCATTGTCTTTTGTCAAAAGTCAATAGTGTAGAGAAAGGACCTAGAAGAACAACTCAGACAAAAATCTGCTTCAAATCAAGCAGCTTTCTGTTGGTCAACGCAGCTAATCCACATGACCAACTAGAACCAGTTTCAAAATCTGCATAGGTTAATCTTTCAGCCTCACACAAAATTTCAGAGATTGAACTGACTGGATTTTGCTAGTGAAAATTCACTGAACAATGGTAAATGTGACCAAAAAAAAAAAAAAAAAAAAAAAAAAACTCCAAACAGCCTTGTCAATAAATAAATACATTTTGTTTTCAAATATTTCTGTGAATTGAGTAATTGTTTTGTATAAATTGTTTTTTTGAGTTTACTAGTTGTATCGGCTGTTTAAAAATCCTTATCTGTTAACAACTAATAATAATACACTATAGAGTAATGCCTATCTAACCAAGGAAGGACTCAAACGGTTACCTGGGACTGGGTGCAGGCGGGGTCCACTAGGTTCTGACAGGCCATCTGGATTGACTGCTTGGCTCTGGCGAACTGTGAGGGATCCACAAGACCCTTCTGCCCAGCGTGACTGTTCGGGTCAGACACACCCACCAGATACGCTCCCTATGAGAGACACATCAACCGAATTCTGGTCACCTGTTCCACACAAACTAGGGCTGGGTGATAAAATGATAACGATAATTATCGCGATATAATTTTACTCGATAAAGTGTTCAGTATACGTCTAATACAATGTAATGCAGCATAAATGGAAAAAAACAGCACTACTCATTTGAAACATGGCACATGGAACATTTATCCACTTGGCAGTTAAGTTTAAATGGCAGCACAGTACGAGCTTACTAGGGCACATGCGTTTTTATATGTATTTAGGCTACTATTTTACATACAAATACCATAGAAACAATATAGCTATATTTTACCATGGTAGTGTGGTGCTATATGCTCGTTTTAACTGTGGTTATCATGATCTAAAAGTATGCTACTATGGATATTTAACTACTACTACTATGCTACTATTTAAATTTTACCATATAAAAATGAGGCGGTTAGTTTTTAGAGACGTTACTCTTTTTGTTAATGAACACAAATTTACATCTGCATCCTAACTCAAGCTACTACTACTGTCAATTCAAGTTACTGTCAAACGTGCATTTCTAAGAGACAAAGAGACTCTCTCTCTCTCTCTCTTTAATTTTTCCATTAAAACATTTATTTTGACTGGAAAAGTGAACTTTCAGCTTGTTTTGTTGATGTGTATGCTGCATTAATGATACGGCATACAGTTGGCCCACACAAAATAATAATTATTTTATGATATTTTATAATAATTTTGATGACAGCATCAAGGAAATAATCAAGAGTTACATTTTTTTTTATCATAATTGTGCAGCCTGACCCACACACACAATAAAACGAAGCACTTTTGAATCAAATGGCAGCTGTGAGTGTTCGCGAACCTCCCACAGGAAGCAGTTAAATATGACTCACTGCCCATCAAACCCATTATGAATTCTTTTTGCACAAGTGTGTAAGACTGTGTTCTTATGCCTTTAAATAACAAAAGCATGAAGGTGTGTGTGAAAGCACAAAAGACAGTCAAGGAAAGGGGAGAACATGAAGGCAAATGTGTTTGTTCATTTAATGCGCTCCTGTAACTCCAGATGTTTGACGCATCATAGCACTGGTACATTTTATCACGCACCACCTCTTTAGGTCAACGTAGCAACATTTAGAAGAGAGGAGCTTCTCTCTCTCTCTCTCTCTCACACACACACACACACACACACACACACACACACACACACACACACACACACACACACACACACACACACACACACACACACACACACACACACACACACACACACACACACACACACACACACACACACACACACACACACACACATTTCCATGTTTTAAGGGGACTTCCCATAGACATAATGATTTTTTTTTACTGTTCAAACTGTATATTCTATCCTCTAACCCAATCCCTACCCCCTAAACCTACCAATCACAGAACACTTTCTGCATTTTTACATTTTCAAAAAACTTCCGTTTTGTATGTTTTCCTTATGGGGACCAAAAAATGTCCCCACAAGGTACACTATTACTACATTTGGTCCCCACAACACAGGGAATACAAGAAACCCCCACCCCTGATTTTACCTGAGAAGCTGCCTCAGTGAGACCACACAGCGCTTTAGATGCTGAACTGACAGAGTCTCCAAACTCTGGCAAATTACTGTTTTTGGCATTATGGGAAATGCCAGCCATGGCCTCACCCAAAACCTGCACACAACATCAACATTAACACACAGCTTTAGCTCAGCACTGATATAGGTGATATAGGTAAAATATATAAAAGTTGTGATCTTTGAGTTCACCTTTGAGTTCTCCATCACGCTGTCAATACAGTCAAAGTAGCCCAGATCATTGACGGCTTCTGTAGGATTCTCCAGCATTCCTCCAACCGTCTGCAGCACACACACATAGTTAGCACACACAATACACAAAACAGACGTCAAGAATGCAAGGCATGTTCAGGTTTTAGGCTTTTAGTTCTGTATAAATTCAAGTGTGCTGCACACGTCCTGAGAAGTGAAGCCAAAGCATTTCGATCATCCCCTAGTGGCTGGATGCAATATAGATCATAAACCCCGCCCTCTTCATATAATCGAATGGGACGTGAGGCAAACTAAAAAAAATCCAATTACACTTCAAATAATTTTTTTCTGAAAATGGTTTCTGTCATTTTAATTAGTTCTCATCACACAGACATAAAAGTGTGGGCGGGACCTTGCCGTGGCTCCACCTCATGATCGCTATTGCACAGACTTGGGCTCCAAATTACATAATAAGCACAAGATGTCAACTTTTATTTGTGTTTTTTTTTGGCTTAAATTTTCTACATTGAAAGGAAGTGGAGACGCTGCAATCAGAAATAAAATTAGATTCGTTAGTTTGTTATTAAAAATGCAGTGCTTTTTAAGCCCTTTTTAAAATATTAAAATTTCTTAAAAAGTAAAAAAACAAAACAAAAACAAAAATAGATTTATACTGTTTAAAATTTGGGGTCAGTAAGATTTTTTCAGTCAGTAAAATAAAGTTATTTTTATTCAGCAAGGATGCATTAAATTGATCAAAAATTTAAAGTAAAGATATTTATAATGTTACAAAAGGTTTCTGTTTCAAATAAATGTTCTGATGAACTTCCTGTTCATCAAAGTATCATGAAAAAAGTTATGTCAGTTCTGACAAAAATATGAAGCAGCACAACAATTTTCAACACTGATATTAATCAGAAATGTTTCTTGAGCATCAAATCAGCATATCAGAAAGATTTTGTGACACTGAAGACTGGAGTAATGATGCTGAAAATTCAGCTTCGATCACAGGAATAAATTACAATTTAAAATATTTTCACATAGAAAACAGATTTATATACATTTAACATTTTAAATTGTAATAATTCATGTAATAAATCATAATATTTTCACTGCATTTCTTCAAATAAATGCAGTCTTGGTGAGCAGAGGAGACATTTTTCAAAAACATTAAATAAAATCTTACTGACTCCAAACTTTTAAAAAGTAGTTTAACCAGTCCAAAAAACAAATCTGAATGGATTCTGTATGTTTTAACGGACTTATTGTGGAGAAGGAATATAAAAACATTGCTGCCTTGGAAACATGCACTGTTGTTTTGCTGACATTTCCAATATCAACTAAAAACAGCACACAGCAAATAACTGCGACTCAATATCAAACAGGATTACAAGTCATGCATATAAATATATGAAAGAGCATGTTTATACAAATACTTAAAAAAACTAAACATTTTTGAAGTATTTTATTACAATATTCTAATAAATACTGTAATAAAACCATACGGATAAGTTATGGCACAAAAGGTGTGTCATCTCTCTCCTCATAAAATACTATTCAGCTCAGTGCTGAATATGAGAGAATCCAAACGCTGCATATGAGAGTGAGTCACTCACACAAACTGATTAACATTGAGAAGAAGATGAGAAAGGAGAGGTAAAAGAGAGAGAAGAAGCACCTCAAGCTCACGGAGAGCGTTGTCACACTCCTTTTGTCCCGGAGCCTGCTGGGTACACATGCTGATCAGCTGATTAATGCTGTCTGTCACCGCGCTATCGAGAGAGAGAGAGGGAGAGAGACATTAGAGTTTGCTGGAAAGGGAAGGAATAGTGTGAGAGATCTGTGAGGAACAAATCCACCCACGTGTGTTACCACACACTGACACTCTCTCTTTCTCTCCCTCTCTCTCTCTGTGATGCTCTGTAAGGGAGTGATGGGAGTTTTAGGAACGTGAGCAGTGAAAAGCCATTAACTGCTGTTGTTTCATTCTGTCGTCTTCTCTCACACACATCAGAGAACAGCAGTGATATAAACAGGTTTGCTTTTGTAGATTCCCATTACATAACTGCGCTCATTCCAACCCAAATGTGTATAAAAGCGAGCATGCCACTTATGTAATGTATGTCAATAGAAGAGCTGTGTGTGTGAGAGTGAGTGCAGTTTCTTTCTTACTATCACAAGCTCTGTTAGAATAGCATGCCATCACAACATCTGACCCAATTCTCTACAGAAATTCTTCAAAACACAGTGAGCTGCATTTTAGATGCACTCGCGACACAAAGACGGTTTCAAACGGTAGCTGGATTACTATACTGCCCACATTAATTTGGCAACATCATGTTTACCAATCCCAAAAAGTTTCTTGCAAGCTAGGGCTGTTGCAATTTACCATGATAACAATGTTTAAAACAGAAATACTGATACCATGTTAATAGTACATGTGCAATAATATCATAAATAAATCAGCATAGTAGGTAGCTCTACTGCACTTTAACGCTGGTTGCCACTCGTCATAAAACTGCAAGGCTACATTCAAAATTGCATAATCTTGAGTAGGTACTTATTTTGAATAAGTAATTTGTGACTGCAAAAAAGTGTGTTCTATATAGTATGAATGTAATCTGGATGTACTACATTCGCCATGTTGTTATTATCATGTGACCTTCCAGCGTCAGTTCACAAACCATTAACTGTCATTCACAAACCCTCTCCCAAGGCCTCATAGGATAGTGAAGTATCCATCGTAAGCACACTTCAGAATCTCGCCAGAAGTATTAGGTCATCCAGGTACTGTTTGCCTACTCTATTATGGAGGTACTGTGAATTCAGACTTTTTTTTTTGTTACATACTGTTTTTTTGCCTACTATAGTAGGGAAGTATGCGATTTTGGAGGCAGCCACAGTGTGTGGCTACTACTGCTGCACAAAATCATGTCAGAGTAGATGACAAGCGAAAGTGAGACACTCTACCTGAACCTGAAAAGTTCTTTGGATTGCGTAAAAAAGATGGCGTGTTAAACGCTTCAATCTGTAGAACAAGCCAAACCTTTTGTACTCTTTTCTACAGTTATGATTACAAACTCTTCCACAAACTCATAATCATTCTTTGGCCAAAAAGAGAAACTACAAAAAAAAAAAGAAAAAAAAAAAAGTTAAAAAGGATTTTACTGATAGCATTATTTATCTACTTTAGATATTGCAATAATATCATTATCATGAATTCTTTTGGCTACGATAATCCTGTAATGAATATATGATATCATGAAAGAGCATTTCATGAAGGAGTTCCTATTCCGTTCATGGGGGCAAAAACACAGTTTGGAATTTATACTTCATCTTCTACTACTTTAATGTTTGTTTTAAATGGTTACACTTTATATTAATAATCTTTAACTACTATGTACTAACATTTAAACTAAAGGTGTAGTAAGCGGTTTCTGAAAAATGCTGTTGAATGTGGATCGGACTGAGCAGCACAATACACTTGTAGCCAATAGCTGAGATGGCTGAGGAAATTACAAAAGAGAAAAGGTCAGAGGAATATCACTGGAAAAAGAAGGGTTATGATCAGGCAAGAGCTTTAGGATCCACGTTCATATTACAAAAGCGGTCCAGCGCTGGAAAGACCAAAGTGGGCAGGCCTACAGAACCAAGATATGCTGCTGTAATAATGTTAGCTATAGAAACAGGACAGTTTTGAGCATCACTAAAGCATTATTTTGCTTCGCTTCAGCTATGAGAGACATCTATTCTTGTTTGTGCATTTTGGGGGCAGAGCAATGAAGTTTGGGGTGAGTTTGTTTGGGATGATTTCAAATAGAAACATTGTTTCTCAGAAACAGCTTACTGTTCTTTTAATCATTTGATAAAATGCACTTATTGTGCACATGCATGATTTTACATTGTACTTATATTTAAAAAAAAATACCCGCATGTAACTACAGCTGTAATTCATTTCTGAAATTACATCTATAATTACACTGTTGATCCTTCCCTTAGGCCGCATGTCCACCAAAGCGGTTTGTCCTAAGGCCAGTGTATTTTTTCAATTGTTTTTAACGGGACTGCTGCAAATTTAAAAACACCAGCAGTGTGAGAAGGAGCAGAGCATCTATTTCATGCTGAGTGCTGCTTGTTTTTTATCTGAAAGCTTAGAGTTGAAAAATGGGTTAAACTTTGGGTAAAAATGCAACACTCATCACTGTAACTTTTTACCCAGCCATCCAATCACAGTGGATGAGGGGCAGGACAAATTACACACCAACCAACTACCACATCCTGCTTGTACAAAGGCAACAAGCATAAACAAACAACAGGACAAAATAATTTAAAACGAGCCAGAGCAAAGAGTCAGAGCAAATACAAATACAAACTGCGAAATCAGATACTAATAACACTTCCGCGGATATTCTGTATCATAGAAACCAAAGCTTCTCAACTGGGGAAAACAAAAACAAATGCTGTGTCACTGAAGCACTCAAAGGTGTGGTAAGTAGATTTTGAACTACGCTGTTGGACATTGTTGATATTGGAAATCAACCCAAAAAAACCCACCCCTCTCTTTATTGTTCCGCCTACAAAACTCACACTCCAATCCTAGCAACCCTGCTCTGAGACTGTCTCGAACCCTGGCCTGATAGCTGTTGGCAGGCAAGGCGAGCGCACTAACAATGGCGCTGAACACCGTATTCTCTAGCGACCGTCACTGCGCAGTAGTTTAACTGCAAAACTCCCACTATCTGGCCACTCTTACACACGCAATGTGAGTGGATGTATGTTTATCACAGCTGACGCACAACAAAATGCTTCACGAAAAATAAAGCGCAGTTGATGAATGACAAGGAAGCACAAAAAATGAACGTACACTACACAAGAGTAAATACAAAGAAGAGTTTGTTGTTAGTCGCAAAGAGAACAGCAGCTCCAGACAATAAAAACCCAGTGTTACTCACATGACAAGTGGGATCAAAGCAGCCTCCGTGTCTGTTTTCAGGCCTTCCCACTTAGCTCTCTCCAGCACTAGAAAGCTTTTCTAATATAAACGTGGGTCCTAAAGCGCTTGCCCAGTCATAAACCTTCATTCCAGTGATATTCTTTTGAGCTTTTGTATTGCGTCTCATCTCTCGGCCCGACTAACTTCCAAACAGTGTTTTTGAAAGTCGACCTTTAAGATCCTGCAGCAGGGCATTTTCAGAAGAACACCCTTCAGATGGCTAAAAATGTTTTGTTGGACACAGGGTGGACTTAAACCTTAACACACCCTTAAACCTACCCATACAACTAATGTTTTGCGTTACAATATCAACACAATAAGTACATTTTACCAAACAATTATTATTTTTGATGTAAGTACTGTAGATGTAGTTAAAGACACCTAATATAAAGTGTGACCAAATGGAGTATTACCAAAGTCATCCAAACCTTTCAATCACTATTTCATAATTTTGCAACCATCTATACTGGAAACAGTTTAATGACAAAATGGTAATTGAAAAATAGGAGACAGATGGCAGAATTCTAACCGAGCGGCAGCAGCGAGCTGGTTTTTCAGGTTTGGTGAGTTGGGGTCTGTAGACAGAGCTTTAGCAGCCAGCAGGAGTTTGCTGGAGGACATGGAGATGGTCTTCAGGTTGGTGACCACTTGAGTCTGGTCCTCTTTAGACTATAGGAAGAGACGAGAGGAGGAGACATCATTCACCTATCTACTCATTCATTGATCCATCTATGACGTCTCAAATGACTCTCTCAGGAACTTGTCCTAATGAAAAAATTGTTTAATTTAATTCAATTTATAATACACATCATACTTGGGATTGTCCAGCCATGTCCACTCCAGCCTGCAGGAAGTGGTTAAAGTCTTTGCCGAACTTCCCGGAGGCTTTGGCCAGATCCTGTGTAGTGCCGCGTGAAGCCTGCACCAGTTCGTTGGCTGACTGGTTCAGTCCGGCTGCAGCCTCATTCAGATTCGACTGAGCCTCCTGGAAACTCTTCCCGCTCACTGGGAACTGAAGACACGTCAGAAACACAAAGATCAGAATGACTATTTCTAATAGGAACAGTAACTGTAATATGGCTCACTGTAAAATTTAATAGCAAAAGGAAAACACAAAGAAAACAGAAGTAAAACTATATATATAAAAAAGTGTCAAGACAAACTTGGAAAGCCTGGATAGAAAATTTGCAGTAGTTTAAAAAGCTTGAAGTTTGACGGTTTAAAGGCTGTGCTGATGGATGGATGGATGGAAGAACATACAGATGGAAAAATGTACAGATAAATAAGATGCATGGATGGAAGATAGATGGACAGAAGAATAGATGGACGGATGGATGGACGACAAATTAATAGATGGACAATAGACAGACGGATAGATGGCAGATAAACGGATGGATGGACATATAGATGAATGGATGGATTTATGGATGGATAGATGAACAGACGGATAGGTAGACAGATGAATGGATGGATAAATGGAAGGATGCATTGATGTATGGACAAATGGACAGATTCTGTTCAGATTTTTGTATTTGTATTCTGTTTATCAAACACCCTTCTGGATTCTTCTTCTGATATTCACTTTTGATTAACAAAACAGTCTGCTCATGAGTGCCACCAAGCTGTAGTTTTATGCAACAGCAGTTGTTCTTGGCATGTGATTAAAAGCATAAATCTCATTAGATGGCCAATCTTTGCAATGGGATGGTAAAGAGATTAGTATGTGTCTCCTTGAACAAATTGTCGTGTTGACGCCAAATGCAAATATTTTTGTCATTCCGAACAGATGCAACTAAATCTAATAATTCAACTTCAAATGTTTGCGACACAACAAACATTTGTCTGGGTGTAAACAGACCTTTAGAGCTGGACAGTTTTTGTGTGAGCATGTGAGTTTGACCAGCCGACATCAATTACGTTATACAAGTCACTTTAGACACTTTAGAAGTCACAGGACCATCCAGATGACAGCAATACAGCAAACTATATTCTGGAAAATACTTTGTGATATTTTGTCTGAAAAGGACATTGTGAGTGTTTTCATGGCCTTGGGGACTCACTTTATCAGACAGGAGTTTCTTGCTGGCTTCTCCTACAGTCCTGATGGCATTATCCACATCTCTCTGCCCCGGCAGACAGTTTACAGAGCGGTTCAGTGCCTGAGACACAGCTTTAGCTACCTGAAGACGCACACACACAGTCATCAGCAGAACATTTAAGATGCTTCTCCAGTTATGCTAATCATAGACACACAACCGGCAATTTTCTTTTCAAAATAATGAGCACTTCAACCTGCATCAGACCAAATCTCCCATCAGCAATTAATAGGGAGGTCTTGTTACTGAATTTAAACCCACTCTATTGTGCGTTTCTTATTAAGTATTCAAGCTGAAGTCTGGTTTAACCTGGGCCAATCTCTGCTGGCTGTCAGGGTCTCCTGGTTTGGCGATGGCTCTCTTGGTCTCCTCGATCAGGCTGGCAGATTTGTCCATGACATCCCCAGTGCAGTCCAGCATGGCGTTTCGGGCATGAGGGTCCTCAGTGTTGGCGGCTACCCCACGAGCAGCTGAAGCCAGTGAACGTAGAGCCTGAGCCACATCACGAGCAGCCATACCTGTAAAAACACACCCACAATGAAACCAGACAAAAACATTAGTGGTGCTTTTCCACTGCATGGTACGGTTCGGTATGGCTTGATACGGCTCACTTTTTGTCGCTTTTTTCACTGCATGGGATGGCTCGGTACGGAACAGTACAGCTTGCTTAAATAGTACCACTTCAGTTGAGGTTCCAAGCGAGCCCTACCGATACTAAATGTGACATGTAAATACTGCAGATCACTGATTGGTCAGAGAGAATCACTACCAGAGTCATTGTATTTGAAACACAAGACACCAAACCCACTAGATCTAAACAGTCAGTAACAGCCACCGCAGTATCATTTGTTCATGAAACGACTTGCTTTAAATGACTGTTGCATGCAACTTGAAAAAATAAATGGCTTTATCGTGGTCAGTAAATGAGGTGCAGACTCATTGGTAGACAAGGAGCGGATCCACAGCAGTAGAAGCAGCGCAACTATAACAATTAGTCTATAATCCTATCCACTTTGAAGCGGTACTAACTGCAATGGAAAAGCAAACTGAAAATAAAGCAAGCCGAGCCATGCACTACCACACAGTGGAAATGCGCCATAGGAGAGACTGAGGGTGCCCAGTCTGAGCGGATGAATGCATGGGTTTATTGATCGCCCCGTGTGGGATTCAAACCTGCAAGATGTGGCTTGAGTTTTGAGTAAAGATTTTTAACCACTAAACCACACTACCTGTCTGTGTTTGTTACAGCAGGGACAGATACACATTACATTCTACAGGAAGGGGGCGCTGTATAACATGGTACTGGACATGGATTTGATCATAACCTCTATATAGACTATCAAAATGCTGAAACAAGCCCATAGTTAGTGGTATGTGAGGTTGATGGGGTTACCTGTGTAATTCTCATTGCCTTGGGTGGCTTCACTGAGGAGCTGAGCAATAGCGGAGCTCACTGCTTTAGTGCTGGAGCCCAGATCCTGAGAACACTTCTCCAACTAAATACACATACACACAAGTGTGACAAAACTGTGTTATAAGAACCCCATTTTTTATTTTTATTATTTCAGAAAGCATGCTCGCACGGGACTAAGGCGAACGATCAATCATATAAGCTAGGAACACATGGTGATTTTCATACACAATATACATATTTATAATTGAAAATAAAACAGAATTCACTAACATTACATTGGGTGTAAAATTACAGTACACAATAGGAGGACAACAAATTTCAGTTTGAATCAGTGGTTCTCAACCTTTTTGACTACAAGGAATTTTGCCCACAACAATATTATGTCTACAATAATCAATAATATTATATCTACAGTGTATAAGGCCTGTCATTACATTCTTTACATTAAATTGTAGGACTTTTTTTAAAGAGCTGAAAGCTCTTCAGGGATCCTACTCTTTTTAACCAATTAATTTACATGACTTTTCCAGTTGTTCATGATTTACAGGATAAGGATCAAAGGGATAGTTCACCCAAAAATGAGAAATTCTGTCATCATTTACTCACTTGTATAAACATTGATCAGCAAATGGACATAGATCACATCAAATATGGTAAACATAAGCTCAACCGCTTGACACGCGAGAATGAACCTCTTTGGTTCTCGTTTTTGAAGTTCCGTTTAACATATTTGAGTGATCTATGTACGTTAACGATCAATGTTTATATGTGAATTAAATCTTTTTTTAACATATAAAGTGATCGTGTCTCTTCAGGAGACTTGAATAAAACTGCTCAATTCATATGGATTACTTTTATGCTTTCTGTATGAAGGTTCAGAGTATCAAGAGTTTTGGGTGAATAGGTTTTCAATGGAGAGTTAAATCTCTCAAATTTCATTAAAATCTTTATTTGTGTTTCGAAGATGTATGAAACTCTTATGGGTTTGGGATGACATGAGTAAATGATGGCAGAACTTTTTTGGTGAAAACTAACCCTTTAATTATAATGAGTTTGTGATTTTTTTATTCACAATTTCTATCTCATTAAATATTTTACACCATGTCTACACCGGATGCGACTGTTGACGCATCAATTATACATAACATTGCATCAATTAAATACCAGTTTGTTTGTGTGTGTGTAGTGGCTTGTGCCTAGCAGTTGTTTCTGTGACATGAAGCATCTGACTTGTGGGTATAGGTGTGAAAATACACAACTAGCACACTACTAGCAGCCAAGAGTTTCAACACACACACACACGCACACACAGATTCTTCATTATCACTATTTTCCACATTTAGAACAGTAGTAAAGTCATCAAAACATAAGTGGAAGAAGGGAAATTATGCAGTGACTAAAACCAGCTTGGTCTAGTTTCCAGCTGTGCTTACTGCGGACATTCTCTCAACTGCATGAGGTGAATCAAGGCATGTTTTTTTAACAGTACTGAAGGAGTTTGCATGCATGCTGGACATGTGTTAGATGCAGGTGTGTCCAAACGTTGATAGTGAAAACCGACAAATGCATGTACATACACATACTACTGTGTATCTTTCACTCACCGTTTCTCCAGGCAGGGGTCTAAGTTTGCCCTCAGCAGCTGAAGCTTTGGCTTCCTGCATGTCCCTCTCCAGGCCCCGTACCATTGTGAGAGCATTATCAATCTCCAGAGGACCACACGCCTCCTGAGCCTGAGTGAGGGAGACACAGACAGACAGACAACCACATCAACCACCTCACCGCAAAAGTGCTAGATATGTTCACCTCAGTTTGTGTGTATCGCAGTTCTAGCAGTAGTGTTAAAGTCAACAGGAAATCAAAATGGAAATAAAAAGTACTTAGATATTTCAAACAAGTTATCTCTTAAGTCCCCCATTTGGTTTAACCTGGACCTCCCTTCATCTGCTCAGAATATGGGCCTTCAGGCTTGGAGATCGAGAGGAATATCGAGTTAAATCAGTTGTTTGATAATGGCCGATTGAAATAATTTCAGTTGTTTAGACAGGAATTCAATCTGCAACAATGATTTTTATACATTTCTTCAACTAGGACATGTTTCATTCTTTCTGAAATGGAAAAGCATCTCCTCCTCCTCACTCTCAAAAGGAAGATTTTTACATAATATTGTCTAATGTTGGCTCTTCTTCTTATTGTTATGGGAAAAAGACATCAGATCATGCTTTAGTGAAGAGGAATGGTAATCTGTTTGTGCAAGTGTTTTCTTCAAAGGCACATCAATTCCAAACCATGAAATAAATTTCAAGTATATTCACAGGACGTACTTCACACTGGATTGCCTTCATAAAATATTCCCCAATGTTTCCCAATTGTGTTTTAACTGTAAGGTTAAAACTTGTACAGTCTTACATGTGCTTTGAGACTGCAACAGTGTCAAAGGATCATATGCTTGTCCAAAAGATTATTGGTAAATCCTTTGCACCGTCTTCAAATGTATCTCTGTTAAATTGTAAAGTTGGATTGTGCCTTGACCGTGGTACAGAATATATGTTAAATTTTTGTACATATTTGGCAAAACAATTTATACTTCTGTTATGGTCAACCCCACAGATAACCTCAGTCAACATGTGGCCAGTCAGGCCGCCTCTCTTCTACCATAAGAAACACTAACCTAGGACTTACAGTACATCAGATGTCTAATGATTCTTTTGGATATTTGGTCTTCTCTTTGGAACTCGCTAAGCATTATATTTCCCTAAACTCAGTACATATTTTGTTTCTATGTATGATCATCTATTCTGGATTTTTTTTTTCTTCCCTCTTCTTCCTCCATTTGTCTCGAAGATTTAACTTCACTGTCCACTGTGGATTGTATGCCAGCAAATGACTATATATGTTGCCATGGTATATCTGTATCACTGCTATGTTACTGCAATATATATATATATAAATTCTGAATCATCCTGCAAGTGATTAATCTGTGGACATAACAGTCTTTTCTATCATTCATCGAAATGTAAGAACTTGCTCCACACCTCTGAAACAACTTGCTCTCTTATTTTACAACCTCTTCCTTCTAACCACAAATTTACAGATTATAGATCATTTTTAACCATTCAGTCAAGTTCCCTACATTTTTTTTTCTAACTGAATACTCTGTTGCATGCAACAATGGAAGTAAAAACAAAAGTAGTTTTTACACAAAAACTAAACCTAAAATTTCTATAAAAAAAAAACTAAACCTAAGACAAATTTATCTTTCAAACTGAATCTATCGTACCTTCTGTGCGGCCGTGCGAAGCTCAGCCAAAGCGCTGGCTAGGTTTTTGGCACACTGACTGAGCTGCATGGCAGATGCCTGGTCACTGATGGTTGGAACTGTTGCTTTTGCTGCGGTCACCATTTTCGCGCCGGGCTGATGAAGACAACAAACATCATGAGCTTAAATGAAGCCGATTTGCTCTTTATAACAGGAAATGAAGGTCTGAGCAGTGAATGAACCTGCATGAAGTTCTGACTGGCTCCGATCAGGGCGAGCTGAGCGCTGGGGCTGTCGGGCTGAGCCTGACTACCTCTCACACCCTGAACCAGCTGAGGGATCTGTTCTGCCACCACCTGTAAATCATATCAACATGCCGTGCTATTCCTTTAGGTCTTATGTGATTAACTAGGCCTTGTGTACTATACAACAAGTTTGATCCAGTGAATTATGTTTTATGTTCCATGTCTGTTCACATCAGTTATATCCGTTTGTGAGACAAACAGATATAACTGATGTGAACTAGTTTAAACCCTACAGAAACAGGAAGTGGGTTCCTACCTTGCAGCTCTGTACAAGCTGTTGCTGGGCTGCAGGGTTCTTGTTGGAAGAAGCAGCGTTCTGGGCGGCAGCTATAGTCTGAGTGGCGGCTGCCGCGGCCTGTTTTGCTGCATTCTGACAAAAAGATTTGACACAAATATATTTATTATAAAGCCACAGATGTAAATAATACCATAGTCTATTTCAAGGAAAGTCAGTTCACTCAGTTCACTCTATTTGCAAAGCCTCCAGCCAGCTATTTCAATTATGCAAAACTTCTAGTATCTACTTGAAAGGGGGAATCCTGAAATCCTCTAAAATCTGACATGAACTGACGCATTATCGTTGTTTACTGTCCTCAAATAGCATAAAAAACTATTTCAGGTAGGTGCAGCGGATCTGAAATCTCAGGACTGAAAAATCTAAGCAAAGCATGCATCTCAGGACACTGACTGTTTCTATGGAAACCAGAGCTGTTAAAGGCAGATGACAAATTGATAAATTGGCTCTTATTTAGATGCCGGGACTTAAAATAAGTAAACTGCCATGGTATGTGAACATAACAGGTTAAGAGTTTTGAATACTTTAGATTTTATGTTTTTGAAAAAACTCTCTTCTGCTCATAAAGACTACATTTATTTGATCAAAAATACAGTAAATACAGTAATACTGCAAAATATTATTACAATTTAAAATAATTGTTTTCTATGTGAATATATTGTACATATAATTTATTCCAATAATAAGAACGATTTTTAATAATTGAGTACCAATAATTATTTATAACAATTAAGCACCAAATTCAGCTTTGATCACAAGAATAAATTACATTTTATAATATATTAACACAGAAAACAGTTTAAATTGTAATAATATTTCACAATATTACTGTTTTTACTGTATTTATGATAAAATAAATGCAGCCTTGGTGAGCAGAAGAGACACATTGTAATTATTACAAACCTTGACCATTTGTCTCTAATTACAGTCAGATTAAATTACTGGCTGTATGGTATGGTCATTCATATCACAGCTGACTTCATAAAACAAAGCATTAGTGTAAGGTCATAAGAATTTTTTTTTTCATTCAACAATTTCTGTGTGAATTCAACAAATAACTAGAAATGTCCATTAAAACAAACTGTGATGTTGAACTGACAAAGTTAATGTAGCGACAGACAGTTCTAGTTGGTTGTTATGGTATTTTAGTTGGTTACTAGACATTGCTATGGATTCTAGCTAGTAGTTGCTAGGATTTGATAGAGCTAGGCTGTTCTAACCGACTGCTAGGGCATTAATTGTGTCTCCTGGCAAATTACTAGAGTATTTGTTTGGCTGGTAGAGTGTTCTGGCAGAGTGCTGATAGGACAGGCAGTCAGTTAGACAAATAAAGAAACAGACAGATATCACAAAGAACTCAGCCATAATTCTTCAAAGTTGCACACTCTGTTTCAACAAGTTGAAACTCTATAAAACAGAGGGACAGGTCTGTGGAGTTTGCGAAACCTGCTGTCTAATACCGCAGTTCTTCACTTTTACAGGTTGCAACAAGTCACTTTTGAAACTGCACCGCTGAGCTATACATACTGCAGTCTGTGAAAACTTGATCAGTCTTTTTCACTGTAGCCTTTGGCAGAATTTAACTTCATGAGCTGTAAAACATCATATAACTTTACCCAAATAGGGCAGCAAAGAGATGTTATAGTTGGCAATAACTAGAATTCATCTCAGTACAGGCAATGGTTTTCAAAAGAGAGTGTGACCTCACAAAAAAATCTCATCACATCTTCATGTTTTTGAAGTTTTGTCCTTGTGTGGTTCATTCCTCACCTCCAGTTTGTTGACGAGTCTCTTTTTAATGGCATTCTGTGCAGCAGCATTGGTGGCCATGCGCAGACCCTCTGCAGCTTCACGCAGCTTCTGCTGCTGCTCCTCGCTGTCTGGGTTAGCAGCTGCACCCTGCCGGCACACGTGCAACAACCATCATACTTTGAATTCACAGCTATTTAGTCTAAAAGCTCACAACGAGGTGTCTTCTGTCGCACCTTTGCAGCTTCCACCATCTTGGCTGTGGCGTCAGCCAGGAGTTTGGCTGCAGACAGGAGTTTGCGGGAGTTCTCGAGGTCAGTCTCACCCTCTGCGTCTGCCTTGATAGCATTGACCAAATCTGAGGTGGCCTGAGCAAGGATTCGTGCCTGGCGCACCATCTCCCCTGACACAGACAACAATGCATTTTGCATGTGATTTATATGTATGTCCATTGTCAATGTGAATTCAGCAGAAGTCTCAAACTAAAGTAAACACCGACTATTTTTTGACATTCCTGGTTTGACATTCAGCAGACACTTTCATCTAAATTGACAAAGACTTAAAAAAGGCAAATTTATCAAAAAAACTAAAATATCTGCAGTACATGAGAGTAGTAAAAAAGGTTATTTTTTTTTAAACAGGAGTAATGATAGTAAGTATATGTTGTGGTCATGGAATATGTGCTGTTTCCTGAAGGTTGTGATGGTCTCAGCTGATCAGGTGGAGGTTGGCAGCTCGATCCACCACATAGGAACAGAGAGGGTGAAGGTTCTGGAAAGCGACTTTATACCTTGTGAAGGAACCACTGGCTACGACTTCATTGCTGGCAGTAAATGGAGTGAGGGAACACGTATTATTGGAGTGTATTGAGGAAGGAGCATGTTTAGTGACCTTCGTGAAAGCCAATGTCAAAGCCTTGCATTTTATGTGAGGGTCAGATCATCTGCAGAGGCTCAGTCACGCTAGCTGGAAGGCCGGCTAATAAAGCATGGCAATAGTCCAGTCTAGTTGACATGACAAGAGCTTGGACCTGGAGCTGCACAGCATATTCAGACAGGAAGGATATTCCTTCAGATGGCAAATCATAGGCACAGCGTAGTTTGCTTGGTACAGAAACAGGCACAATCACCCATCAGCACTAGTTGTTGATGATTGTGGTGTAAAAAATTTAGCTTAATGACCTAAAACAGTCACATTGCAATAAAGTATTCTTCTGAGTATTCTGACATTCTGATATTAAAAACATATGTGCAAGTCTGGAGCATTCTATTTGGCAAAAGGTAAAAATTACCTGGTGCTCATAATGACTGAATAGAAAAATGTGTCTGTCTCAAAGTTCTGGGTCTCAGATCTATTGGTGGAATAGTGTAATTTTAGCAGTGTCTGCTTGCACTGATCAGGTAAACTAATGCGGTCAACAGGTGATACTGAGAAAGAAGAACCTTTGCTAGTTTAGAAAGCACCTTTGTCCATCCACTAAGTTGGCTGAAGTTAAAAATTCCAGAATCAAGTTTCTTCTCAATTCCCAAACTACCAAGAGTGTCTCTTAAAGGTGCTCTAAGCAATCCTGGGCGGAGTAACTTCCTGTTGATGTTCGAAGTGTTGTCAAACAAAACAGAGGCTAGCTAGTCCCTCCATCCTCCTCCTCCTCCACCCCCTCCCCTCCATGCTTCCTGAAACAGTCATGAACGCGCATTTAAAATCATTCTTGTCGATTATTGGCTGGAGCATGTTTATTATGTTTTGTGGTCCAGGCTGCACCAGTTTGTTTTTATTGCCATCTTCGGAGCTTGTGGTAACTACAGAGACCACATTTTTTTAAAGTGTGTTCAGGGGACAAGCAGCTAACGGATAGCGAAGAGATGTTATGCTGTATGTGACAAAAAATGTTTTGGCCTAAAAATGCGTGACATCGCTTAGAGCACTTTTAATATAATGGGCATCCTTTCCAAAGGTCACACTGAAAGGCATTATGAGTCTGAGCACATCTCCATCGATGCATAACTCTGTGGTATCAAAGACTTTCTTTGAAGAAGTTATGACTTGTCCCATGTAGAGCGGTAGGAGTATGAATTATGACTCTCTCTAACTTCCTTGCAACCAAATTTCCAAATAATCAGTTTAATTATTATTTTTAATTAAGTTAAATGTATGTTTAAATAATTTAAGAATGTATGTATACAACTGTGCATATATATATATATGCATAACATGCATGTGAACAATTGAAATTTTAGGGCTACTGCTAATTAGGAAAACTAAGGAAGAACAAATACATTTACACTAATTTATTAACATCTTAAGTATCAATATCTTACAATAATTTTCTTTCCCACAAGCTGATGTGTTATGTTCATTATCAGACTAGAAGTACAACTGTATCAAATATATGTGCTTAAATATTGCCACTATGTTTGGAGCACTAAGGTTGAGAAATATGGCCAGATAATGAAGAAAAAGGTTAAACACATTCCTAGTACCTGCGTCTCCCATGGAGCTGAAGATGTTATCCGTCACATCCAGGATGCGGTCGGTAGCCTCTCCGTGTCGTCCGATTGGCTGTCCTCCACTGGCGTACTGTCTAATATGCTGTAGCAGCTCATTGAGAGCCTGAGTGACACCTGTGGCAGCCACGCCCACCTGTTTGAGCAGCTGCTCGTCATTGGTCGCCCCCTGTGACGCCTCCACACAGCCCTCAACAGACTTAGCCACCAGCTTCCCAGCCTCGATGAGCTGCTCTTGACACACGGGTGAGCTGATGGTAGGAGCCACCACCTGTCACACAGATAAAACGCACACTTGAGCATCAGGTGAGACCGGTTATTTTGTCTGTGAATGAATCATGTGCGAACGCTCACTCGCGTGCAGGCCACCAGCTGTGATGTGGAGAGGGCACACTGGGTGGCAGCAGCAATCACTCGGTTTTGTTGAGCTGAATCTTCTGTTTTTTGAGCTACATTCTTGGCCTTTAACACCAGAGCCGCTGCTGCATTAGCCACAGCCTTCGCCAACTGCATCAGCATGTCCTGCATAAACACGCACACAAAATGAAAGTTATTTAACTTAATTAGACACACATCGTTTTCTAATTTATCATTATTTTACTTATTTTATACATTTTTACATTGAAAATTATACAAACTATCAGCAACAATTTGAGTAAAAAGATGAATTAGACAATGAATTACAGAATTTCTTTGTATTTGGTATAAGCTCCTTTAATGACAGCTGGCTTGTGTAAAACCAGATGATTCAAGTTTGCGCGCATAGTGATTTTAGCGAGCTGACAAGTGGTCAAAATAGCTATTTAGCAACTTGTTAGGGTAAAAAACCCAATAAAGACTGTTCTGGGTAACAAGAACAAGCAGTGCTTTGCCCACGTGATAAGTGTTCTTCATACAGAAGAAAATTCACATTCAATTTCCAATGAGTTCCAAAAGTTCTAATGGCACATGAATTTTCACTCCAATTTTACAATGTGAAAACATGGAAGAAAACCACATACACTTCACAAATTCAAGCCAACAGTTCCAAATATTTTTCAGAGTTGCTTGGCTCCATTTACATGAAACAATAGTTCATTTAGTTTGCAATGACCACTTTTTAAGATCCAATCAATCCCCAGAGGTGTTGATGTTTTAAAGCCCTCTAGGGTACAATTTTGACATTAATCTTTTACTATATTTTGTTGGCAAAAGAGTTTTATTCTGTTAGTTACATGTTATACTAGAGATTTTACCAATTATGACTAGACATATAATTTAATCAGTGTATTTTACATGATTGTTGATTTTGAAGTCCACAAGTATTTGTACCGTTTTTTTAATGTTGCAGAAGTGTAACTAGAAAACTCTATACTAGGGAAAGACAGTAACAGCAGACCTATTAACCCATTCTACCTCAACACGGTGTAGATGCTTTACATGCAGGATATGGGTCATTCTCAAAATATTGAAAATACAGACATGTTTGTTATGAAAAAGTGTATGCTAAAGTACATTGATTTTAGACTAATCAGCGTTTAAGATGCGATCAACGCTATCTTAGACAATTCAGCTTTTATGAGAATTAAAAATTAAAATAAGATAAAATAAAATACTAAAGAAAAGAACAAAAATCAAGTTCATTAGTAATAATGTCAAGATGCTATTAAATACGATATATTACAGAGAGCTGTAAAGTCAGATACAGCACTGGAATCTCTATTAAGGCTTAAAAGAACAAGAATAAAGAGACAGGGCAGTGCTAGAAATTTCCTGTTCAGTTTGATTTCTGTTAAACTTCATGTTTCCTAAATGCGATAAACTTGTTCTGATAAGCGTTCTGTCCAAGTAAGGACATTAAAACATGCACAAGACTTCCCCTTCAGTTAGACTGTGTGAAGAGTGATAAGACACTCTCAACCAAACATTCAAATATTATAACATTAGAACTGAAGAAAGACTTCACTAACCATTACCCAAACTTTTTCACATGTATGCTAATGTTATTCTAAATATAACTGCAAGCAGCAATTATCAGAGTTCAAGTGCTTTAAGGCCTTTAAGCACATGCATAAAAAGGAATTATGTTTTTTAGCAAGCCCGTAACCACCTAGATCATAGATGGAAAATACCATTTACAGCTAATACAGGCAATTTACAGAAGAAATATGTGGTTTTTGAAGTTTTTTTAACAGTTTTAGTGCCACCTATGGCCCGATTTCTATAAAAGTTTGCATGCTTCTTTAGAATCATGTGCCACGTGTGCTCACCTAATGACGGTAGTTCTGAGTTTTCGTTTAGGAAAAACGGTTCAAAAAAGGTTCAAACATTCACTGATGCCCCAGAAGGAAACACGATGCATTAAAAGCCGGGAGGTGAAAACATTTTGAATTTGAAGATCAAGGAATATTGTACTTGATTTGTCTTCTGGCAAACATTTAAGTGTCTTCTGTTGCTTCCGAAGGGAAGTACTAAATGAAAAAAAAAAAAATATTTAAACAAAATAAGAAAAATTGGGATCTTCATCCTGTTCAAAAGTTTTCACCCCCCGGCTCTTAATGTATCATGTTTCTTTCTGGGGCATCAGTGAATGTTTGAACCTTTTTTAATAGTTGTGTTTGAGTCCCTCAGTTGTCCTGTGTAAAAAAAATGGATCTCAAAATCATACAGTCACTGCTGGCAAAAGATGCTTGAAATCTGAAGAATTTTCAGGACCTGGAGGAATTTTCTGAAAAATATTGGGCAGTTTAACTGCTCAGGACAAACAAGCAAATCATGAGCGACTATCACAAAACAAAAAAAGTGTCGTAAATCATCCAGGTAACCACACACAGTATTAAGAATCAAGGGTTCACAAACTTTTGAGCAGGTCGTTTTTATAAATTCAGCTTTTTTTTTTGTCTTGTGGACCATATGTAAACATTTTTATGTAAAATATCTTACTCAGGACAATCCTAAATAAAAAAATAACATGCATATTGTATGATCCCACTTTATACTGTTAAAGTTAAAATTATTCACATTTTGGTCTGATTGGTCAGATGGCCCAGTTTACTGCAACTGGTCTACTTTGCTATGATTGGTCAGATGGCCCAGTCTGTTGTGATTGGTCGACAACTTACAGCGTGTCTCAGAAACCAAAAGCTCAGCATATCTGAATTTCAGTTCTTTAGAAAGTTATCTAGTGAAAATTCCTGCATTTTTTCATATCACAATTTATATATCAGAAAAATATCGCAATGTCTGTTTTTTCCAATATCATGCAGCCCCAAAGATTACCATTACTAATGATCTCCTTTAGTAAAAATGATCTTCTGGTTTTTTTCTGTAGGATTAACTGGTAATTATTAGAAACATTTTACAGTGGCTGTCACAAGCTCTCAAGTGTGACTTTACCGGGTTGCAAACTAAATGTGCTTATATATTTGACAAAAAAGAAAGGGATGAGCTCTTTGATCTGTCTCAATGCAGTGAGAAAATCTGCATCAATTCAAAGGGACTTTAAGACATTACTGATGGTTACAGGTCTGTATAGATGAAATTTCAGAATTTTGAGAATTAAATATGATATAATTAAATTATGTAATCTATCATGCAGAGAAACAGTGCTGATGATTGGTTTCCTGAGAATGACCCGTCACCACACCGTGATCTTACACACTAAAATTATGACAGGATGGCACAAATGACTATACAATATACACTATGATCCAGATCAAACTCTGATCATTAAATCATTGATTTGGTTATGATCACTATATTTCATTACAGACACATTAGTATGATTGGCTGGTGAATATTAATTGTTCTTTCTATGCATTGTTACCAGCATTTGACTATAGCGCATCCGTCTGGAGTGTATGAACACTGCTGTACCTACAGACTGATGAGAACACAGGTTAATGTACTACAGTCACAGCGTCAGTGTTAGCGTCAGCAGAGTGAATGAGTGTGTCACACACCTGGAAGCGCTGATCTGCATCGGACTCTCCAATGTGCTGGAGGAGTTCACCGCTGGTCTGACCCACATTACCCGCTGCTTGCAGGAGGTTCTGTCGTGGCTGAAGACATCATAACAGCAAAGCGAGAGTCAATATTGAAGCAGTATTTACTCACACACTTACAGTATGCTTACAGTAGGCTTCCACAAAATATGAAGCAGCACAACTGTTTTCAACAGTATAAGAATAATAATAATAAGAAGAAATGTGTGATTGTATGTAAATCAAATGATGCACCAGAGCTGCTTTTCAATTGTCATGGCTCTTTGGTTCTTATTCAGAAAAGGCTGCATATATACAAATATTTCTCTCAAAAACTACTAAAGAAATTGTTAATGGAAATGTTAAGGAATCTGAATCACTGCTGAAACTTAACCATTACAATCCTTACAACTCCCTCTCCTACTACTATTACACCAATGAATGCACCATATCAACTGCACCTAAACCCATGTTTTGCCTTCCAATCGTAAGGTAATACCTCAGTACTGGAGGGCTGAGCAGTCTTGAGCATATCAGACACAGCACATGCCAGGTTCTTCGCAGCACCCAGGAGCTGTTGGCCATTTCCTCCCTCATCCTCCATCAGCGCTGCCAGCAGTTTGACACCCTTAGACATCTCCGTCAGGTTGGAGGAGATGGTGGTGACGGCACAGCCCACAGCAGTGTAATCGGTTTCTGCTGGGTCACCTGAGAGACAAGTTCATTTTATCAAATGATCAAACTATTTGGGAAGGAACTACAGTCAGGATTTACTAAAGACAAGCAGTGAGAAATTAGCAATGAAAATATTTGGATACAGTTATTGTTGCGGCTGACCTTATAGCATATATATTTGCAGGAGTTTCCATTTGAGACGCAAAATTTATGGGAGGAAAGTATTTTAATTAATAATGCACTGTGATATACTAAGGTTTGTGCTAGTCTGGTATTTACTGGTATTTGCAGTGGTCGACAGTAACAAAGTATTTTTACTTTGTTACTGTACTTAAGTACATTTTCAAGTATCTGTAATTTATCTGAGTATTTTTATTTTACATTCCAAAGCATAATATTGTACTTTTTACTCCACTACATTTCATAAAAATATGCCTTTTCTGCTTATTTTCAGCTGACGAAATCATCACCCATTCAGAAACACAAAAGCAATGTCCGCAAAAAGCAATGTCCGATTCATGAACGAGCTGATTCTTTTCAATAAACTTGCTAAATCGGTTTGCAGATTGCACTGAACGATTCATTGGTGAATTGGACTGATCTGACTGCATTTGTTCTCAAGTAAAACAACTCACTGTTTCAAATGATCTGGTCAGAGTGAGTCTCCAGTTAACAATTCACTGAATTCACAAGTCTGACTCAAAATAAGCCAAAAACTGGAGATCCTTGGAGCTTAAGTGTGCGTGCGCTGATGGAGCGAAAAGTACCTTACTAATGCCTTTTCAGTTTTTAGGATTTATTTTAGTAAATGAAATCATATTTAGGTCACGACTATTCTATTTCAGTCTGAACAGGGCAGGTTTTAGGTAAAAAAGTAAACATATTGTTAAAATAAGGCAAATTAATGCCCATGAACAGACAGTGAAAGAATTTTCTCCACTCATATTCAATACCTCTGGCATTATTAGAATGCCAGAGGTAGATGCGTTGCGTTGGTCATGATGGAAATGATCTGCTGCGTCTGTGTTCTTTAATTTGTGCTTCGTAAGTAGATCAGCCACAGAATTAAACACAAATCAGTGTATTTATGCGATTGTGGTCTCGTGCTAATTTGTCGTTTAATAAATCTGGCCCTAAGTGTCTTTTGATCCTCAATAGATCAAGCAAAAGGAATGCTGAAACAGCCAGAATGTAGGACTGCTGAATGGAGCATGTCATTGTGAGTGTGTCACCTGCAGTCAGATTGACCATGGACGCAGTTCCCGCAGTGATGGCATCCACCTGAGAGTGAATCTCATGTTTGGACTCGTCCATTTTGTTTTTCCTCCATGCTTGAGATGCCTAAATATCAGAGAGAGAGAATGTTTAATACAAATACTAAGCAAATTCATGCATGCATCACTTTACAGCAAAGTCAAAATGTTTCTTTCCACATGTTATGTGCATTATATCATCTTTGCACACATCTTCGTCAAAATCTTTTCTAAATTTCTTTCTAATAATTCATTTAGAATTATGTCTAATAATAAATTTTTTTTTTAATAATTCAATTCATTCCCCAGGCCAAATCTGACCCACACATAACAGGAACATACAAACATTTTTAAGTTTCAATAAAAATATACAAAAATGATTTTTTCACCCAGATCAAAAAAGACCCGGAGAGAACACTAGGGTATACAAACACATCAAATTTAAAAAGTTACCAAGACATTTAAAAGATATATTCATATAATAATGCATCTCACCGCATCAGTGCCCAGCGGAGGCAGGGCATCAAACTCATCGAGAGAGGCCTGAACTGCCTGTACCGCCTGCATGCTGGAGTTAATGGTGCCAGTCAAAGCCTGCTGAGCTGATGTCTGCAACAGATACAGAGAACATAGACACCTCACCGTACAGCCCAAACAAACGGCACTGAACACCATACAGACAAGACAGGAAGAATGATTACAACAATATAGGCCAAGAGACACATCTCATGTTCTTCTCAAGAGCAGAGCCCATCCTTTGTCTTCAGAAAAGATTTGTTCCTGAAATACAATAATTTATGCGAGATGCGACTTGGCAGATTATGTTTGTGGTAGTTTATCCACCCACTGTAGTTTCAAAGGTGTTATTGTGTAGGTGTATATCTGACCAGAGGGGGCATGTGTCCTCTGTGCATTTGCCCACTGGTGATGTGCTGTTTGGCCTGTGGCATGGAGCCCATCTGGAAACTCTCTGGACCTCCGGCACCAGAGCGGATGATGGCTGGCAGAGCAACAGAGCCCGTCTCCACCTTCCCAACCTTATTAAACTGCTGCTGGAGTACTGTTGACCTGAAGCATAATACCTTGCAGGTTACCATCAGATCTAATGCCATAACTGAGACTTACATTTTTTTTTACATGTCTGAGAAACAGCTACTGTGTTTTTGTGGAGCAAAACCAAACTACACTCCAATGAACTATGCAAAGAGGCTCACTTTTTGGGAGACACCGAGTCCTCCAACATGGTTGATTCCTCATCGCCCTCCATGCCGAAGTGATCTTTGCTCTTTTTCTGCAGATAAAGAGGTTTTCAGTGAATTGAGGAAAGATACTTGAGAGAAGGACCTGAAAGAAGCACTTTGTTGCCAGAGCAGATTGTGTCTTTCTCTAGAATGGTCAAACATAAAGGTTTGTTGAGGAATTCCTCACATTACAGAGAACCAACGGCAGCAATTTCACATGGACGCGATATGCATCCATGAAAAATAAGACTGACAGGATGAGAAAAAGATCTGCTTGACAACTGTATATTCTCCAGTACTTAAGGAAATTGTTGAAGATATCTACAAAGGAATTACTAAGACTTCTCCAAGATACGCCTCAGAGTTACGCAGCATTGTTGTGAAACGCAAAACTTGCTTGTTATGAAGTATGTTCATGTCAGGGGGTGTTGCTAATGCAAGACCAATTTTAAAAAGAGCCATTAGGAATTTGCAGAAGTCTCTTGCATAGCCACAAAGTCTGGTTCACAATGCAGTTAATTCTAGGCATCCCCGCTTAGACAGATAAAGACCTCTGTCAGTAGAGAAAAAACATGTATTCAAATAATGACGCATCAGTCTAGGCAAGTGGTTGTATAGAAAAAAAAAAAATTGTGGAAAATGTCTACACTTTCTGCATGTACAAAATTAATAAGTACAGATCATTTCAAAGACATAACTCAGAACAAAGCAGAATATAAATATATAAATAAGTGTGTTTACGTGCAAATTTTTACCCAATTATGCTTAAGCCAACAACGCATGTGAATTTAACTAATTTCATAATTTATGATCTTTACACAGTTATTGAACAAAACTGAATCAACACTGAACTGATTTCAATTGAATCTTGTTGTCCAACTGACTCCTCAATTTTTAATTCTTCACAAATTACATAACAAATAGAATACATGGAGTCATACACACAAATTATTAGATTTTGATGCCACTCCCGGGAAATAACCTGACTGTCTTGTAAATGTGTGTAAATGAGTTATTGGTTTGCACATAAACCAGGACAGTGAGTTATCAGCGCATTGATGTGCATGTAAATGTGCTCAACGTCTCAAAGAATTGTCTGAATTAGTGCTAACAAAAAATTAATCTTGATTAATCACATCCAAAATAAAAGTTTGTGTTTACATGATATATGTGTGTGTACTGTGAATATTTATTATGTATATATAAATACACACATGCACATATTATATGTATTTAACAAAATATATTTAACATAAATTATATTTATATATAAAATATTTATATTTATATATAATAAATATATACACATGTACGTGTGTGTATTTATATATAGATAATAAATATACACAGTACATATATTATATAAACACAAACTTTTATTTTGGATGCGATTAATCTTGATTTGAATATATTTGAAAGATTTGATGCCACTAACTTGAATAACTTTGTCAAATCCAGTAAATAGTTTTTCCTCAAAAGCACTCAATGTATCAACCTAGTACCATGTAAACCTAGTACTGACTTACACAAAAACCTATGTGCCCTTATTCCAAGAAGTTGTGTAACGACAGCCAATCAGACTGCCAGATATACAATGCACTAGTTTCCAGTTTTGTGTGCAATGTGCATCAGTACAAGTATGTACATGCCTTCTGAGGGTGAGACTAGTCTTGTGAGTCTAATTAATATGTGAAATCAAAAAGTGGTTAGGCTTCTCATGATATATTAAATTTTAACATTGGTCATGGCATATTACCTTTTTGAGAATGATGTCGATGTAACCAGCGATAAGTTGTGCGATCTGTTCTCCTTCAGTGGTCTGAACGGAGTAATAACCATCCTGATAATCTCCAAAGTCCTGAAAAAAGAAAGATTGGACACATGACATGAAACTCAAAATGGAAACAAAAACAACAATAACAGTGTAAATAAATAATACATCAAACTATAAAACACGTAACAGTAGTTTGGATGATTTATTCTTACAGAAGCGTACGTCCTCCCTTCAGCATTTACAGTCAAACCTCGACACCTTGAACATTTCATTCATTAAAACAGTTTATTCACTATAATTAAAAAAAATTATAGAAAAAATAAATTTTTTCTAACTGTGTTAGAAAAAATTAATCTTAATTTTGTCAGATAACACTTGAGCAAAACATGGTCAGGTCAAAGTATCTGAATAATTTTTGGTTCCAAATTTTTATCAAATTTTACTGGTAAGTCCACTTTATGAAGAATTTTTGGGTATAATATGTCACAGTTTACTTTATTTTGCTATCCTCACAAACTAGTGTCCTGCACCCACTAGTAAAAAATATCAAAATATCAAAAATGTCTGAATAATTATAGGTTTGACTGTAGTTATTAATAGTGTTGTTATTGTTATTGTACAGTGGACTGCACATTCATTCATCAAGCAGTATAAAATGGTCTCAGGTTTAGGAAAGGAGGACTCTTCTTAATATTCATGATGAAATTACAAAGCAGGCACAGAATAAGTAAAAAAAAAATCATGTCAAATATATTGACTTTGTCTGAGTATGTAGTTACAAAGAGGAGGAGGACAGAAGAAACTGTCAAGTAATTATTGAATTGATTCAGCCTTAACATGATCAATAAGTCTGCAACCTGAATACTGAATTACTGCTGCACTCCAGGATGCAATTACAACCGGCCAAAATGTCATCCCTCTTCCTGATTCAAGGAGCCAGCGTTCAGCACTGATTACTGCTTCAGCTCTGTCTATTACATGAAACAGGAACTAATTAAAGGTCTGCCGCAGTAAGCCAGGCTTTATTATTCCTGCATTTGTCTAAAGATATCATTAAATCACAAAAATTTTTATATAAATAAATAAATAAATAATTTTAAAACTAAATATGTGTTTACCTGCATAACATGTGACCATTAACTGACATCAGAGAACGTGAACATGCGAACATGTGTTGTTAAATTATTTAAATATTAATTTTACGGGGGTGAAAAACATTAAACATTCCTGCCGCCACTTTTACATCAAGAGGGGCTTTCGTGGAGGAACCTTTTGGTTGAAGTACCCGGATTTTGCCATGCTCGAACTAGGAATGATTTTTAGTTAGCTCCTACTTCAGTAGGGTCCAAACCAGCACTATAGGAACTATAAGTGATGTAAGTGAGCGTTGATTGGTCAAACACATGTCAAACACCGGCACCCAGCATTTTTAAAAAGCTGTGTAAAAATATTTACTTCATGAACATGGAAAACAGGGATAACGGCATTTGCCTGTTGTCTGCAGGGTTGTGTTCTTTTCTCCACCTCGATTATATGTAATACTGAAAGTTGTCATAGGAGATTTCGTCTCTTAGTCTTTCAGTCATGTAAATTATGCATTCCATCTCTGTTATCATGAAACCCACGACACACAACAAACGGCTCCGATCATGGCATCCTCCATCCAACGGCTGTAAATGCTGCGCTTAAGGATGCCGCTGTTGGCTGCATCAGAGTTCTTATTCCCGATGCGAATGCAACCAGGAACATGGCCCAGGGGAGAAATTAGTTCTCGGGGAACTATCCTAGTGGCTAGTTCCTATAACTGAGTTCCTAGAACTATTCGGTGTGAAAGCCCCTGAGTATATTCAGATTTGTATTCTTTTTTATAATAAAAACAAAGGACAAATGTATATTAAGATGAATAGTTCCTGTTTTTTTATTTTGTTATGGCTTAATCCTAGTTCACCCTAGTTGTTTTTCAAGCTATTCAAGCCTTTGTGCAGAGTGTGCTAACCAGTAATAGTTTTGTGATGTTCCTTTTATAGTGATATTCAATATCTTTATTATATATTTCAATAACTTTATTACTTAATTTCTACCTTATGATTCACATCGACGTCTACAGGAAGTTTGATTCACATGTCATGAAATATTTTTAGCTCTGACATCAAGGGCACAATTACATAAACTCTTGTGATTTATGAAGTTTGTCCTTAGAAGCAGTTTTTATTTTTTTACAACAGATTTTTTTTATTTCTCTTAACCAGGGATTTTTTGTCAGCCAAACCAATTGAAGTACACTGAGATTTCAAGAGATATATACTTGCCGTGATAACAAGGAAAAAAACATCACATGAACAAAATAATGGTTTATTCTGCAAAAACAACACTGAGATCTCTTCTCTCCAAGGCAATTCTGTCATCATTTACTCATTTACTCCCTCATGTTGTTTTAAACCTGAATGACTTCCATTCACCTAAGGCAGGGATGGATAACTCCGGTCCTGGAGGGCCAGTGTCCTGCAGAGTTTATCTCCATCCCTGATAAAAACTCACTTGCCTATAACTTTCTACTAATCCTAAAGACTTTGATTAGCTGGTTCAGGTGTGTTTGATTAGGGTTGGAGCTAAACTCTGCTGGACACTGGCCCTCCAGGACTGGAGTTGTCCATCCCTGACCTAAGGATTTGGCTGCGTGGAGTACTTTCACAGGATGGATGGACATACAAATAAAATATTATCAAAAATACCTTCATTTGTGTTCCAAAGATGAACAAATGTCACAAGGGAGTAAATGATGACAGAATTAAAAACTAACTTTTTAATTATTACAATCTAAACCAAACCCTAAAGGTGCTAACCAAATCAAACTATAGAATAACCATGAGAACCATGTTCCACCTCTAGTACACATCATATCCATGGTGTCAGATCAGATCAAATGTGAGTTACTATCAGAACACAACAGAAAGCACAGCATGTGTATGTATAAGGAGTGTCTTGGTACCAGGGTGAAGCTCTTGGGAGAAGCTGCCCAGCGTTTGATGTTGGTCAGACTCCATTCCTGTATCACCTCTTTGGTCTTCTCATCCACTCTCATCACACATTCTTTAGTGATGCCCAACAAACGTGGCACAAGCTTATTCTTTCCTTTCATTTTTTCCTATAAAGAGAACAAACTTTGCCATTAGCACAAGAAGACAGGATCATGCTGTGCCATTTATTTTAGAGCACTATTATATCGAGTGAGTTTATTACCTTGACTAAGAAGAAGGACACGCCATAGGTTTTCAGAGATCTGGCTAGTTTGACGTAGCTGACTTTGGCTTCAATCTCTGTCATGTTTTGGTAGTTTTTGTGTGCCTTAAAGAGAAGGGTATATCATTAAATTTTAATTCACTTTCACTCAACAATGATGTATTTTCATAATTTTATAGACCTTTACAGGTCAATATAACAACACAAACAGGGAAAATGTATTTTTTGCACAGAGCCCTATTTTTTGAGCAGTATGTTTTTAAGCCCAGTGCTATGTCATATGTCACACATGCTGGGCAGGTGGAAGGACGATTGGATTCTCATGCAAGCATCTAGGAATAATTGGATAGCCAAAACTGTGCAGGCGAAGGATAGATCGATTGAGTCCTATTATACATTCTATTCTCTGTCAAGTAACAGCAATAGAAATTAAGACATGTTTTCACTGTTTTCACTATTACAGCCTGCTTATGAACATGATATCTTTTTTCATTTATATTGCTGTTGTCTGACAGAATAGAATGGAACCTCTAAACTGCACATGTACACTATGTATAGAACGTAGTTCTACACCTAACATAGGTACTTAACCTCACCTGGAAGATCCTTTTCTCGCCCTTGTTCTTGACGTACTCTTTTGGCAAGAATTCTTTCAAACTGGATAAGACAGACAGGAAGCAAGAATTAACTACTGGTTTTGAAGAATTGCAGCAATTTGTTTTTAGTGATGTGATTACATATAAATTAGTTTTTATTAAATGACTTTTAATTATTTATTATTTACAACAGGATCTGCATTTTCATGGGTTTAAATAAAATATTTTTATTACAAGAGACAAAAAAAAAAAAAAAAAAAAAAAAAAAACACAACTTGATTTTAAAAAGCCAACAAATTTGCAACAGCTGAATGTAACATTTTTGAAATGTCAAACATGTCAGTCTCGGAGTAACATGTAATTTAAGCCAAGAAATAAACTTAATTCTGTAAAATAAGTATAATGAACTATGTAAGAAGCATTTTGAACGTCTCCAGCACATTTTACAATTACCCAAAAATCAATCATAGTTCACCCCTTATGCATGTTAGCACGTCCGTCAAAAACTTGTCAAATGTCAAATGTTTTGAGTTTATATGTAAATTTAATCAACATCGAAGCTCGACAAGTGAAATACGAGTGCCATAGAGACTGTGTTTATCTCGTCAATGATGTCACTATTTTCATTAAAATATATTGTTTAGGAAAATATGATGAGGAAAAAGTAACACTGCAATATTTTGGTAATGTAATAACCATGTTTTTAGAGGAAGATTAATGTAGAAAGAATTTATGCAAATATTTCAATCAAAGTATTTTGAAAATTGACCCCTTGCACTAAATGAGCTCAACTGCTTTTAATTTTGAACTGTAAATGTAACCATGAATGAAGGGCCCTGGTGCAGGTTGTTGCTGTGGGCCCTTGTAAGGATAAATAAAAATGTCAAGAGCTCACTCAAGGAATCCAGGTTTGTGTTTAGACTCATTGTGGTCTCCAAACTGGATCTGGCACTGGTATCCGGCAAACTCACAGGCCTTATCAAAGGAGACAGGGTGGGAACCGTTCAGGATGTCATCACGGGCCTGGAATACAAAAAATTACATTGTGCATAAATGCAACTGAATTTGAACAAAATGAGCAACAACCTGATAGAACTTACCAGGCAGAACATAATACATTTCTATCAAGAAGTGATTTGTCTGTCCACACTAAAAGCAAAAATTATGCACGATGCAGTACAATACCAATAAGACCATATTAGGATAGCAGGATTTAGTAAGATTTTAGACTAATGATATTTCAATGTGAATGTGGGCTTCTCTCTCCCATATAATGCCACAGAAACAGAAACTAACAGAATGCCCTGCCACTAAGAATAAAAACATGGAGAATATCTGCATGAAACAGACTTTGATCCAATGAGAAACAAGCTTTCCTTACTCAGAAATTACTGACAAAGTGAAAAACAACAAATGTGGGACTTGATAAACTCCACAGATATAATTTTTAAAGATGACACAAAGACATGATTATGATGTAAAGGTGATGTACTAAGGTCCTTACCTGCACATAGAGCAGGTTGAGCTGTACAGGGTCCCTAGAATCCACATTCTGGTCCGAGTAGAAGAACTTTCTCCTGAGAAGCAGCATCTCAGACTCCTCGACACCCTGCTCTCGCAGTGTCCGCCCATGATCCAACCAGTTCACTGAATATTCGATAAAATACAGCTCCTTGACATCAGTAAATTCATCAAGATTCAAGTTTGGACACCCTTGAATTTCTTGACAAAACTAAAATTTGAATTATGTATTTTTTTAATGTATTACTTGGAATGCAAATTGAAGAAAAGCAAGCAACAAACACCCAGATTATGTGAGAATATACATTTGATCAATTGTATGTAATATGTATTGTACCGAAGACCTTCTAAAATAGCAAACAATAAACCAATATTTGTTTTATTCATTGTAAGCCGAATGAGACATACACTCATCATCTGTGTGAAGTTTCTGTTTGAGTTTCTCCATTTTTTTGTCATCCCTCAGGAGGGTCTTGTCTTTTTTCAGTGTTCCTGTGGTCTCTTCCTTCTTTTCCTCTCCCACATCACGGACCAGTGAGTACTCATCATAGTTTGTGATGCCTGAGAAACCAAAAGTGTTTTACCATCTCAAAACATTCAAACTGTTTCTCAAAGGTCATATTGGTGCAATTGAACCTCTAACGATCATTTTTTACCTCCAATAATCATTGACCTGTGTGACATTTTCATTTACATTATATAGTCTTAGCAAACTCCTGCTGAGTATTCAAGATAGACAGTGTTTCCACTACAAATGCAGTGTGGTCACAAACACTGATGAAAAGCTCTTCTGTTCACAAAACATTTTAGACCCTATTTCTACCTGTACTTAGCATTGACCTTTGTAGATAGCAAAAATAGCTGTCTGATCACTGAACCCTGTGGTACCCCAGTGATGAGGGCATTCAGTGAGCACATCAAGTTAATCCAGCTGACTTGGTAAAACCAGTTATCTATGTATAATATAAATCAGTTATAGTAAGTAAAATGTTGACATGTAGTTGCAAAGTAACTTTTTGTTAGTAAAATGTCTAAAGTGGACCATCGACAAATTATAAGTTACTTAGCAACTACATGTCAACTAACTCTCATTAGAGTATTAGTAGACTGTGATAGACCGTTATGTTAAGGTTCAAGTGAATAGAATAAGTTGCAAAGTTACATATAGTCAGTAAAATGTCTGTTAAATAAAAAGTTAGCAGATATTAAGCAGACAGTCTAGTAATACTCCAATGAGAGTTGTAGAATGCAGTTGTAGAATGTCTAAAGTAGACCATGTGAAGTGATACCTAAACCAGGAAAGCTCTGGCCTAAAAATGACTAAAAAGCAATCAGAATAGAGTCACTTTCAGGACTGGTTAGTCATAAGGGGCCGGTTGCACCAGCTGGACGTAAAAATGTTGAGACACCGTTTGCGTTACTATGGTTATCAATTTGAATATATTGGCTCCAACGAATAGTGAAACAAGAAAAATTATTGAGCTATTCAGTAAGTATATGCAACATGCTGAAAAAAAATCTTTCAATAAATTTGCTGTCTCCATTTATATATATATAGCATCTAGAGGATTGGTCCAGTCTCTCATTACTCTTTCGCTGATCGTGTAGCCTTTATACCAGAGGTGCCATTGTTTCAACTTTTTTATTTATCTTTATTTTCACCATGGAAACAAGTCTAGACTTCTCACTTTACACCTACCTTTGACTAGGCGTAAGATTTAGTCTCAGACGTGCGAAACGCCCAGATAGTGCAACAGGTATTAATTCTACGCAGGACTTACAACACATTTTACGTTAAGCTTAGTCTTACGACTGGGTGTACGTCCAGCTGGTGCAACCGGCCCAAGCACATTAACTTACCTATTCTGGCACAGATGGTCATTAACATGTCACTGACGATTTTTGAGTCATCCACCATAACTGTTTTAACAGTTCCATCCAACATGCGGATCTTCAGGGGTCTCTGTTTCTTTTTGTACTCCAGAGTGTCCTAACACAAACATGTAATCACGAAATATCCTTTATATAAAACCAAGCATATTATGTTATGCATCTCTTAGGTAAAGGACAGCTTTTATTTGACAGATGCTCCAAATTAATTACAATTACATTTTCTCAGTCAGCATGTACTGGCAAAACATTTGCCATTGTTAGAGCCATGCTTCACCAGTTACAGATGAATACATTTTTCATGGACTGATTTTTAAAATATTTCAAAACATATTATAAAATATGTCAGTCTCATCAAGTCAGTCCCGAAGCAATTATACAATCATCGCCCATGAATACCACACCTTTAAAGAGATTTTAAAGAGATTCCACTCACAATTTCAAGTTGATGAAATAATCTACACTCACCCCATTTCTCAGCATGTAGTAGTCCAGAGCTTTGCCTGCTTCCAGCCAGATGCCCTTTTTTGGGTCTTCATCTGACAGGAACAGGCCATAGTCACTGGCTGCAAATAGACAGTAGAGATAGTCGGCAGTTAGTTTTACAACCTGATATGAACACCAAGATCAGAGGGTGCACTAACTGACCATTTTGTGAATTTTACAAACGCATCATTCCTAATGCTGTTGATCTTTCTGACATAACATTTTTGCATCTTAAAAATGTAAAATGCAAAGCAGTGGAATGAAAGAAAAAAACCCTGCAACATCTAGAGATGTGTTGTTTAAAAGTTAACCTTAAATAAAGTGCCGCTTTTTAGGAACGTTGCGGCATGTGCAAAAAGCTGTGAGACATGAGCACAATGGGCAAAGATGTCTGTCTAGTTTGTGTTCACACAGAAAAACAATGGAAAAGCAGTGCAGTGGAATGAACGGCTCCAGTTGGTTCTTGTTTGTCCTTTATGTACGCACTATAAATCATTGTCCACTTCTGTCATGAACAAGAACAACTTGAAAATTCTCCTTTTGTCTTGCACTGAAGAAAGATATTACAGCATTGGAATGACATGAGGAGGAGTCAATTGACGCACATCTAAAACGCATTACCATGAGAGGTATGTAATATGTACTCTTGAAAATTTGCAAAATTGCAGCTTATCTCTGCACTGTGCGCATGCAAATTCCAGTGCGCACACTACTGTAGTCAATTAAATGGCAGGCCAAACAAAAGGCATTTTCAACACTGAAATGTACATGGATTTATTATAAACATATCATTAAATGCTTTTTGGACTAAATAAAATCTAAATAAAAATGTTCATATTTTATTACTGTTTTATTAGTTTACTTGTCTTTAATAATCTTTGAAGTAGTTGTTTTCGATGTGATATTGAAACTGGAATTGAGAATTGTCATTGGCCCGACTAGGCTTGTAGACAGGGGAAAAAAGAGCCATGCATAAATTACATATTTTAAATTTAAACTGGCTATTGACTGTGTTTCAAGCACCAGAGACATAGTTTAGATTTCAATAACCTTTAGATTTTATTTTCCTCAAGTGATTGTCAATTTAGGAATTTTTTTAACTTAAATTTGGGCCCAAATTACTGCTCAGTTTATGTAAACACTGACTATAATTTTGAAATGGTGATGGCAAGAAAGATTTTGAGGTTTTTAGATAGTGTCTTCCAAACATAATGCGGCAACTGACAGACGAGCTATTTAAGACTGCTTTACATCCCACATAAGCGGTTAAGTTTGGACGAGAGCAGTCTGTTAAAGAGACGAATGACTCACACACAGGTTAAGACAAGTATGTGGAGCGATTCTGAGGCCTATTACATAACAGCTGGGACCCAGCCGCACCCTGATACAGGCCCATTATAGCACCACAGCACAAACTAGATTTACGCTTGATTTCAGTGGTATGTTTTGGCTTCTCTGGTACTTTTTTTCCTCTCTTCACTCTTTGGAGGGAAGCGAATTTCTGGTGGATCAAATACTAAAAAGGGAAAGATATTATGTTAGGATTTTCGCCAAAATGGATAATTTTTCTAGTGTTGCTGCCAATGACAGCTGTAGGCTATGCATTAAGAAGTGTTTATGAAAAAAACATATTGAATGTCTTAAATGTGGGAGAGAGAAAGATTACCAGTGAATGGCAAATTAATATGGACATGGAGGAATGGATTTCACGTACAGATATACAGATATCATATAGCTGTAACGCTTGTTGCTGGAATCTTATCGCATCGTGTCTGGTTAGGACATGGGATAAGGACTTATTTTTTTCCTTCTACTTTTTTTTTTTCATATGGAAAATGATAAAAGTTTCAAACTGTGCTTTAGATCCACCACTTTGTGTTACTGAATTTTGCAGCTGATCAATTTGACGTGAGCCATAAACATTTCAGCCATAAAATGCTTAATAACATTGACATTCACAAGAAAACTTCAAAGGCTTTTGAATTTTTTTGTCTGAATTTTACAGCTTTTCGACATCAGTATAACTTGCTTGTCTCAAAAGTGTTTCTGTTGAAGCACAAGACCAACTTTACTTTTAAGAGCACAAAAGTGCATGTTTAAACACAGGTGGGTCCAGAGTTTTACACCTCCATCTCTGTCAATGGAAACATGATGGTTATGAGTAGACTCACGCTGGCCGAGCTGTGCCTCTGGGACTCTCTCCCTGATGATGCGACAAGCGTCATACACCATGGTGGAGGGCTCAAACTGCATGGTCTTCACCACATTCCCCACCCCGATCTTCAGCGACAGCGCCACCATGACTGACACTACGGGACTGTGCCACTGCTACTCCTGCAAGACAAATGTACACCAAACAATCGGTCAACACTCTTTTCAGGCTAACATGGTGATGTTAGTGATGCTTTAGATTATCCAATGCTCACTTCTAAAAGTATCACTAAAGTTTATATACAGTACAGTGGCATGGCAACTTTAGCTATTATTGATTTGAGAAACAGATTGCTAGACTTGTCAAAGTAACAATTATTTAACAACTATTAAAAAACATTTAAGAGTTCATCCTGTTTGGTAGATTAATTCAATATTTATGATTTTTTACAAATTGTATACATTGCTATGTACAATTTATTGTGCGTTCTTTCCATTTTTCTGTTATTAATTCAAATATGACCTGTTATACGTGAGAAAAAGATACAGACAGATTGAACTTCCTTCTTACAAGGGGATTTCACTCAGAGATTTTATCAGAAACAAGGAACAAAGTAAGTCCTTTTTCACTTTTACTCGAGCTATTTTAAATAAGAGTGAAGTGAGGTAAAGACACGCTATCACATGATCACTTACTCTTTCATGTAAATCCACTAAAATCATTAATAATTCCACTTGCTTTGGCAAGAAAACAAGTCTGCACGTCAGGACCAAAACAAGATGCAATCATGCAAACAATACCACAACAGAGAATCCAAATCAGAAAGAAAAACAGTGCGAGAAAACAAGCGTACATCTTCTACATGAAGTCAAGAAATAAGAAAAAATATTCCAGAATGAAAAGCCAAACTGTTAACTCTGAAGTTCTAATTATGTTTGTCTACTCATATCCTTTCGTGTACATAGAAAAAAAAAAAAAGCTATGGGAAAACACCTTGGAAGTAGAGGAATGCTGGAAAAGAGGAAACAACAGCAATGTTGGATATGAGCTATAATAAATCACAATCTTTGGAAAATATGAACTTTGTTGAGATGATGAGCAGTCATTGAAAGAATGAAGATATAAAAGTGTAGAAGAATCAGAAACTACTGGCATCATAGTAGTCCCTCTCATTCACATTACACCAAATGTATAAAAACAGGAAGCAATCATTGGTTAGAAACTAAAAATAAAATAAATATAATTTTTGCAATTTATATTCAGGATCTTTTCCAAAATTTGGTCCCAGTTTAGTACAAGGCTGCATGTTAAAAATATATTCGGCAAGAAGAGCGATGGTGGAAGTTTTAGGGCAGGGCTATATGGAACAAAAGTCATATCTCAGTATTTTTAGGCTGAATGGAGATATAGAATATATACCTTGGTATTTTCTACAAAGTGAGCTAAATATTCATTTTCATTTCATAAGGCACACCATGGGTAAATCAAACTTGAAAAGTGCTTTGTTTTGGCAGAAGACATTTCGGGGTTGTGAAGTCTTCACGGCTGAGGCCGGGGTTTCATGTACTAAAATATACTCCTATTGTCACCAACATTAAATTGTAGTGATGAACCAAAATTTTGCCAACTCAAAATTATTTTTTAGTTTCGGCTGACATTTTTGGAGAGCCAAAATCATTTGCCGAAACGGTGATGATTAGTGCTTCTCTGACAGAGTGATATATTTTTATTTAACCTGTTGTCTTCATTACTTAATGTATATTATAAATCTGTCATGAAATCCAAGTTTTCATTCCAGCCACAATTTAAATGTTTATATTTCAACAATAAATTGGAGGATAACAATTTTATGTCATTAAAAAAATTTTATATAAAAACTGCCTTATGTGCAATTAAAATGTTTATATAAAACTTTTATCTAAGTGTTAATCAATTAATCCAATTTATTTAGTAATTAACAAATAAACATTATTTTTGGCAAAAATTGTAACTGTGGTTTTGGTGTTTTGGTGTTACTAGGAAGTTATTATAACTAGGAAAAAAAAAGTTCCACAAATTCCTGGTGAGACTGATTGTGAGAGTTACAATACATCACTTAATACATGTGAACTGTTAGATTTTGTTTTAAGGTTCAGTATTCCATGATATATACACCCGTTAAATCTTTATCAGATGGTATTTAGTCATTTCCTGTAAGGTTGACCTAAGAACACTGTCACCAATGTCACAAATCAAGTCTGAACGACAGTGTGATGAGACAGTGGTGAGGTCAGCTGTGTTTATAAGCTATGCAGGCACACAGAGAGTGAACACATTCCTGAGGAGGCAGAAGTGTGTGTGTGTGTGTGTGTGTGTGTTCACTGGGAGATCAGTACACACACTTCTCTCAAGGGAGGAGAGTGGAGGCCTTCCAGCAGCCCCATCCTAGCTGTGTCTCTGTGTGTTAGGGAGGAGTTGAGGATGGACACTTTTTTTTTCACATATTTACAGCATTCCCCTCATAGTTCAGTGTAACGCTCCTACCAAAACAAGGTCTTGTAAAGGAAGGAAACAGCATAATTCTAATATAACAACATACCCCCAACATAATGCCACTAGGGATGTGCAAAACATGGCTAGGTTGTCTAAATAACTACTCAACTGGTTGGTGACATGCATATTTTTCATGGCACTACAGTCACCAAAAGAAATTGCAAAAATGAACACTTTTCCAAAAAGTTTCTCAAACACTATCAGCTATTCATTGGACAACCATATATTCCTGTCCAAAACTCACTCCTTGTCAGTATTTCTTGTCAAAAAAAAAAAAAAAAAAAGGATGTTGCACAAGCACTATCTTATGTCGGTAATGATAAAATGACACTGATAAAAACCAAACTTTTCTGGTAATCGGCAGCAAAGACTAAGAAAAGGGAAATAGCTCCATGTGTCCATTGACCAAAAAAAAAAAAAAAAAAAAGCAAAAATGTAAAAACATAAAAATTTGTACTATAAATTTAGTTCTTTCATATCCGACAGTAATGTAATGTAATGTTATATATAAATATAAATATATAAATATATGTTTTAATACTGTACATATATTAATATAAACGTTTTCTGAGAAATTACATTTGTGTAACGTTTTAAGTTCTACTAACTTTAGTTAAAAAATGAGCTAGTTTACTTAAATGTTTTGAGTATTCTGAACTTATTGAGTTTTGCAGTGCTCCTGTTCTGTCATTATTGCTTTGTAGCAATGTTAGTTTTTGCTATTGTAACTTTATTACTTTGAGTTTGATGAACTTGAACCATATAAGACAATCAGTTTCCTCAAACCATTTAAAGGCGAAGTGTGTAAATTTTAGCAGCATCTAGCAGTGAGGTTGCAAATTGCAACCAACGGCTCAGCACCGTGCTCACCCCATCATCAAAATGACAACTCGACATGCGGGGGGGGACCCGTGGTGTATGTAGATAGAAATGGCTCATTCTAATGTAATAAATACATAACAGTTATGTAAGGTCTTTATACACCACTCAAAACATAGTTACGTATATCATATTGCATTTCTGTCAATAGATCCTCCTAAATTTTACACATTGCACCTTTAAGCAGCTATAGTTGTTAAGACTTAGATTTGTTCAAGCTGAATGAGTGGAACAAACTTAAAATCTTTAAATTGAGTTTTCTCTAATGATTGACTAAGGTTTTAAAACTTAAATGTCTTAAGGCAATCGGTTTCCTCAAACGGTTTGAGTTACCGTAACTTATCGAGTTTTACAGTAAGCCTGACAACATTCCTAATAAATTCATCTTCTAACCGTTACATTACGGTTAATTATACGATTTAAAAAAGTTTGTTGTAACCTTGCAGTTCAGCTTCAGGAACAGCATGCCTGTGTCTGGACCGAAGGAAATGAAACAGCTGAACAGGGAACTCTATTAATGAAGATCCCTCGGTGTGCATGTAATGGCCAGTCTGAGCTGTACTCCTTTCTATTTACATTTTGTTTATTGTATTTATTCCATTTATCCTTTAATGATATGAAGAAAGAGCAGATGTGGGTTAATTTTATAGAAAAAAATAACAGACGGGGTAATATATTGTGTATTTCAGTCAGCCATCAATAAAGGGTGAGGAAGAAAGAAACAAGTGGACAAAAGCACTGGCCCAAAATGTTGAGTAAGCTGTGAAGTAGGGCTGTGCTATTAATCGAAATCATAGTCAGCATGCATGAAAAGCATTTTCCTGCCAGCCCCCTCAGTGTGTAGTATGAATGCAGCGTGCCTAAATCTAGCACAAGAACAGAACAGAGCGTGTTCACTGTTACAACATGGAAGATAGCACAGAAACAGGGAAGGAGAATTCAGGGCAGGATAAGGACTTGGCCAAAAAAACAAAAAACAAACAAACAAACAAACAAACAAACAAACATCTGTGGTTTGGAAATATTTAGGATACAGGAAGGATGATGTATCAGAGCCAGGTAATCTGCAAGACCTGTCAAACTATCATTAGTCACCCTGTTTTTTGCGCATTTTGAAGTATCCTATCAGAAACAAGTGATGGAAATGCCAATTTTTTAAAGAAAATCGCTTAATTTGCAAAAAGGTTTTTAAGGTCACTTGAGGTGGTTTTTGAATTGTGCGAAAAAGAGTTAATGCAAATAATGGGAGCTGGAAACGCATTTGATGAATAAATTCTGACGTAGCGAACATTAAACCAACGTGACTAATCGGCTGTTTCTGCTGATGGTGTTTTATTTACTGTTGGTAACTAGGTTACCAATACCACCATCACAACTTGATGGAAAAGCACCTAATTCGCAATTTGTTTTTCTTCTATTTTTTCGTGAATTTTGAAAAGATTTGCTTCATGTTTGGATGGAAAACCAGCTAGCACATTTACACAGAAAAACAATGGCACATTCCAAACCAGGTGAACAAAATAAAGCTGGCTTCCAAAAAAATTATACAGAAAAGTATGTAAGGGAATAGTGATGAAGGCTTATTAACCGCAACACGTTTGTGTGCGGTTGTATGTGATTGATTGTTTTTAAAAAAATATACAAAGCCATGAGTAAATAAAGGCTTTTTACATTTTTCTTAATCCTTGAGTGCCTTGGTCTTATATGTTTCTTAACGAGTTTAACTATCCCTTATCCAGAGAGCACTGGGATACTTTTTTTATCCTAGTAACACTCTTGTTTTATGTAAAGAAATATTGTTTCAAAATTGTGATAAAAATTGAAATCGCAATACTGATCAGTATCTTTTTGTCCATATCGCATAGCCATACTGTAAAGTTGTGGTATAGTGTATTTTATGCTTCTGTGAGGCTCAGAGAGAGTCCATACTTAAGTCCGTGACCTTGACCCAACTGAAGAATGCACAGTCCCACACACCCATCACCCACTGAGCTAGAGCTACAAACTGTAACAGTTGTGTTTCCACACTTTGTGAAAGTGCAGCAATAGATGTGTGAAACAGAAGTGCAGAAGAACATGCTCTGCTAGACTCAGAACTGAAGCTGAAATGCGACAGGAAACAAATACACTTCTCATTGAGTGAAATTATCCATTTATATAAGCCAGGTTGAAGCCTGCATGGTGCATGCAGGCGATGTAAAGCAATTACATCAGCACAGTTGTTTTCTTGCTTCATATACATACTCTGTCAACGCCGCCTCTTTTAATAGCATGCACATCACATCTAAAGATGGTATGGTTATAAAATTTCAACTGACTTAAATTATCTATATATAAACAATTATGATTAATGATTTAATTTTTGGTTTGGTTCATGTCAATTACAGCGTAAACTACAGCGTAAGCTTGGGACACAGACGTCATGGTTGTGATGCCACCAAACAGATTATGAATAGAATACTAATTATGTGATGCAGAAATAATTTCAAGAGTTAACATACATGTTAATATAATCCTTGAATAGATGATTAATACTAGAAGAACTTTTGCAGGAGCGAGGCAAGCGGTTATACAGTACATGCAGAATCAATACAGCATATACTTACTGTAGTGTTGTGAATGTTCATATTAAATGACCATGTTCTTCACAAAATGTAGTACTTTTACTCTTCTAATTCATAAATAGTGATGTGTGTGTCCAAAGATCAGTAGTGAAGTATTTTCTCATTTCAAACCAGAAACAGCTGTGGAAAAGCGATAGACTGATGTGCGCGAGGAACACATTAGCATCGTCACTCTTCACCACTGATAACAGCCACAACGAACGCTTGGCAGAGCACTAAAATAACTAATTTCTGAGCTTGACTGCCACGCATTTCACAATTAGAGTAAATGCAAAAATTTACCAGTCACTTTTTAAATGATCTAAAATAGCTCAAGGCTATCTATCACAGGGTTGAGTTATCTATCAGCTTGAGACACTGGGATAGGCTTCAGTGACCCCACAACCCTCCAGAGGACAAGCGGTTTGGAGAATGGATGAAATAACTAATATGAAATATGAAATCATACAAATAGACACAATTATATATAGTATAGTATGCACCATATTTAATTTTACATGGATGACAATGAGGCTTCTGGGGTCAGATCTGAGGCACATTCACACCAAGAATGATATAACTAAAATGATAACTACATTAACATCCACACCAAGTTCAGTTTATTAGACGTACAGGCTACAACCCTGCTCAAGCTCCTTAAAGCAGGATGGATTATGATTGGCTGTCAATGTTTTTATCATTCATCAGCTGGAAAAAAATAGTTCTGAAAGTGATTCAGATCATATAATGGCAGATTCTGTGCCATTATAGTTATTGTTGTGGTGTGAACTTCCTTATTTTCAGAGTTAGAATGATTATGAAAACTTACAGTTAAGGCCTTTGCACACGAGTCCGAAATTTTTCCGTATTCATAATCCTAAAAAATCATCACGCGCAGAGACCTTGCACACTGAGTCCGATGTGTAAAAATTAATGCGTTGCGTTAAAACAATACAAAATGAAGCCTTCAAGCAGTGAGCACGATTTAGTTGTCTCCTCTCTTCTTAAAAAGCGAAAAAGAAAGAGGAAATATTGGGTCCATTCAATTCCAAGATTGCATAGAGAGAAAGGAGAGTTCACCTCATCAAGGAGCTGCGTGATTATCCCGAGCGTTTCAAAGTTTACTTCAGGATGTCAGTGCCTCAGTTTGATGCTTTACTACTGGCACAATCCGCACGTTGTTTGTCATTCAGTGCTGCTGTATGACAGCATATATCTGTAGAAGACGTGGATCAACTTGTCAGATTGCATTCTGGATTTTTGTGTTCTCCTACGGCTCTGAATTGTCAAAACGTCTCTCAAAATGCGTGCCACGGATGCGAAAAACGCAGAAAATCAAACCGGATCTGAATATTTTTTTGACGTACGAAAGTTTCGGAGGCAGTGTGTAAACGTGATTGACAACGTGAGGTCGAATTTATTTTTTAACGTGCAAAAATTTTGCATGCGAATTTCGGACTCAGTGTGCAAAGGCCTTTACAGTTATCATTATACTGTAGTTATCGTACTTGGAGTAAATTGATCTTTACAGTCTTTGCACAGCATGTGCTTTATAATGATCATAGATCACATAAATTTCCTAGATTTTATAAAAACTCAACTCAGACCTTTTTAAATTCACTTGAATTTAATTTTCTTTTTTGAAGAAAAAGAAGAGAGGGAGACAAAATTCTGAGTTTATTTTTAACATTCAGATATATGCTTGAGGCCCCAAAAAACAAGTGTGAAAATACCTAGCATGCACACGTACTATGAAAAGAATTTGCGCTGTGAGGGTGTAAATAGCAGAGACTGAACATCCAAACAGATGCATGCCTCAGCAGCTTTTCTTTAGTCTGTTCTTCAAGCTGTTGTGTCCTTGTTACTAGGCACTGACAAAAACATGTTACAGGTTGCTTGCCACTGTGACTGCTAGATAATGCAGAATTACCTGCCACTGCAGAATAAGTATCCACATTGGGTTGATGCCAGGTGTGAACTTCCCATCTTGGTGTTGTTTTTATAATTTAATTTAATTTACTATACAGGTGGGTCATGCAGAAAAAAGCATTTCCTGAGGGATCTGGAGTCACAAAGCGCATCTGATGCATACAGACTCAAACATGGTGAGAGGAAGTGCTGTTTACAAGAACCAGTTGACAAAGATTGTAATCTTAAGGTCATGACACTGAATCTTTGAAAGATATGCAATGAATTTTTAAAGTAATGACGAGCACAACGATTTATTCCACTTTGTTCTCAACATTTCAGATTTATCTGACCCAAACATCCTGTAAAAGGTGAACTACAGTTGGTTACTTGAAATGTCAGTCTCTTCCTGTCTGATCTGAGTGAGCAGCTCTTAGCTGAGGTACACAACAAAGAACCGGATAATCATAAGTCAGAGGGGGGGTTGAACCCCTGCCCCTTTGATCGCAAAAGTGAAAGTGCCCTTTGCGGATGCATCGCGGTGCCTCCGTGTTCCCATTCCCCCCAAAAAACTGAACGTGTCTGCTCAATTCAGCATGAGCTGAAGCACAGATCAGCAGCAGCAGTCAGATTTCACCTCACTTCAACCATTTCGCCTCACTTTTCTGAATGACAAAACAATGGATGAAGATTTGGTTGCAAAGTGAAATCTAAAAGCGAATATTTAAGCGATTTTATCATTTTACCGTTTTGTTGTTGTGTTTTTCATTAAGAATAATAATGAACCCACCATTCAAGCAATTGCTACCTCCGAATTACTGCTCCTTCAAAAGTGAAACGGGCAGTCATAACAGTGTTTTTTAAATTAATTTGAGGCATTTTTGCCCCAAGCCCCCATTAATTTCCGACCTTGCTTATTATAATCCAAATGTAATATTTCCAGTTAATTTGGCTGAAACAGCAGCAGCATGAGATGGTCTGGTAACTGCGCATTACCTATTTCAACCTGTAAACAATCTTTGAAGTTTTGTCCGTTGCGCACGTCTTTTGAACTTGCTCTGCTGACAGAAGCAATTTCTTTAAAAGAAGGTATGAAAAGCAGCCGATTTCAGTACGAAACATAACCGTTGTTCAGTATACAGTAGATGCATTTTGGGAGTTGTACTTTTTACTCCGATTGTATTATAGATCTATTCATGAGAATCAATCGGGTCATCCGCACCGATGCGGCTAAATATTTTTTCACACTCGCGCACAGTTATTTTCAGCCGCAAATGCAACTGAAATGGTCACAGTGTAGAGCCCTGATAACCTCAGGTAAAAAGTGATGTTAACCCCGCTTCTAAATAACAAGTGTGAAATGTTTATTTATCTGGGGTTAAAAGCTGGTTTTAGAACGTTGATAACCCGGGTTTAAGTACAGTGTGAAAATTTATATTTATTACCATATTTGCTTCACAGGCTATTTACATGGCAGATACAGATTCAATATTGAACCAACAATTAAATAAATTTGATAAAATTCAACTTAGGAAAAAAAAAAGACTACATAATTATATATATAAAACTCTATACAAGATTCTTTAAATGTTTTAAAAGGTTTTTTCTGGTTCCATCTTACAAAATATGTCCTTAAAAAAAACCTCTCATTAAATCAAAAACTGAGCAAACTAAAAACACAAGTTAGTGCTACAATGTTGACATTTCGGTGGTTCTTCAATAAATGCCCATGAGTCAGTTTAGTATGGCCTAAACGACACCTTAATATACAGCTTAGTCATGTGTGGATCTAAAAGTGTAGAAACATATTTTTCCCACCACAGGATTTATTTTAAATAATTTATTATTTTGACATTCTTCCCATTCTGCTTGTCATTTATATAATATGGTTGATTAAGGGCTTGAGGTCTGAAGGAGGGATTTGGCATTCACTGATTCATTCATTAAGAGCTTCTGTCGCAACCATGTCTGCTTGCTCATTTCCAATGAATGCTGCTGTGTCCTAGAATCCAGCAAAAAAATTGAGTCTCCGGAACTGACTTGCATTGATCAATATGTCAACAATTATTGAATGATTTGTCTTGAAAGATTCCAGTGCTTGCGATCATTGATGGAGAGGGTCTCCTTCAGACACAAAAGCTGGGAAGGCATGTTAATTGTGATGATAAGTATTGGCCTGAAGGTATGTGTCCCTGAAAACAGCTGTTGACCAGCATTCATAAAAACAGACCCTTGAGAGAGTTAACATTGACACACTGTGAGTCTTTAAGGGGACAAGACAAGTTCTCACCTGTCTGAAAGCTCACTCAAGAGTCTGACGAGATAATCAGTCCCGTGACTGAGATAGCTGTTGATGGCTGCCGTCAGAGCTCAAGAGATCCATCCACACTCACACTAGCTCTGATTAGCCAATAAATGGGCCATGTGGCCATTGTCTATTTGGAGGAAGTAATGTTGACTCTATCCAACCATAAAGCCCACAGAGGCAAGGGGTGATTAGTAACCAGCTCAGATTTTTATCAAATACACCACAGCATACTGGTTTAATGCAAGTAATAACTTCAGGAAATGGAAAAAACAATATTTATGGCCCTATGATATTTGTGATGTGGTAAACAGTTGGAAATGTGAAATCCAGTAATGAAAACAGTATTGATTTTGTAACATGGAATGTCATGGAATTTGGCAAATTTTCAATTAATAAATTAAAAGTAGGGCAGGTCTGTGAATATTTAAAGGGTTACTTCACCCAAAAATGAAAATTCTGTCATTTATTACTCACCCTCATGTCGTTTCACACCCGTAAGACCTTCGTTAATCTTCAGAACACAAATTAAGATATTTTAGTTGAAATCTGAAGGCTCCGTGAGGCCTCCATAGGAAGCAATGTCACTTCCTCTCTCAAGATCCATAAAGGTACTAAAAACATTTAAATCAGTTCATGTGAGTACAATGGTTCAATATTAATATTATAAAGCGACAAGAATACTTTTGGTGAGGCAAAAAAACAAAATAACGACTTATTTAGTGATGGCCGATTTCAAAACAATGCTTTAGGAAGCATCAGAGCACAAATTAATCAGTGTGTCGAATCAGCTGTTTGGAGCGCCAAAGTCACATGATTTCAGCAGTTTGACGGTTTGACCCACAATCCGATTCATGATTCGATACACTGATTCATTTATGCTCCGAATATTCCTGAAGCAGTGTTTTGAAATCAGTCATCACTAAATAAGTCATTATTTTGGGGTATTTTTGCCGCACCAAAAGTATTTTCGTCGTTTTATAATATTAATATTGAGCCACTGTACTCACATGAACTGATTTAAATATGTTTTTAGTACCTTTATGGATCTTGAGAGAGGAAGGGACATTGCTCCCTATGTGGTCTCACGGAGCCATCAGATTTCAACTAAAATATCTTAATTTGTGTTCCAAAGATTAACAAAGGTCTTACGGGTGTGAAACGACATGAGGGTAAGTAATAAATGACAGAAATTTCATTTTTGGGTGAACTAACCCTTTAAGTGTAAAAAGAATACTATTGAAATCTGAAGTCTGCATGTTCTGCATGCCTCATACTCAAAATCAGATGCATTTGAGTTAGTAGGAATCCATTCAAAACACTGGGGTTTTTGTTCAGTGTGAGTTCTGCACTCTTGCAAATCCTTTCACTATAACCAACAAAGTACAAACACAATGTCAATAAAAGACTCATTGCACAGCTTCACTGATTATAATGGGAGATTTCGCAAGAGTGCAGCTTTGTGTGCCTCACGTTGTTATTGACAGCTTCAGTGATTATAATGGCAGGGATCTTTGCTCGCTTTCTGCATAACATTTTTCACACAGTGCAAAGTTTCTGGATTAACATCCATATTTAAATGAGTTCGATTCACAGTGACCACCATAGCAATGGATGGAACAAAACAATGTGATACCGCATGTTAAATGATCTGTGTAAGAAGTCTTACAGTATAAATGCAAAATAATAGACCTGACACTTTTTCTATATGTTAATTTGTTGTTCATTTTACTACTAACTTTTCAAACCAGTCACTCAGTGACTTCTTACATATAAATTTACAGATTTTTAAATATAAAAAATAGTTCTAAGCACTATATTTGTCCTGACAGTGATTATATTTTATTTCACGAATAAATAGGATACGTTTATATAACAAATGGTTTCTCTGCTTTTATTTTGGATTTACTGTCAGTGCTGGTCTCGCAGTTCACATGGGTGACTATGTTCGTCTGCCACCACCAAAGACCATTTTTAACCCAGGAAAAACCCTGATTCAGCATCTGCCGTCTCACTATATTGAGGACATGAACACACAAATTTCATCTGCAGAGTTGCTCTAAGTCACTTCAGCAGCATTTCACCACTTCATTTGATAAAAACTATTGTCAGAAACACACCAGAAACTCAAAGCTCTTCAGTACAATTTGCCAAAATAAATCAGTTTAACTTGGAGAAATTGTGACAGAAATATATTACTATTGTACAGCAGAATGTACTTCTCAAATTAATTAAGAATAGTTTTTTAAAACTTTATCTTTTAAAGGAATATTAAACAAAATATCAAAATATCGTTAAACACTAATTCTGTAAAATAAGTGGTCATGAATAATTATGTCAATTTAATAATTTTTATAATTACTTTAACACTGATTAGCCCTAGGATACCTCCTATGCTTTTCTTGCGAACATATTCAAAACCTCAGTCTCATTTTTGAGGGAAACAGGATGTTAAATAAGTCCAATTTCAGCAGTAAACTGGGTTGTTAGTGCTTTTTCAAGCTGACTTTATCAGATGTTGAACAACTCATTCATTGCACAATACAATTATTGTCAATGGAGACCAGAGCCAAGCTGTGATGTTTCTGTGGTGAATATTCCCAACAGGTCATTTCCTAAATGAACCGAACAAGTTTTGAGCGGCTGTGAATCTGATTGTTGACTCATGTGTGAGTAAAGGCTGACAGACATCCCTTGCTTACTTTAGACGCACACCAGACGTGTGTCCTACTGACGTCTGGAACCAGACAAAGCACACAAAAATCCTCCTGGAGAACAACAAACACGCTGGCCATTTTCATCCTGCCCTCATTCGCACCACTTGTCATGGTTTATCACTCATTAGTCTTCATTCATTTTTAGCACAGATCTCAATCAATCAATCAATCGCAATAACAGGCGTTTTAAAAGTTCTTATTTGGATCCCAGCATGTGGCGTCTCATAGTGTGGAATGCAGTGCAGTAGTAGCAACTCCCGCCTGTAGCCCAGCATGCAGTGATGTCATTTCCTGTTTGAGAGGCTCTTCACTGCCATAAAAGGGAATTTCGGCTGTCTGCAGGCACAGAGGAGCATGTGCTCACACACACACTCGTACACACACTCACTCACTCACTCACACTCTCTCTCTCTCACACACACACACACACACACACACACACACACACACACACACACACACACACACACACACACACACACACACACACACACACACACACACACACACACACACACACACACACACACACACACACACACACACTCCAGGAGTGCTGCATCCTGTGCAATTACAGCTGAGCTCAGGAAGGGAGGGATTGTTTAGTTCATGGAAATGCATGGAATACAAATCACAAGCAAACATGGATGAGTTCAGATACATTGTGCAGAGAAAACAAATGCACTGACTTATTAAACGTAGTGGGTTTGACTCGCATTCATCCATCTATTAATAATTCTGAACTCTAATTTATTATAACTCTAAGATAACTTCATACATATACAAAGTACACTTACTATATGTCACTTTCTTCAATTCAACCAATTTCCAACAAAAGTCTCATAGCAGTGGTCAGAGTTACTTCTTGGCTTGAGATTAATTGTGCTCATGATGTTCCTTCCTGTTGCTTAACCCTCCCTGTTTAGACAGACCCAGATGAGGAAGTTCCTGACCAAAGCTGCAATTACAACTTCACTTCCGCTACTGAGATGCAAAAGCACAAAACGGTTTACATAAACTCTTATATCTGATATTAAAACCCGTAAGTAACTTCCTAATCAACATCTGTTGTACTGTTCGATTTAGTTACACAAACTCACATCAAGTTCACACAAAATCCCTTTGGTAACACAACAGGAAATAGTCTAGCTTAAATGTTATAATAGGGCTGCACCAAATTATGACTTTTCTGATAAAAATTGTATTTGCAATTTGCGACATCAATACCACTATAAAATAATAACAACAATATAATAATTAATGTTGTTGTTAGGGATGGGCATTGTTGGCAATTTTTCATTTCGATCATGGTTCGAGTACTCGATTAACTCGTGCAACTCTGATTGTTCTTTAAAAAGTGTCACTAATAATATTTCAGCAATATTTTGGATTCAGTCTGCACTTTCTGATCAACTAAAATGTTATTTTACAGTATGAAAATCACTGATGATTATTGCCAAATTAATTATGAATAGAATTTAAAGGATATTTTCAGCACAAGATAAAAGCTTGGCGCTGCACAGCTTGCATTGAATTCTATTTTCATCTATCTTGTCAAAGTGAAACTAGACATCACTACGTGACTTCGAGGCCAATCTCTCTCTTCTTGCGTCTTTTGATGCACACTGTGGAAAGCTAAACAATCGGAGCTCAGGGCGCTGCCCTATAACCAATCAGGAGAAAAAAGAAAAAATACATTTCGATCATCATCACGATCAATCATCGCTGTCACGGTCAAGAACTCGAGTACTCGGTCGCTGCTGCACATCCCTAGTTGTTGTTGTTAGATTACTAAATAAAAATGAAAATTTTATTATTATAATATTACACTGTAAAAAAAAAAAAAAAGTAAGAAAATAATGGTAAAAACATTTTATTTTACAGTAAAATGGTAAAGTTACAATGCTAATATTTATGGCTGACAGTCTTTTATTTTCTTTATTTTCTTACACACATAAAGCTTGCAGTGGCACCCCAGCAAATGCATGAAAAAAACAGAAGGAGACCGTCTAAACATCTTAGTTTATTGATAAACTAGTGTTTTGTGTGTTTCAGCTACAGAGACGAAGTTGACGATGCTGACTCGTCATATCCGCAGTAGTGGATGCGCCTATATGCATGTTTCATACGAATGATAATCTGAGAATATTTTAGGGCTGGGAATATTTTAGGGCAAAATAAAAGTCTGTGTTACGTAATATATGTGTGTGTTCTGTGTATAATAATTATGTATATAAATACACACACATATACATGCATAAATTTAAGAAATATATACATATACACATACATATATATATACACATACATATATATATATACACATCTATACACATATATATATATATATATATATATATAAACAAAGAAATATATATATATATATATATATATATATATATATATATATATATATATATATATATATATACACATACATATATATATACACATACATATATATATACACATATATATATATATATATATACACATACATATATATATATATATATATACACACATACATATATATATATATATATATACACACATACATATATATATATATATATATATATATATACACATATTTTATATATAAATATAATTTTTTTCTTAAATATATACATGTATGTGCATGTATTTATATATACATAATTATTATACACAGAACATACACATATATTATGTAACAGACTTTTATTTTGCAAACGATTAATCGCGATTAATCGTTGTGCAGCCCTAGAATATTTATTTTCCAACTGAATAGGTTTGTTTAGACATTTCAAGATTTCTATAGATATATTTCTCATGTCTGTGAGGCAAGTATATGCTGAGTTTTGGTTCATTGTTGTAACACACTCAAGTTCAGTTGAGACCGAGATGGCAGAAAGCAAAGCACAGCTCTTACGCACTTCAGATGATCAATGCAATCAATCACAGGTCTAATTGCACAAAAGCATATGTCAAAATGACTATTCCCAAACTGTAAACGGTTAGTTCATCCAAAAATTTAAATTCTACATTTACACACTCATGTTGTTTTCGCGCATCACACAAGCATTTGAACGTCCGTGTTTACCCAGTTTAAAAAAAAAAAAAAAAAAAAAAAAAAGAGTACATTTCTATAATATACTTAAAGTGCTCTATTTTCGTGCACTAATTTTGTACTTAATATACTAAAAATTCATCTTTAGTACTTCTTAAGATCATCTTAAGAACATCTAAGTGTACTCAACTGTGCTATTTTGAGACAGCATTAAATATTAACTAAAATGTGCTTTTAATATACTATCTCTGTATTTAGATGCCACTTATAGTACATTTGAACTCATAGTGTACTACAAAGTAAAGTATAAACTGATCAGTTTTGATCACTTTCTGACTAGCACTAGTGTAAAACACATTCATACAGGTATTGTTTGATGTTTCCTTTCTCACGCTCCAGAATGCATGAGTGTTTTTGTGGTGTGACAGAATTCTGAGACATACTTTTGGTTTTACTTACTGTACCCCTACCCCAAGTTATGTAAAGTTATGATGTGTAGTGCTACAAACTAAGGCCCCGCCCATATCTTTTGATGTGACAGCAGACAATGCAGAGCACCAGATCAGTCACAGCTCCTGTAATTCAATCCGTCTGATTGCTTTAGTGAACGTGACCTCAGTCACAGACAGACACACACATGCTTCCTGCTGTTCAAGAACTGCAGCTGAGCAAGTGCAAAGAAGGGAAAGATCTTCAGGAAGGTCAGGGGTTGTTCTCACCGATTCACCTCACAGACCTACATGCTTGAATCTTAAATGACACGCAGACACTCACATGACCCCATATGACCTCAGTATAACTAGGTCTAGGTGGTATGGCAGTATATAACTGTTCAAATGCATCACCCGCAAGACATTTCTTTACAATTTATACTGCAGAAACTCCAAAATTATTCTCTGGCTATTAATGTCTATTGTAACTTTGTCGTGGTTTGTCAAGGTTTTTATCAAACGTGGGCATTTGTCCACACATGTATTCTTGTCTATATGGCCATGTACATAAGTGCACACACACACACAGGCTCTCTTCACTGTGAAGTAGGGTCCATATTGCCAGTGTTAATATTTGAATCACTGAATCCAAACAAATCTCAATGACTTCTCTGTGACTGGATCACTTTAACTAACATCACTAGTTGAATGGCACATTTCCCACATCATAAAGCAATTAACCATTCAAAGACTTAAAGGAAACATAAAAAAAGAAGACATGAGATTGAGAAATAGGAGTTTCCCCATGATTCAGCCTGTGTAACTTTTTCCCCTTGTTGGAAGCATTTCTTCACCATGACTTCCACACCCAGAGTGGACAGTCCCTCTCAGAGCACTTGATCTATGATCTAGCCCAGCATAGTCACTTAACCACAGCACTTTCAACAACACTCCCAAACTCCTCCTGGCTCTGTTGTCACACATTTTATGGTACATCAACAACTGTGGAAAAACCACAACACTTAAACAACAGAGAACTGCTCAGACATTGTCACAGGCAACATTGTATTGCTGCGTAGAGCGTAAAACAAATGCATGTCATGCACTGCGTTTAATCAATCAAAACTGACTGCAAATCAATAACTTTAATCATGTGGAAGTGAAGGTTAGAGCTAAACATGTAGGCCGGTCACTATTCAGCAGGGTTCATGAGGGGGTCACTATTCAGAAATGCCTTGTGTCTGTAATGGTTTGATCTTTGACGTTTAAGTTGCTGGAGCATTTCAACAGTTTCAACAACTGACAAATCCTTACATTCAGAGTTTGAGTTCACCCCCCTTAAGCTCAAAAAAATGTCTTAACTGCATGCAAACTACAGTGTCTGATCAACTGACACTAGGACTAGCACTAATAAAGATTTTTAAGACGTTTAAAGATTTTTTTCTCAATATGTAGGTATATTGGTTTTAATATAAATTGGAAGATTCAAAAGAGATAAACAATATTTTCTATTTATCTGCACCAATATAATCCACTGTAATAACCTGTTGGAACTTTTTAAGAAACAAAAAAAACTCCAGAACCTAAATATCCTCTCCAAGAGTTCAGTCGAATCAGAACCACATGTCTTTATACAGTCGAGGTCCTATGGACTATAAGGCAATAATGTATACTTTCAATAACGTGTAATGTGAAAAGAACTATACAAATAAAACTGACTTGACTGGATTTGACTAATAGCATGACTGATTCCTTCATGTAGCTTCATGTAGTAACAATATGCAGTTGACGAGCGGTGCAACAAATATACTGAGGTGTGATCTGTCAGCAATGCACTGCGAAAACAGCTCTACACACTCTATGAACACTGTTAACATGCACTGCCGATTCAATTCCTGCACCCAAAGACTTCAAAACAACTGTTTAACCATGTAGTTTTAATTGTCCATGACACCATTTTTATCTTTGTTCGCAGGCTGCAGCATCTCGCTTAGTTCTCAGATCTGACTGACATGTCAGTTCAGTACAGGATGGAGTCAGCTGTCATGATAACTTTGTATTAATATCATTGTATGTGGGGCAGAGTCTGATGGCCCACTCAGCATTGCTTGTATGAGTGTCATATAGCGGTCACACACGCCCAGTCAAATCATGTCGAAAGTCAGCATGTATTTACACAGCACACAAGTCTAGTGTCGCAGATCTGTTTTATGGTACAACTGAACCAAAACACATGTAAATGATAGCTTAATGAGTGCTGAATTATTAAAAAATTACTACACAATACCAGGTGATATCGTGCCTGTTATCCTAGTCTATGTACCTTAATTTGTCAATCAACAATTATTATGCTTTTCAAATATTTAAAAATATTCAAAAAGTAATATTGGAAAAATTACAATATGGTTTATAGGGGTGTAATGATAGACAAAAATGACGAGGTGATGTGGAACTGTAAAGCTCAAAGTATACTTGGTTTGTTTATGCTCACTTTTTCTAGCTGTGATCCTTGAATTGTCCTTAATCTTAATTATTGTCCAGATAAATGGGTATTTAAATGTTTTGTTTGTAGCCGTTTTTACAGTTTTCAATTAAAAGGTTCACAAAAGGATTTTTGTGGATATTCTGAATGAATGAGCAATAGGACTAACAGCAAAGACATTTTTCCACAGCTCGTTTTGCTCATGCTTATCAAGTAGATGTCATGCAGTAAAGGCCCAGACACACCAAACCGGCATCAAAGAACTAGCTGCAATGAAAGTGATGCATCTGAGCCAAAAAGTTTCGCTTGAACACACCATGAAGACTACAGCAAACAGCCAACTAGCATGCATGTTTTGCTCCTGTGTGGCAGGAAATAACTCCGTACCAGCAGGTGGCAGTAGTCTGCGTTTATCATTCACAAATGGAAACTGGAAGAGCTATGACTGCGGACATACCGCCAACATCTAGGCCAAAAGGCTCTCAACGATGGCCCGATATTGGCCAATGATCAGCTGGTGTGTCAAGGCCTTAAGCCGCCACAGTGCCATCAAACTGTATTCCCACAGTGGTGTGTGAGGTCCGAGCTTCTAATGACTTTTGCAGGAAGGCTGAACATCTGTTGGCATATAATCTGCAGGACAAATCCAACAGCTTTAATCTTACTGGGCACATTAAGCACATAATAGCTTCATCTAATGCCAGAATTATCACACAACCATATCAGCATCATGATAAAAGCCAGTCTGACTTCAAAAAGCTTGAACCAATGTGAGCGTAAATACTGACGTGCTGTTGGTTAGTTTGAAAAAAACCAAACTTTAAAACACAGTTTCAAAGATGACATTAAGAGGTGAATAGTAGTGATACTTCAGAAGATTGGCCACTGAAAATAGTGGCAAATGTGAACAAATAAAATAACCTTAACAGGCAGAAAAAACAAACGCTGAAATAAAGAAGCAGTAGTGTGTGTAATCTGATCCTGGTTTAATCATATTTAGTGTAAACAGCATCTGATGATGATATTTTGCAGAAGAGAGCTGGTATTTACTGTTGATGAGAGGCGCGTGTCTCTCTAATGTGTGACTAATGTGTGTTCAAATGCTACTGCAAAGTCCTAGTCTATATTTAGCACTACAATAACTTGGAGTTGGAAAAACACAGAGTGCAGATTAAGTTTTTAAAACTGAAATCATGGACAACTGACAAACCTTTAATTCTCAAAGTTGAGAAACGTATATTATATTACATTGTTACTGATAACTTAACTAATTATTCCACATACTCACTTTGTATGAAAAGTATTACGTTAGTTATTTATACATAATACCATTGCCTCGCATTCTTGGCTTTGAGTGTGCAAACTCTTACACACAAGCAGGCACACAGACAGAGAGCAGGTTAATGTATATCATGTAAAGATGATACTTCTAAAATGAACATTGACATGACTTTTTTTTTTTTTTTTTTTTCATATTATCTATTAAAGTGGTTTTCAATCTGTGGGCCCACTAAGGGACGTCAGTGATTTTCAAGGGGGGCAGTGAGGTAACTTAAAATTAATTTAAATATATTAATAATTAATTAATTTTATTATTAATACATTAAATTAATAAAAAGCTAAATTAAATAAATTTAAAAAATATATTAAAACAAAGCTTTCTTTTTTTTCCCCTCTCTCGTACGTATTTTGTGAATGTTTTGGATCAGCTCAAGCAGTTTCTCATTGGGCTGTATGAAATATAGACTGAACGATGGCTCAAAACACCCAACTGCTTCATGAACGTAGGATACGTAAACTACATCTCTCAGTTGGATAAAGAAAACAATTGTCACTAAAAGTTTTGATGGATGACGACTGTAATGAAGGTAAAGACGATTACAGTGACATACAGGAGTACATTAGGCATGCGTGAGGCCGTCATTATTGATGTGCAAACAAACAGCATGTGCGTTCTCGCACGGTTGCACTATTGATTTGGAGAAGAAGGGGGCCTTGGAGTAAAAAAAGGTTGGGAACCACTGATCTATCAGTTTTTTTTTTTTTAATTCAACCAGTAAAGATATCCAGCCTTTGTCACGTGACAAGTCTGTTTTTATTAAATGTTTTATCGCATTTATTTATTGGTTAACCACAGAAATATTAGTTCTTTTAAGTGCAGCCTTGGTGAGAAGAAGAGACTTCTTTCAAAAACGTAAAAAAAAAAAAAAAAACTTAAATACTCCAAACTTCTGACCAGTAGTGTATGTAATAAACATTATATATGCATCCATAGGCACTGATTTATGTTTCTGCCAGTGAGTGCCCACACTCCAAACCCCCACCCCCCCTTTTGAAGAGTAGGCTACTGTAGTTTTTCCATTTAATGGTGCACTTGACGAATGGAATACACAAAAGATATCTTTTAACGAGAAGAGAAACTGCAAATATATTACTAACCAAACAAAAGCACATTCTATCCATGAGTGTTGTCACAATCGCACTCCCGTCGCGTGATATAGCCTATACCAGATGATCAATAGTGGTTCACTAAATAAAATTCAATAATTTTTTACAATAAGAACTTAACTCAAAAATAACTAATAAGTAATAAAATTACTAGAGAACTTGCAGCGTGAAATGCTATCTCATGAAACAAAGGTGAATCCGTAATTTCTTTACAATTTAAAGGTAGGCCTACACTGTTATTTCATCAGTCAATCATGAAAGTTTGGTGGTTGAAAGCTTCTGGAAAATCCAGGAAAGAAGACAATTCTAGAGAAAGAGCAAGTAGAGATTCACGAGTGCACGGGACAAAGTTTGAGCGTGCACGTAAAATCTGAGCTAGAGCAGAGCCATGAGACCACAGTATATTTGAAAGCTTAGTTTTGTGTGAGAATGAAATAAATCCGCCTGTGATTGGAGAGATTCTTTACATGGATGCACTCTCGCATTACAATAATGCACTCTTGACATTTGTCATTAAAATAATGCCATACAAATGGCCTCAAATGAACTATAAAAACGAGAAGAAAGTCGTGTCTGAAAGCTGCAATCTTTTTTTTTTTATTACTTAAAATTAATGGAGAATATGTTGTATTTTTCCATGGGTGTTCATGCCCCCGAGCACCCACGGGATCAGAGCCTATGTATCCATCCATCGGCCACCCTGTTCTCTTGAGATAAATGTCAGCAAATGAGTAAAACCCATAATGTGTAGTCGTCAAGTACTGTGTAAATAGGTGAAGTTAGCAATGCCACAAAACACTTCACACAGTCCAAAACTGCAGTGTATTTATAGGTTATAAGTGTTCTAGACAGCTCACACAGCTCTGACAAAGTCATGGTCAGCTGAACCAGTGACACCTTCATGCCACACTAAAATAATCACTGCAGAATTTCAGTAAGGGCAGTATGTGGCTCTACACTCACACCGTGTATACACCGGATGCGTGCAGCACGATGCAACGTGATAAAAGACCATTATAATCGGTGATGTTGTCTACACTGGATGTGGAGTGGCATGGTGCGACAACCCGACAAATGCCCGGCAGTCAACTGATGCCTCGTTCCATTTATGACGTACTTCAAGCACTCACGATACTTCCCATAGGAAATATAAATGGATTTTCAATGGTCGCTTTGTCGCACAGTGTAGACAGCTCTAGCTGTGGCAGCGTGGCATGATGCGAAGCGTCAACAGTCGCGTCCGGTGTAGATGCTGTCAATCTATGTATGTATGCATGCATGTTTATAACAAGGTCCGTTTTTGAGTGGCAACCATAATGTTGTCCCCTACCCTGTGATTAGGGGACCCATATCTGGTATAGCCTGCTCACATAAATTTTCACCCGAGATTGGTAATTTTAGTGATGACTCAAAAATTCATTTTCAGTAATTGAAATAGAGCTGAATTAAAATTGAATATCAATTTTAGTTGAAAAACTTCATTCGTTCAAATAAATAGATTCTCAATTTATTCAGAATCGTGCAGCTCTAATGGCTGCCAGGGTCATACTCTGAAAGCGATTTGAAAACAAAAAGCCAAAGTGAAGACAAGGCCTTTAACCTGTTAACCGTCACCCCTTTTTGAGCATAGATCTGAGCTGAAATAGTTGTAATTCATGAATGTTTTTGAATATAGACCTTAGGTTGGTCTCTTTTTAAAAGAAGACACTCAGCAGATTATTGTAGAAGTGAAAGTAATTTTACTGTAAAGCAAAATATACGGAACTAAACTTTTTTTTTTCTTTTCTTTTTTTTATACAAAATATATATTATACCAATTATTATGGACAAACCCACATGTCTAACCAAGTTGTGTTCCAGACAGTTGACGGTATCCACTGATTTCCATAGCAGGAAAAAAAAAATACTATGGCTACTAAGTCAATGGCTACCGTCAACTGTCTGGTTAGTGGATACCAACATTCATCAAAATATTTTCTTTTGTGTTCAACAGAAGAAAGAAACTCGTACAGGTTTGGAACAAGTTAAGGGTGAGCAAATGATGATAGAATTTTCATTTTTGGGTGAACTATCCCTTTAATTATTTTCCCGCCAGCATTTTTTAAAAAGCCATCCAGCACCAGCATTTTTTACACCAGCTTGTTTCTGCTTCTTCTTTTCCTGTGTTTTGATCTGGAGATTCTGTACTCTTTCAGAAGATGGATAACTGCAACAGAGACCTTATTAGGTTTTGTCGGATCAGTACATTACCCCTGTTGGCGTTGATCAGCGATTGTTTTCCACAAATGAACATGTTCAGTTGGCATTTGTTGTGTTGTGGAATGTCTAAGAAGTGACATACTGTAATCTAGTGATTGTCTGCATTTGTCGGAGTGTGAATCGAGCAGTGCAGGGGTGACGTCAAAACTTGGAAGACTAATTTGCCACTGGTTCCCTCGAGATTTTCCTATAAAGTTTTTCAATTTATAAAGTAAAATAAAGCCTATGGTAAACATAACTTAACAATACTTTGACGTTTTGTTCTACAACGTAAACTGCACACAGGCACACCCCCAAACGTTCTTACCTAGTTACTTTTAAGAATATAAAATATAAACACTTGCTTAAAATTAGCATTTTCTGCATCCACAAATGTGTCTATTGAGATGATTTCTCATGGATCATGGGAAGATATGCCCAGTGACATGAAGCCACATTCCTCTGGACAAACAAACAGGAAGTCTTCCGTCGCTCTTCCGTCATGTGTCGGTCTTCTATGCAGCTATCTAAGAAATGCAGCTGCTGTCTCTCTCACACACACAAAAACCATCTGCTACAGCACAGACCTCCTCTCCCAACACTCCTAACATGTCACAGGCTCTGGCTAACATTACCAGAACAGGCTCTGTTCCAAAAGCGTACAAAGCCATAGTGGTGTAACGGATCATAAAACACACGGTTCGGATCAAATTACGGTCTTCTAGTCACGGATTGGATCATTTTTTGGATCAGCAATAAATAAATAAATAAAATACAAATAAAAATGGGGGGGGTTTTAAGACAAATGTAACTTTGCTGAACATTTAACTTGAATAGTGTTCACTGTATAAATTAAATATAGTTTAATCATTAGGTGCGTTCCATTCGACCACAAGTGGACTGCGAAGTGGACTTCACAGGGTATTTCGCCAGCTTAAGTGAGATTCCATTCTGAAGGGTGCGAACATGTTCAGTTCAAAGGGCACTGCGAGTGGTATAGGGAATAAGGGAACATCGATACATCACTTCACAGGAAGTAGAAAGGTAAAATCACCCAACTGTCATTGCGCACAAGTCAGAACTACGATGGAGCAGAGCCACTGAAAGAGTTTTTAAACGGCTCTCCGATGGAGGAATTTAGAGTTTGTATTTTAAGTATTGATAAATTTTGTTATTCTTATACGAACGAAAGTATGAATGGTTATGGCGTGTTACATTTGCATATTTTATTGTACGAATAGGCATGACAAAGTAAAAGTGTTGAAAAGCAGCTGAGGCTCTGTCATTTTTTTTTTATACTTTTACCTCAGAAGTGTTTACTATGCGGCTGCGCATGAAAAAGAAAGCGCACAAACCATGGATTAAGAATATATTTATATAGTTAACCAAATGAGAATTTATTTTCATATTGCATGACAGTTACAGCTGCAAATCTGTAAGAGTCAATTTTAAATTCGAAAGTAAATTATAATATCTATTTATTTGTTATATCATAATCTGCAGGACACCGTTGTACACTTTTCGTTTCGATGTTGATGATGTTTTTGTAGGGCGATGAGCGATTATTGTCAGCGAAGTCCACTTCAACGAATATACTGTGCTCAGGGAGTAGGGAGCAGTGAACACTGCGTAGGGACCCTGTCGAATGGAACGCAGCTATTGTTAAAGTTGTTTTGTTGTTTGACAGTTAATGACAGTTATTTTTAGGCTGCTGTCATTAAATGCATGTAACCAATGTACGAATGCATGACCGAATGCACAGAACCCATACAATGAAACACCTCCGATTTCTTTCTCAAGTTATCTCAACTGTTTAGGTTCACTTAAGACTGTATAACTGACTGTGTACAAGAATACTTGCCGAGATAATTTTATGTGTAAATTTTATGTCGCAAAACAGAGCTCGATTACGTGTTCGCTCACCATCTTAAAGGCGCCTCTGTAAGCGTGCATGCTTTGAGTGCGCACAGAAAACAATGTGCGGTTGCGAAATTTGCCTTTTCCTGCATCTTGAAATACCAAAAAGTAATGCAATAAAAAAAATCTGTTGTATGTTGCTGTCTTTTATTATTATTCGATTGGGATGTTTTCTTTTCAAATGCTCTTGCACAGATGTGCTGCTGTGGTTTGACATTTTATTTTTACAGAGCACCATTTTATTCGGTCTCTGTTTAAAAAAATTTCACACTTTTAGATTGGGCTCGATATTTTTGTAATAACGCTGATTTTCAGCATGCTCAGGAGTCGGAGCCGCCATCCTTGGGTTACATAAATAGCTTGACGAATTAACGCATTCCACACAAATTGACTAATATTCGTAATCGATTACGTTGATGAGTCACTGCAACTATACTCATAGGTTTTTTTTTTTTGTTTGTTTTTTAAAAGACACAATTGTAGCATATTTTCTACAATATACTAGAAATAATTTACAAGACAAGCTGTGCAAGCTCCATCCTTTAGACAGTAAGTTATGTTGTATTGGAGGAAACACTGACAGAACAGTTTTTTCCCCTCTAAACCTGGCAAGATCTCAGCAGTTTTTCCATTAACACATAGGCAGCTCAAGATGACCATGTCAGACTGCTTTACCAAGCATGTGCTCACACTGCGGTCATGACATTATTGGCAATCCTAAATTTCTCACACCTTTCCTGATCCAGACACTCGACGCTGCTGTGTACACTAGAAGTGTCACTTTGTGTAAACCAGTCCACCAACACACGAGAGCAACTCTAAGCCGCCACTGCTCATGTTTGCTGATGTGCAATATCATCAACACGCATCCAGTGTGTCATGAACTTTTATGTTAATTTAACACACATTTTTCGATTTCTTCAAGCACGACTGTAACTGACAATTATTTATTTTGAAAATCGATTGATCTAAACATTAATAAAAATGATTAGCTAATCAACAAGCAATTAATTCAGCTTTTTCATTAAGTTAAGAGCTTGTATTACGCTGTAATAGGTAATCACATCTCAGTATTTTTTGGCTAAATGGTGATCTGGTATAGCCTATCTCAGTATTTTCTACTTTTTCCTATTTGGATTTTAAAAATTCTATTTATTTTACAAAATGTTATTTTACATCCTGCCCAATGCCGTCCTTCAAACAATGTTCATATTGAAGGCTGTGAAAACAAATATAGTGAATATAACCATGTAGACTATTCTATAGATTATGTGCAAAAAAGGGGGTTAAAATCACATTACATTCTAACAACATTACAATCTACAAATAAAAGTAATTCTTTTTAAAGCAGAAGAGAATTCACTAAACTAAAAATGAAAATAAATAAAAACAAAGCACAGATTATATGTTAACTGGTAAGAGGAACACTCTCACGTTCGCACATCTGAGTTTACGGTAATTAAATTAGCCTACATTTGATTACCACATTACAATAGTCACTTTACAGTTACTACTATCATAAAAATACTCTTACTTGTAGGTTTAATTCTACAAATGGAACATTTAATATCCAACAAGAAATATTTTAGCAAAATGTATATTTTAGTCAAAATTATTCCGTTGTGCTCAGTCTGTTTGGTATGCGGCAGTACCCGTTCGCTGAAGTCCATGAAGGTTAGCAGAGACTTGCTTGCTGCTGTCAGGACAAGCCTTTATTGCAAAAAGGAAATACTTGAATGACTAACATTTATAGATCAGGAGGATCTATACGCATCTTCCAGATCACCTGACAAGACTAGCCACGTTAAATGTTTATGAGTTAGTTTGAGGCTTTCTCATGTTTTGGACAATGCTGTGCACTTTTCCTGCAGCAGCTCACTTCAGTGTCCTCTGGTGTTTTCCAGAGGAGTTTGATCCACATAAATGTGTTATTTACAGCTGTAAAGAGGTGTGCATAGTGCACAGACACCATTAATCATCAAATTCAATGTGGATTATTTTCAATATGATTGTTGCAGCCCTACCTATATTATGAATTCAGTACAGCACCATGCATCACAATATCACAGCTGCAGCATCATTATTGTGGAGCACTAGCTCCAGCTTACATGTACAACATATGACTTGTATTCTACATTTTATTTACTATTTTTCCATACTATGCCATCTACATCTTTGTGGGCTCTTTGGAGTACCTCTGGACTCCAAGCTGTGTCTTCTTCCTTTGCTGTTATAATGTGTCATGCAAGTTTAAAATCTCATGTTACCATCTGTCAACAGCCAACATCCTTCAAATGACTATTCAACAACAAAAATGTTTAAAGCTAATTTAGCTATAAAAATACTTGAATATAATGTATAGTATTTGTGTGTCCGCTTCCTCCAAGAGGATTGATTATTCACTGTCCAATCTAATAGTGTTAATTGGTATTTTAACAGAGTTTCCAGTACGGCTGGGTTATAAAGGATATCATATCTATGATAAGCTCTGGACATTTATACTCTATACGGATTAATCTAACAGCCTATCACAAAGCAGATGTCTGTGTGTCTCTGTGTGAATGAACGGCATGGTTTCATTTGATACACAATCTCAAACAGGCCTGACATTTCACTGTTTTCAGCATCTGTGTCTCAATGAAGACATGAACACATAAACTTCATCTCCAGTGCTGCTTTGAGAGTCACTTCACAAGCTTTTCAGTTTCATTTAAGAAAAACTACCATCAAATAAACTAAAGCTAAAACTGAGATCTTCATGACAAACCGTCAAAATAAAATTTTGGTTTAACTTCAAGAATTTATGACAAATATAACACTACTGAATACTAAAATGTACTAAATAATGTAATTAAAAATGTACTTAAGTAATAATATTATTATTATTTCTGCGGAATATCATACAACCAAGATATGTTTTCATTCCATGTTTTAAATTTATACAGTTCTGTTGTGCAGCATCTTATTTGGAAAATAATATTGTGATAATCTTTTTGACCATATCACCCCACCCTAGTTTCCAGAAAATGAATTTTGCATAATGGATCAAATAGACTATGTCACTGTTTTAGAGGCTGAGGCAATAGAATTGGCCTCCAAATGATTTTTCTTGCCACTGGAATAACAGACCAAGTTGCTTTGACCAAATATGGCTGCTTCCAAATACTGGCAAGAGAAACAAACTAGCAGTCCAGATCTCCTAAACGGGAGCGAGTGTAGGCCACCACGCGGACGCTCGGGACATAAATCCAGCACCTGTCACCTTTGCATATGGCCTAACAGGTTCCAGCAAATATTGGACCAAACTGTGGGAATCGTAAATTAGTGTTACTGATTTCATTGATGATTAAATGCATAAAGACTGACTGACCCCGGTAAAAAGCCACATTAACAGGTGCCTCTAGAACTTTAACATTAATGTATAAACACATGCTACACACTGAATGTGGAAACTTCATCTTGTCACACCAGTAAACATTTATCTTGAATGTGTTGATTTGAGGGTTACTAGTGTAGTTCTTTCCCAGGGAATGACAGAGCACATCCTGTTCTTTCAGAAGAATTCAGCACCCGCACTCAGACATTCGTGCAATCTTAAGAAGTTACCTTGTTACTTCTATATAATTACTACTATACAGTTTATTCATTTCTTTGCTTAAAGCTCAAGTCCTGGTTAAAGGATAGTTCACCCAAATATGAAAATTGTTCAAACCCCCCACACAAAAGGAGAAGAATGCACTGGTCACTCTTTTACATATAGTGGAACTGAAAATGAGCTTCAAAGTCAATGCCACATGGGTCCATGTGGGTCCAATCCGGTCCAAACCCATAAGTCTTCTGTTCCTCCAATTAAAGTCCATTCACCCAAAACGTTGACACTTCAAAAACCTAATAAAGACATTGTAAAGGTAATCCATATAAATCCAAGCCTTCTGAGGAGACAATCACTTCATATGATGAACAAATTTAATTTAGACTTTTTTTCACATACTGTTTAAACACTGATAAAAGCACATACGTAAAGCACATTAAAGGGGACGTATTGTGCAAAATTCACTTTTGCATGGTGTTTGAACATAAATGTGTGTTGGCAGTGTGTGTACACAACCACCCTATAATGATAAAAATCCAACCACTCCTTTTTTTTTTATCCCCATACATCATAAGCAGTGTCTCAGAACAAGCCATTTCCAGATCTCTGGCAGTGTGACGTCACATTAGCCACAGGCCCTGCCCACAAATGTTGACAGACACTGCTGTTTTAACATAGATCCGCCCTGAGTGAGTTCACAGCGACCAGTGTTGCCAAGTCTGTGGATTTCCTGCGGAATTGGGCTACTTTTACACTGTTGCTGTGGGTTGTTTTTCATGTCCGGGGGTTGAATCGACCCCAAATAACGTGATATTTAGCCCCTGGAATGCGAATTTTACCAGGAGAGCCCCACCAAAAATGCGTATTTTACCCCTCGGAAAGCGATTTTTACCCTGGGACCCACACCGGACTGCTTTGTGAACGGATGTCAATACAAAGGGACAATACAAAACACACAGTCTCCAGAGTGATACTGGATATGGCAGCCATGAAGGTTAGAGCACTTTATTACAGTTCATCGGAGTTGACTTATAGATATAAAGTTTACCAGTTTATCAAGCAACACCGGAAAAGGCATAAGGTCTTTATATATTTGTTTACTGTTAGCTGTAACGAGTGTTTCTGTGTAATTTGCTATGTATGTTGATGATAATGCAAGGGAGAGAGAGAGAGTATGGATAATATTTTAATGCACACTTGCACTGTGTTTTATTATGCTCTTATAGTGATTTTCTTAGAGTGAAAACAGACGCTTCACATTTTGTGCGAAGTACAATAAACTTTATACTCATCAGTAAACAGGCTTGTACTAATATAGTGAATAAAAACAAGAAGACAATATAAGTTATAACTGTAATTGAACTATACCTGTTCCATATTTGCAGTTTCTGACATTATAGTGCATCCTGACTGACTCCTGACACCGGAGAATCAGCTCTTGAAGCTCCACCCTCTTAAGCCGAGCGCAGAAACTCATTTGCATTTAAAAGACACACACTGAAACGGCGTGTTTTTGCTCACCCCCAAAAAGTGGCAATTTTAACATGCTATAAAAAATGATCTGTGGGGTATTTTGAGCTAAAACTTCACATACACACTCTGGGGACATCAGAGACTTATTTTACATATTGTAAAAGGGGGCATAATAGGTCCCCTTTAAATATCGATTGCTTAATACAAAGGATGAATGAAAGTTATGGGTTTGGATCAACGTGAGGGTGAGTAAATGATGACAGAATGCTCATTTTTTGGTGAACTATTCCTTAAAGACTAATAACCTTGTGTGCATTTCCCAAAAGCATCGTTAGCCAACTATGGTCACAAGTTCTGTTGAATTATGTTGGTAACGAACGACATAGTTGGCTTCAGGAAACACACCCCTGCCCTGACTAGTAGTTCAGACATCCCAGTGACTAAGTCTTAAACCATGAAGGAATCTACATGAAGTTTGTGTCTGAAGTACTGACGTGACGGCTCCGACTGTGGGCTGATCAGAGTTAACTGGATGAACAGGTCATCATCCACTCTCTCTACACCCTCTCAGACCCCTGAACACAAAGAGAGCCTTCATTTCTCTGAAGCCCACCACAATTCTACCCAGTGTGCCTTCAATGGCATGCTTGTTACACGGTGGGGTGGGTGCAGAGAAACATGCTGCTGGCCACATGGAGCCCCGTCTGCACACATCGTTCACTGCACTGGACTGGACTGGAATGGGGAAGACAGTGCTGTGGACTGTGTGTGCTCTGACGTTTAATAAAGAACACCACAGACATGTCTTGGATTTTAATAAGGAAAATACCAGGAAACATATGGACAGACAACCTTCTCCAAAACGGTTATTAGGCATATAAAGCTACTGTATCATATTTGATACATGATTCTATAGCCTCTAAATGGCCAACATGATCTGAAAAGCCTATTTTACTACATGCCTTCTGTCTTCTGATTGATAGTTTATACTTTTTAGCGAGTAAAAGGCCTTTTAGTATAAACACTAAAAAACATCTACCTTCAGGTCATGATGCACGTCTTTTTGGTGCGAAACCTTTATTGATATTTATGCAAGAATACATTTTATATTGTTGTCAGTATTTCAAGAATTGGATTGAAGCAAATTTTACTTAATTAACCATAAATTATTTTTTAGAAAAACCATGTTAAAATGTGAATGATCCATCAGGTTTTTGAGGAACGTTTATACAGAGCTTTGATCATAAAACTAAGGATTTATATATCACCTTACTAAGACATATTACTGGCAGACACACTGACGACTGATATTTATATGCATTTTATGTAAGCAGTCTCAACTGTTACAAGATTTACATTACAAGCTAACAGATTTTCATCTTAATATTCGACCATATAAATAGCAACATCTGCACAAAACTGCATATTTTTGCTCAGTTTGGGCCTCTGAATAAATTAACGATTTTTCCTCAAGTGTGAGCTCAATATTCTCACTATGAACCTTAAAAGTCTGATGTATTAAATATGATACAAAACATGTTTGTTTTAGATTTTCTTATTTCAAAACAAAAAATTTTTTGTGACTATTATTTCACGTGTCAGGCTTTACAAAGATTAAAAACAGCTTTTGCTCTGAGTGACAATGTTGTGCAGAAGTGGTGTGGGATCTTTTAACCCATTTACTACTACACAAACTAATGGGTTGTCCAAATAAGTTCTTATAGACTTTGATGTAATTGAACTGAATGCTCTTTCAAGCACTAACACGCTTCTGCTCAGAGCAGAATCTCTCTAGCTCAACAATCTCACAGAACGTATGCAATATATCCCAAAACTACACACAATGCCATTCCACAGAATATGAGTGGACAGTTATGTCCAATCCGGGATGGAATGAGTAACAACTTCTTCAATAATAATATGCAACTGTTTCTTCCTGCAAGTTTGCTTGTTTCTGTCTCACCACACCCGATCCGAGCTCAGTTATGTCCTCCCTTAGGGCGCATATTCCTGCAGCACAACTTCCTCTATCAAAGCACACACATTGCAAAAGAAAAGACTCAAACCAACACAGGCGAAAAGATCATTTCTTCAAGCCACACTTGTGAAACTGTCACAACTTCACCGTGAATATAAGCATATGGAATAAACTGACATCCGTTTCGACATGTTTGGGCCGTCTGTGTTTACGCATGAATCACAGTAAAACATGACAGGGATAACAGCACATCTGCTCAGCTGAAGAAATAATAAGGCTCCAATGACGAGCGAGTCCTCGCGCGTTTGCAGTAGGCCGCGTTTTCACGCAAGTTTTACAGTTACAGTATCTCACGGGCTTCATTCCTTCCGTGACGCGCGTCTGTTACACTTCACAGTTTACACAGCCGTAGGCCATAATCACTCACTTAGCTACAGGGAAGGAACGACATGACTGTTCTTAAAAACGTACTTTAATAGCGCCTTTTCAGAGTTAAACGCGTCACATCCTTGTTTCTTCCGTTATAAAATATCCAGCATATTCGTCCGAGGCTCTCAGAGGGGAAAAAGTCAACTTTTATGTGATAAGGTCGCCTTTAAAGTCCTATTCACCGCGTCTCTGGAATAACCGTCAAAACAAGGCGTTTTCTTTAAAAGCCCAAACCGATCAAAATCTCGCAAACGAATTCAAAGTCCTATTGTTGATTATATCTGAGTTTTTAAGATCTTCGCATCGGAAGGAAACTTCCCACCCTTGAAAAAGTTTAGCAGCTTTAGCTCAAGTGTGTCAACTTGGAAAAGCGAATTAGTTCTTACCTCAGGTTTCTTCGATATCTAGTTTTCCACTTTCGGATAATAACAAATATTTTAACAATCCCTGTCCCCCAGCAGAAAGTTCCTGTTGAGTAAATGCTGGTATGTAATGTCAGAAGTGATTTCTGCACCGTTGCTTTGAGGCGGTGTGTTAAACTCCACCCTACAGCGCGCGAGCGCGCTCACGCAGGCAGGCACACATCACTCCCTCTAAGAAACTTCAGTACTCCGAAATTATTTATTTCTCTTTTCTTTCAGCCTTCCTCGGAATGGCTTTACTATAAAACGACACAATGTAACATGTACGTAATTTAGATGATGATCTAAAAACTGTAAAACCTTTTGAACTATTTTGGTCTATGTACCTTGGATAAAATGCTCTTTTTAACGAGATTTAATTATTTAGACGCTTTAGAGAATTAAAGATCCTTATTTTTATTCGAATAAGAGGCCTACTGCTTTATTTGATCAATTTAGCTTTTGTTTGGATGAAACAAGCATTATGATTACAGCACCATCTTGTGTTCAACATATTGTTTACACTTGCCTCAGCTTTGTTCATAGTGCCGATTTAAAATTCAGACCCCAGGTACTGACATCATGTAATTTTAATTATTTTAACCCTCTGTGGGACTAATTGGGAAATCCCAGTTTAAAAAATATGATTTTATATTTTACATATTTAAGACTAATGACCCTGCCTTATTTTCCATTCATCAGCATTGAAATATCACATTCATAAATGTTGATGGTCAAAAAAGGCACCTAGTTTTGTACAATTTAAGTTTTATCAGCTTTATCAGTATTAAAGGATTAGTCCACTTTCAAATACAATTTTCCTGATAATTTACTCACCCCCATGTCATCCAAGATGTCCATAAGTGCGTCCCAATTTGCGTACTTATGCACTATTCTATGACGTTTTTAAGTATAAATAGTGCGAGTCGTGCGTTCACACTGAAAATTCCAAAAAGAAAAAGTGCACTTTAAATACCCGGATGATGCACTAAATTAATGGAAAAAACGAAGTGTGGAATGTTGGACACTTCGTGCACTCAACTGTCGCAGCTTTAATTACGTAGTGGAGGGGAAGGGAGGATCGGACTCTGTTGTTAAATGACAAAATAACCTTATAAATTCACGCACTACATGGATGAGTGCATAGTGCACAAGTACATAGTGTATAAGTGCATAGTGTATAGTGCGTCATTTGGGACGCAACTCATGTCTTTCTTTCTTCAGTGGAAAAAAAATTAAGGTTTTTGATGAAAACATTCCAGGATTATTCTCCTTATAGTGGACTTCACTGGGCACCAAACGGTTGAAGGTCAAAATTACAGTTTCATTGCAGCTTCAAAGGGCTTTAAACAATACCAGATGAGGAATAAGGGTCTTATCTAGCGAAACAATCGTTCATTTTATAAAAACAACTGTATATGCTTAATAAACACAAATGATCGCCTTGCACGCGCTTCCGAACACAGGAATGACAGCCCTTCTGGACCATGTTCACATATGGCTTCCTTTTTCATGATAGAGCTTTAGTTGGCATCTGCAGATGGCACGGCGGATTGGTGTTTACCGACAGTGGTTTCTGGAAGTATTCCTGAGCCCATTTAGTAATGTCATTAACACAATCATGCTGATGAGTGCTGCAGTGTTGTCTGAGGGCCTGAAGACCACGGGCATCCAATAAAGGTCTTCAGCCTTGACCCTTACGCACAGAGATTATTTTTACAAAATACACTGTAAAAATAATCATGATTTTAATGGTAAAAGACTGTAAAATACAGTGAAAAACAGTTAATTGGTTTACAGAAAGTACTATATATAGGGTGAATAACTGTAATAGATCTAATGATACATTTAATGTAATTTTACAGTAAAATACCATTAAATTTACAGTTTTTCAAGTGAAAATAACAAGTCATTGTAAAATTTACAGTTAAAAATTGACATTTCTACAATGAAGTGACACTTCAAATTTTTTACATCGAAATAACTGTTTGTTAGTTTTTTTCTAATCAGGTATGTACATTAGGGTTTTATATTACATCTAATGTTGTTAAATTAATGTTTATTGCATTTTTAAAATTTAATATGTGTTACCATGTTGGTGTTTAGTGTTTGTGTGAATGACACTGTGTGCACCTTCTATATAATAGTATTGTCCTTCTCAGCTTGTGGAAAATCTGCTTTTGATAAGCTTTGATTCATCATGTGACTCTTATCACCACTGTGGTGGTTGTCAGTGTATTACAATGGTACAAACAGATATTAGTACTTCAATATGTTGGTAAATTAACATTAAATCAGTTAATGAAATAAATGTTTTTTTTACAGTGTGTAAAATAAACAGTTATGAACCTGTAACGAGGCAGGGATCCATATGCAAAGCTTTATTAGAAATGAGCATGATCGTACAGGCAGGGTCAAACGGGAACAAACAGGAAGGGACAGGCAGAATCGTAAGTCAGGATACAGCAGGCATGTGTCTGGCAGGGAGGATTATGGGAAGTGTAGTCCAGGAACTGACAGGAATCGTGACAGAACTGTAATTATTACAATATAAACATTTAAATTATACAGTTTGAACTGTAAAATAGACAGTAAACTAAGTTCTGTCCTGTAAAAACGTTGCTACCTTATTTTTTTACGATAAAGTTCTGACAACCACAGCTTTTTTTTTTTTTACCATAAATTTAACAGGGATTTTTTTTACAGTGTATGGCACCATGACTGGTACCAGGTATGTGACCACATTACCCCTATCTTACCCATTTAATATTCTTTATTGTATTTGTTTAAATGTTCTGCTGTGTTTTGTAACATTTACACATTCATAAATTTATTTTTGGGATCTGCTAGAATACATGATTTAAAGTTCAAAACACATTACCTCATACTGTACATTTCTGCAGCGCTTCTTTTTACCCTCTGTCTGAAATCCTCTGGTTTAGCTGGTTAATCTGGTTAATCACTTAAACAACTGTTCTTTGAGGGTGAGCTAAAGCTTTTTTCTTTGCTCTTTGCCTATTGTGCACAAGTCAATGAAGTGCTCTTTTATTACCATCTGATGCACAAATATTATGGCAAATGATGCTCTGTATGGCAGATGTCAGTGGTTGCATCAAGTAAAACTAAAAAAAAGGTTGCATCTTGAAACAACAAAGGATACACAACCGTGGATATGTCTTGCAATGCTTTTGTTCTATGACTGACTTGAAATGGTCATATACTATCTCCAGTAAGTTTCTTTTATTGAAATTACAATAGCCTAACTTTGATCACCACAGAAAGCAGTTCCTTGTCTTACCAAGAAGTGTTACATAAATTAAACGAAACAACATCGACCTGTTCTTCTGTCTTTCCTGCAAGCATTTCTTGGTCAGCTCTTTCAGTTGCGGTGATTAAAACATTTCCCTTGAGTGCATGCCATTTTATCTTACTCCGCATATGACACTCACTAGGGCTATGTACGAAATCTAAAAAATGTGTCCTCCTCCAGCATATGAGAGGCATCAAGACATGTCTAAATCCTTTTATCGTGTCACATCTGTCTCCTGAGATACCTGACTGATATTTGAAGGCAGCATAGATGTATCCTTATCATACTGCCTATGATATCCCACAATCCTGTGCTTTCCATTTTGTGATATTTGAGCCAAAAAATAAAGATGGCTTCTGGTGGTTTGTGTATAAAGGTTTGTTTTTGACCAACTTTTTATTAGTATTAATTAGTATTATAGTAGTTAAATATGCTATCACCAAAACTCTCTATATTTTTGTTGTACATAATTAAACCATTACACTGCCTCAGAAGCCTGATATTAATTTTGTGAGGTACCTTTGTGTGCAAATGCTGCCTGCAAAGCTGCCTGATATGCAGAGAGGCAACAAGTCAGCTGCCTAAGCTTTCAAACACAGCCTAGTACTGTGCACTTCTGTCATGTCCCAGTCACGCTTTCTCTCAGTGCTCCGACTTCTCAGCTCTGGCACTTGAGATCTACTTTCCCGCTCCAACTTACCTGCCTGTATACCTTGGGTGCATCCCAATCAGTTCCCTATGAATACAACCTATCCCTAAAGGATACATGAATTTGGGTACAAATAAGGATAAGGACCCTGATTCGCATTCATTGGGACATATTGATAGATGCCTCATTAGTGCCTTTTTCTATGGGTCACTACATGTAAGCTGTCCGCCATATTTGAACAGTCAAATCCATTCCATGAGCATTCAAGAGCAAGATGACTGAATCTTCAACCTAATTATTCACGTGTTAATATCTATGCAATAAACATTAGGAAATGATTTCCACAGCATTTAGTTTAATTCTGATAATTCTGCATATTGAGTTACACATAAAAACACAAACCAGCACATTCTCAACTCTGAAACCTCTGGTTTTTACAGCCATAGGCGGCACAATGCTGACATTTTCAATGAAAATTCATAGATTTGTTAGTGTGAGTGATGACAACGGCATGTTAACTGTAACAAGATGGCAGATGTTTCGACGTGTCTGGAGCTGGATATCGAAACAACAGAAGAACTGATATCTTTCTGATATTATTTGTTTATGTTGTTTAAAAGTCCATTATGATAAATGCTATTGTGACATTCAGGGCTCTGACTTCCTGCCTGACAATATTCTGCAAAAGAAAAAAAAAAAAGTTGTGTTTGTAACTCAGGAACTACACTTATTTCCTCATAGCCAGTGAAAATCCATGATAGAATTATCAATATAATTCCGGCACTATTTATTCATTTCTGTTGTATCAGATTCGGTATTAAACACATTGCATTTTTTGTCAGTGCTCTGCTTTATTGCAGTGGTTTAGCTTAAACCTTAAACAAACTCATTTCGCATACATGCTCCGAACCACTGATTCGAAACAAAAGATTCGAAAAGCTTCAAAGCTTCATGAAGCAGTGTTTTGAAATCGCCCATCACTAGATAATGTTGAATAAAGTCGTTATTTTGTTTTTTGGTGCACAAAAGTATTCTTGTCACTTCATAACAATAAGGTTGAACCACTGTAGTCACATGAACTGTTTTAAATACGTCTTTAGTAGCTTTCTGGGCATTGAAAGTGTTAATGTCTTGCTGGCAATGCAGGTCTCACTGAGCCATCAGATTTGATCAAAAATATCTTAATTTGAGTTCCGAAGATGAATGAGGTCTTATGGGTGTAGAACGATATGAGGGGGAGTAATTAATTACAGAATTTTCATTTTTGGGTGAACTAACCCTTTAAAAGTAATGAGCATTACGTAATTTTGATGTTGATGCAAATTACATTCTAATAACACAAATACATTTATTTACATTCAAAAAAACTTACTAACCCATTTTCAAAAACAACAGTCACAGTAATAGTATGAATTGTAGCTGAAATAGCTATTGATGCATGATGCCCACTATAGTGGACAAATTATTAATCAGAATGTTCTCCCAATCTAAAATCAATACTTGGAAAATTTAACTGTGATATGACTCATTAGATATTGTTTGATGCTAAAACTTTTTTTTTACCTGCAAGAGTCTCCTAAGATAGAAGGAATGGACAGATATCCGGAGCAACTTGGCATTTCTGACTGGCCATCGGCCATCTTGGTTTGGAGGGAAAAATATATAGGATGATGCACTAGAGTCCACTGTAGAAGTTGATGTGCAACTGCCATCAAAACTCATGCATATGCAAGAAATGCTTTTTGAATAGTTGTCCACTGTAGTGACGTGTAGTGAGAATTATTGCTCTCTTATTCTGTTCCACTCCGTCTGTTTGGCGGTTGTTCGCTGTGAAGCCTCACCCACTCCTGACAGCAAAATGGATATATTAATGAATATATTTGCATGAATTTCTAACATTTACAGATGAAGAAGATACCTGTGACATGTCAGGTATGCACTGAGAAAAACATGTCTCAAATGCATTAAACAGCACAAATATATTTGCTGTTTGCCATGGTGGATCGATATTTTATCTCCATGAATGAAAATGAGAAATGTAGATCTTCTTTAAAGTTAATTCTACTGCACAAATGTAGTTAAAAAATAAAACACTACCCCACAGTTTCACAGACAAGTCCCAGACTAAAATGCATGTTTGAGCTGTTTTAACTGAAAGCAACCTGTACTGAAATATCTTAAAATATCAGTGCCATTGTTTTGTCTCAAGATGGACACCAGTAATGTTTTTTTCTAATTCACGTTTATAAAAGCTTCTTAAATGAATTAAGGCTTAATCCTGGCTTAATCTAAGCCCTGTCTGTGAAACCGGCCTATATGTAATGGGGAAATATATATATATATATGTATACACTACCGCTCAAACGTTTGGGATCCGTAAAATTTTTAATGTTTTTGAAATAAGTTTCGTCTGCTCACCAAGGCTTAATTTATTTAATTTAAAATACAGTAAAAACAGTAATATTGTGAAAAATTATTACAATTTAAAATAACTGTTTTGTATTTGAATATATTTTACAAAGTAATTTATTCTCGTGTTGGCAAAGCTGAATTTTCAGCATCATTACTCCAGTCTTCAGTGTCACATCCTTCAGAAATCATTCTGATTAGTTCCTCAAGAAATATTTGTTATTATAATAAATATTGAAAAGAGTTGTGTACTTTTTTTTTCAGGATTCCTTGATGAATAGAAAGTTCAAAAGAACAGCATTTATTTAAAATACAAAGCTTTTGTAACATTTTACACTACCGTTCAAAAGTTTGGGGTCAGTAAGAATTTTTCATTTTATTTTTTTGAAAAGAAATTAAAAAAATAATACTTTTATTCAGCAAGGATGCATTAAATCAATCAAAAGTGGCAGTAAAGACATTTATAATGTTACAAAAGATTAGATTTCAGATAAACAGTTCTTTTCAACTTTCTATTCATCAAAAAATCCTGAAAAAAAATATTGTACACAAATATTTTGTACAATTGTACACATTAAATGTTTCTTGAGCAGCAAATCAGCATATTAGAATGATTTCTGAAGGATCATGTGACACTGAAGACTGAATTAACAATGCTGAAAATTCAGCTTTGCCAAGACAAGAATAAATTACATTTTAAAATATTTTCAAATAGAAAAAGTCATTTTAAATTGTAATAATATTTCACAATATTACTGTTTTTACTGTAATATATATATATATATATATACACACTCTAAAAAATGCTGGGTTAAAAACAACCCAAGTTGGGCTGAAAATGGACAAACCCAGCGATTGGGTGGTTTTAACCCAGCAGTTGTGTTAAATGTTTGCCCAACCTGCTGGGTAGTTTTACTTAACTCAACTATTGTTTACAAATTACAGTATTGCTTACTTAAAATTAACCCAAAATATCTTGAAAATTAACATTTATTAATATGTTTAATAAATGAACATTTTAATTTCATTTTAGATTCATTTTAAGTCAGCCATAGTCATTTTCAAACAATAGTTGGGTTAAATAAAACTACCCAGCAGGTTGGGCAAACATTTAACACAACAATTGGGTTAAAACAACCCAATCGCTGGGTTTGTCCATTTAGAGTGTATATACATATATTGCCAATCTAGACAATTACAGTAATATGATGTTTGTCTATATTCTTAACAAATATTAGCTGGTTATTTAAAATGATTTGAAATTAAGGTCACACTTTACAATAAGGTTAATTAGTTTACTTCATTAGGTAACAAGAACCAATAATGAACTGCACTTACATAGCATTTATTAATCTTTGTTAATGTTAATTTCAGCATTTACTAATACATTATTAAAATATTATTAACAATAGGTAATGCACTGTGAACTAACATGAACAAACAATGAACTGCTGTATTTCCATTAACTAACATTAAGGAAGATTAGTAAATACAGTAACAAATGTATTGCTCATGGTTAGTTCATGCTATTTAATACATTAATGTTTAACTAATGAACCTTATTGTAATTAATTTTATATTCAGGGATTGACTTGATAGAGGTAGTAGAACCTTCTGTATTGTTCATGCCTATATACAAACAATATATTATTTTTTTGTTTTTAAATCATACCCTCATTGGGGGCTGAGCTCCTCTAACACTGAAATCCTAGAATCGCCCCTGCTGCTGATAAAGGCAGAGTGCCCATGTTAAATATGTAAATTATAATACACATTACTCTGGCCCTGCAGTAATTCAATGGACGCAAAACACTGAAATTCAAACCTCCATGAGAGTCAAAGAATAAACAGAGACATCAGCAAATTAACATTTAATACTCCGTTCATATATTCCCATGTACAATTGTGACACATTGTCTATACAGCTTGTTTTCTACAAGTTGCATTTGATCAGATACCATTTTTTGTCCATCTACAAATATAAGTTAGTACTGTACATTACCAATTATTGGTATGAACTGATCTCAGGGAAACCTCTTGTAAACATTGGCTGTTTCAAGTTATATCTTTACAGTCAACATGTCCTGGCAGCAGAATGAAAAGAAAGAAAAATACCTCTATACAGTTTTCAGAATATACCCTTTTGTGTTTTGTACATTGTTAGAATAAGGCTTCTCAAAATTGATGGATATGCAGCTGGAGCAGAAGTGCTTTTGTTTATTCAGATGATAACATGGACCCACAGATTAAAGAATGTTCTGGAAGGAAATGCTATCTTGCTATCAGCGTTTGTGCAATTAAGCATAATCTCTTTCTGAAAATCTCTCTTCTTTGCTTTTAGCCTATAATATCTGCCTTAAGCCCTTTAACGTCAAGGTTTTAAGGTGCTAACTTTTACAATATTGTGGTATTATTATATTAATATTGCTTCTCTCCTCTCACAAATCTCTGAAACAGCTGCATCATTACTGGGAAGTGCTCTGTGGTTTGGAACAATCAAAGGTCAAACGTTTGATCACTTGACCTCACATCGGTATGAAATCATGTCACTTTGCAATTCCTCAACAGATCAAGGATGGGAATATTAGGGTTAGTTGTGATTTACAAGTGACTCACTTCAATACCTAAAACTGTCTGTTGTCCAAAATGAATATGTCATTACCAGTGTGACCGATTACATTTGACGCGTTACACGCGTTAATTCTCTGAACAATAATCATGACTTTACTTCCTGGTCTGTGTTCATATAAATGAACACCATCTACTTATGTCCTTCGAAATGACTCTTGTTTCAAAGGACATAAATACCAGTTTAGCAGCGACAAAACAATTACTTAATAATTTAATGTGATTAAAACTTTAAGTTTATGGCTCATTAATATGTGATCCAGGTACATTTCCCCGACATGGTGATAAGACTGACTAGAAGGAGCTTTATAAAAGAACAATTTAGCAAAAACAGAAATCCTGACAGCTGTCAGTTGACGAGGACAGAATGATACAGTCATGAGAGTGAAAACGGCAGCTTCTAGATCGATTAAAAACGAAGGAAACTCTTCCCTAAAACATCCATGTTTTGATGCTCCGACCCTCGAGTTCTTGGCTGTCCTAAAATGTCAGTTAAACGACAGGATTGACAACATGGAGCTTGTGAAATGCCAACAGGTAGATATTTGAACTTAAAAGGATTAAAGAAGTCAGGATATCTGCATAGATGACTCTGAGCAGCAGTTTGTGGGAGTTCACCACAGAGAAACCTTCCCATGTTCTAACACTTCATTTCCAAACTACTCCTCTGCCATCTTCAACACAGTGACGGTCAAACCAATTCTGTCCTGGAACATTTAAAAAGCTTTGAGTTTGAGTTTCATAGCACTCATTGACAAGTGATATGGCTTCAGAAGTCCTGGGGCCCTTTTTAGCTTGTTTCTTTTACAGATCATGTGATCTGCCATTATGTGCACCTCACAGAGGTAAATTAATGATCCCCGTTACTAATGACGACCACCTCAGGGCCAGCTGTGGTAGTTGGGATACGGGGCATCTTCTTGAGTGGGCTGGGAACATGCTGAGAATGACAGAAAAACACAATCAGCCAAACACAAAACACTTAGAATTGTTTTACTCCAAAAAAAAAAAAAAAAAAAAAAAAAAAAGTCAGTCAGCAGTGGTAAGACTAGAGTGTTTGTTTCCGAACGTGACATTTTCTGTTGGTCGGCGTGACAGATTCGTGTAACCAACTTGAATGTGAGCATTGTGAATCTTTTTCACTCTCAAGGTTTGTTTATTTCGATTAAGGCACTTTTCAGAGAAATTAACCTACTAATGCCTAAAGTATGCCTAAAGCCTAAAGTATACTTCAGTTTTGATGTGACTGCTTAGCTCAGACACAAAGATGAAACTTTCTAGTGCGCATGTGTCAAGGGCCCGTGTTTGTGCATGTTGTCAAATTTTAAATGGCTATTTCTCTCCAGAAGTTATGAGCGCTAAAATGTCATTGTACTCATTTAAACTAGAGCTGTGATATCACTCAATGAGAGTGTCTATTATTGTTGGCCGCTCCAGAAGATTGTTGTTGTTCTGTCTCTTCTGTTTCTTTTTCGACTGTGAAACAACAGACTGGGCCTATGTCAGGTCAATGTGTTTAATGCAAAATTTCAAGGCACGAGCATAAAGGGTATTCAGGGTTAGAATAATCTGGCTGTGTGCGTACAGAGAAGTACTGTGCTGATGATAAAATGTACATCATATGCTGTACACATACACTACTGTACACTAGAGCTGGGTAAAAAAAAAAAAGAAAAAGATTTCTCAATTTAAATCTATTCTCATTTTTTATCAATTAAATCCCAAGAATCGATTAGTCTAGCTTATTTTCAGTTGATGAATAAGCAGAATATGTAGCGCCTCCCATCCAATAAATCGCAATAATCTTTGTGCTTTGTTACTTTTGGTATGAAGCAAAGTCTCAGATTTCAAATGAAATCCATCTTATGATGAGATTCAAAAAATAAATAACGTTTTGGTGCTGTTTAATGTGGCGTGAAAGATCTCTTTAGCGCCTCAGTTAAAGAGAAGCAGCAGCACGGAGCGCATGTGAACGTCCTCTCCTTTGAGAAATATTTACAAGTATATGTATTTATTTATATTTTTATATAATTATATATAAATACAAATATTTTGTACATAAATAACATTTCTCTTAAATGTATACATTAACTTGTGTGTATTTATATATGCATATTAATTACACACAGTACTCACACATATATTATGCAAACTCAAACTTTTATTTTGTATGCGATTAATCGTGATTAATCATTTGACAGCCCTAATTCATTATCATTTTTAATGTTCTTCAATATTTAATGCATGTTTGAATAAATCAGTTATGACAGCCACGATTTAAATGTTTATATTTTAAAAAAAAAATGAATTGGACTAGAAATATAATTATGTAATTCTAATCATTGAGTGTAATTTAAGTGTTTGTATATAAATAAGTTAATTTAACCTTCAATATTATTATAGTAGTACTAAATGACTCCTATGTGTAGTTGGGAGATTTTTTTCCTCTAGAAAATTTGCCATGTACTGTAAAATAATACATCCAAAGTAATCGATATCAAATCGAATTTAAAGCATGTGAATTGTAATCGAATCGAATTGTGAAAATTGTGTCAATACTAGCCCTAGTCAATACCCAGCCCTAGTGTACACGTAAAAGCTGAAGTATACTCTGGGCTTTACTTATAGTTGAATATACATGTTTAACTGATACAGAGGAAAGTATTTTAACAATGAAAAAAGACATACAGCATACCTCAGCAGCAATGCTGGAAGTGACCAATCCAGCCTCCAGAGGTCTGTCATCATTCATAGAGCGCCTGGCATACTGCCTACGATGCTTCTCATCCACACGAGTGAGGTACCATGTTCCTGGGGAAAGTTCATCTACTGAGCCTTGAGGGATGTAGTTTGCTGAAGGAATATGAGAAACATCACATGGTCAAATGGATCCAAAAGATTTTCATAAAGAAAAAAAAAAAATCAATGAGGGAAGAACAGAATGCACATGCTTGATTACCTAAATGGTGGGTTTCTTCTCTGAGCTTCATGTTCTCAGCAAAAACACCCGGTGAAACCTTCTTTCTAGAGTCCAGTCTGGCCTGCAGGTCACACAGGCTGGAGACCAACTTATCCAGAGCAGAGCCTTAAAATAAAGATGTACATTAGCACAACTGACTGACTGTCAATCAACCTTGAGTTAACAATGGCTGGGTGACTAGCCTCTTATGTAACTTCAGGCAGCTTTGTTGATTATGAATACGTTGCATGCCGCTTGTGTCCAATGTGTAAGTCTGTGTCTATACTGAATATTTCAAAACATATTCCATAATCCATATGTCCTGTTGTCAAAAGTAGTAGACCAGAAATAGAGCCACTGATGCTCTCTATTCAGTGTACACAGCATCAGTGATTTTAATGGCTCCATCTGCCTTAGACATGACGCACTAATTGCATCCGGTGTAGACACGGAGTAACTGTAGGTTTTTACAATTGCCAAGCAATGTTGCAATTACTATTAGGTTAGTTCCAAATAAAAGATAAAGTACATTTAATTTCATTCCCCCTTTAAAAATATAGCCATTACTACATTGTTATGTATGGCATAATAATACAATATAACTAAAAACATTTGGTGTTAAAATTCTAGATAACAACTACACTGACATAAAATGTCTTATATCATGACCAGCTTTTGCTTGTGTGTGTGTGTGTGCGTACCAGGTGTGGCGTCTTGTGTGACTCTGATAGAGTAGAGTGTGGCAGCAAAGCCTGAGCCGTAAGAAAACACACCAACTCTCTGCCCTGCCAACTGCTGGGGTGTATGTCTGTAGAGATTTGAAAAAAAAAAAAAAAAATAATCAGTGCATCAAATTTACAGTGGCTTTGAATAATCAAGAATGCTGTAATGTACACTCAGGAAAACAAGACAATGCAACCGTGACACTTACTGTGCGAGAACTGAAGCCAAGCAGCCATACACTGATGGTGTGTACATGTTGCCATTCTGGTTTGATATGAGGAGAGACGCCTTGGTTTTATTCTCAAACAGTTCTGAACTGGCTTTCATAAAGGCCTTCTCCACATCTCTGTCAAAATAAGTGTCCTCAATCTTCACATCTCTGCAAGAAATGGGAAAGAAATTTAAATCGTTTGGTTTATCCATGATGCAGTCACTATAAACTGCTGTTATATGGAAAAGAGCTGTAAGAATAATCTTCAAAAATTTGCTTTTTGTGTCCCATTAAAAACAACAAACAAACAAACAAACAAACAAACAAAAAAACATATGGGTTTGGAACAATATGAGTAACTAATGACAGAATTTTCCATTCCGGTGAACTTTTCCTTTAAATAAAAATCCAGTGGGATTGATTGTGCAAGCTATTTTTTTTTTTCTACTGTCTGTTGTGTGACACTCATTTGGTGCTGCTACCATTTTTAACGCCAAGGGATGGAGGATATTAACCTGAAAGCTTCCAGTCCGCTGAAGGGGCCACTCTCTGTGTTTGGACTGGGATGATGGAGGAAATCGTTGAGCATTAGGCGAGCCAAAGACTTCTGGACCAGTTTGCAGTAAGGAGAGTGGAACACCATGAAGCCAAAGTCTTCAAGACTGCAGCGCCTTTCAAGACCCTCTGAAACACAAGAGAAGCCCTTAAGAAAACAAACTAATAATACTAGACACTATGACAGAGTTTGTACAAACAGTTTTTATATTGTGTTGATATAATCTTGTAAAACACTTGTGCTTTACTTTTTATATATAGAATGTAAAAACATGTATGTATACAATAAGTGCATTGTATCAAATTATTAATTTAAATATAAGTACATAGTAAAAAAGTGAGTACATAGAATTTGTGTGTAGAATTTTTAATGATCCTTTTTGCTATCTGGCATCCCCTCAGTCACTATTTACTTTCACAATATGGCAGAATAATACATAAATAGATAAAATAAAGAAAAAGATTAAAGCAAATATATAAAAGATGCTCAAGAAACTATGATTGATTTACACTGTTTGAGAATATGTGAATATATTTGCCAACCTCTTTGCCACTGGGCATGGATCTTGTTCTTGAAGACAGCGTAGCATCGATCTAAAGCACTGAGGTAACACTGGATGGAAAGCTTGCCGTCCACCACTGGATACTCAGACACCATATCTGGCTTATAGAAATCATATGCATGCTGCATATGTGTCCCACGAAGCCCTGTTAAAATATGCGATAACATTTCAATTATTTCATGAAATAAAGAATTCAGAACATAACTAGGTCTAAATGATGTTTTCTGCATAAACATAGTGTGGATTTTAACCTTGGTATCACAAAGACAACAAACCCTGTTTTGTTAGAGCTCTCTATGTCAGTGTGACAAAGGTCATGACAGCTGGCTGTTAAGGCAGGCCTCATACCTCTCTCAAAGGCCAGAGGGGCATTGGGTCCAACTAGCATGGCCACGGCTCCAGCTCCCCCTGTAGGCCTGGCGCTGCCCGTGGCATAAACGGCAATATCACCAGCAACAACCAGAGCGTAGCGACCTGCGCCATCAAAACCTATTAGTTAGTCAATGCTCAAAAGGCAAACAACTCAAATCAAAATTAAGCAGCAATATTTAAATGCTTTTTAAAGTGTATGTGGAAACATGCCATGGTCAGGTCACATTTCACCCTAAAATAAGAGCTGGTATAAAAACTAACCCAAAATACGATTTATTCTGCATAGAAGGTAATGAAGCATGTTTTAGGACTGATATGATCTTTTGCACTGTGATATTAATCCCTAATAATTAAAGATATTTCCCCCCTAAAACCTTACTTTTTTGTCATTTGTAATTGCCCTTAGTCTTAATGGTGATTCTCACTACTGTAAAAAAATTTATAATTTAAATTAAAGGCAGTAATCCAAATACTAACATGATATATATATAAATATATATAACTTATGTAATATAACATTTATGCATTTCAAACAGTAGAGCATGGTGCTAGAAACACCAAGGTCATGGGTTTGATTCCCAGTGAATCGAGCAAAGCCTGATAAAAATATAAATGTAAGCAAAGACTGATAAAATGTCTACCTTGAATGTAATGCACGGATAAATGCATGTGCCAAATGCAAAAATGTAAAAGTAAAACATCCTTTCAAAAAAATAAGAGCTATTAATAATGCTTTTGAATTACAATAATGTGTTTAACCGTCCTAAAAAAAAGTGCCACAATGCAAAAATCACTTTGTCCTATTGTTCTTTAAGCAAAATTTAATTATAAATATACTTTTTTGTTTTCATTTTGAGGTGAAACGTGATCTTGATATGTTCATGACGGTTTACAGATACATTTGATTTTCTTCTGTAAACTACGACTGAGATGCGCACCGTCCCAGGAGCTGGACTCCACCCAGTTGACAGCGTTGAAGAGCGCAGCGGTTCCTCCATAGCACGCGTTAGTGGTGTCCACTCCCTCCACGTCAGTGTTGCCCGACTCTTCGAACAACTGCATCAGGACAGTCTTGGTGGATTTGGACTTATCGATGATGGTTTCCGTGCCCACCTCCAGCCTACCCACGCTGTCGTAGGACAGGCTGTTCCTCTCCATTAATCGCTGCACCACCGTCAGGCACAGAGAGTTAATGTCCTCCCGGTCCGAGCAGAAACCCATGCGCGCCTGTCCCAGCCCAACGGTGTATTTGCCGGCCCCGACGCCATCGTACTCTTCCAGCTCTGCTTGGTCCACGTACTGAGAGGGCACGTACACCTCCATGGCGATGATTCCCACATCTTTAGGCCATGTGGCCTCACAAATTGCAGGGAGTGATCCAGGCATTCTGAATGGACTGAGACAAATAAAGTGTGCAGTCCGGTATAAATTCAGCTGACACACTGACTCACATAAAGCAGGTTTATTACAGTAACAGTCCCACTAAATGGGCGACCCGTATGGGTTTTTCAACAGACAATACTGCTATCTAGAGAACTGGGTCACAGCTTACAGATATAATGCCGGTCAAAAAATTAATTATTTCGATTTTTTAATGTTTTTGAAAGAAGTCTCTTCTGCTCACCAAGGTAAATTAAACTAAACATTTATTCCTGTGATTAAAGCTGAATTTTCAGCATCATTACTCCAGTTTTCAGCGTGCTTCATAAATCATTCTAATATGCTGATTTGATGCTCAAGAAACATATCAGTGTAGAAAACAGTTGTGCTGCTTCATATTTCAGGAGTTTTTTTTCAGGATTCTTTGATGAATAGAAAGTTCAAAAGAACAGCATTTATTTGAAATATCATTTTGCAGCAATGTGAAAGTCTTTACTGTCACTTTTGATCAATTTAATGTGCCCTTGCAGAATAAAAGTATTAATTTATTTTTAAAATGTTTCTTTAGCAACAAATCATCATATTAGAATGATTTCTGAAGGATCATGTGACACTGAAGACTGGAGTAATGATGCTGAAAATTGAGCTTTGATCACAGGAATACATTACATTTTAAAATATATTCACATAGAAAACAGCCATTTTAAACGGTAATGGTAGTTGAAAACAAAAATGAAACAAATATATCCGTGCAAAATCATAATGACACCAAGAAGAAAGAGCCATTAGGAAGTGAAAGAGGCACATGGCAAAGCCTGTTAGCCACTGGAGCTCTGCTCTCTTCTAATGAGATTAACCCTTTAACTGGGTAAAGGACATTACCTTTAACCTACATAGATATGGCTCTGCAGAGCAGCTTGTCTTGTTCGGTGTCAAGTAAACAGACTTGACCAGTCAATGTGTAAAAAACAAAACACTATTGGTAGTTATTTATTTACACGCAGAGCATGTGCATAAAAGAGTTCATAGAAACAGAAGTAGTTGTATTCCGGTATCACGTGATCTTGAGACTTACAGTCTTCTTTAGGTTAAAAACAGCTAACGTAACTTCGTGTTTCTTTAGTCAGTATGATTTATACCAATACAAGTTGTTGTTCTGGTTAGATTCGGATGATCTAATCCTCCTCTGTAATAATCTTTGCCTCTTAATCACCCCATCTGTCCTAATGTGATCATTTTACTGATGAAGTAGCCTAAATAACGCGCTATACATTGAGCGTTCGGGTTTTTCGTGCCGCTAACAGTGATGAGGAAACGCTTTCATTGCTCACTGATGCTTCTCTTAGTAATAATTCTTTTTTGTTAGTAACTAATAAAATACATTTACATTAAACATACATACCATAAGCTGTAGTGTTGTAATACTTCAGGAAAGGATCTGAACACTGACCCCACCTACATGTGTCTCTAGTAGACCGCGAACGCCACATTCATCACTAACATATATGATCGCATTCAGGATATTTTATACTTACCTTACAATCATATATTAGTTTCTATAACGAGACTGCTAGATTCGGAGACCAGTCCCGTCCGGAGATCTCATAAGGTCAGATGTTTGGTGAGTGTGTAGTCGAGCAGTATTTGTGAACGGACCGCCTTCCGTCGACGGAGGAGTGCGTCTCAATTCACGGACGTCTACTACGTACTACACAGTGCGTACATTTACACATATACAACAAGCAAGAATTTTCGATGTTACTCCAGTGTTTTTTTTTTTAATCCTACTATTCAGGACGCGTGAATACGAACGTTTTTAAGCGTTTTTAAACCAACATTTTGTTTTGTTTTGCTTTTAGCCTATTTTATTTTAGTAAACACCGTTTGAATTTGTGAATTGTTAAAACAAATAACAACTTTAAATGTATGTTTGCCCTATAAATGTATAAACTGGCGCGAGGCAATTGTTTAAAATATTCAATTAACGTGATTTGTACTATTTTAGCATCTAATATTAGTAGTCACTATGATAGTAGGCTAATGAGATTTGAGGATCAACTTGTTGCAGGGACAGAACTGAGCTGCACGATCAGAGGAAGTGTTTTATCTGTAAAGTTATAGAGTTTAATCTTAAGCGCTGTTATATTATTTTAATTCAGAAAGGTGATTTTATTATTTTATATTCACTTTTTCTTTATTATGTATTTTATAATTATAAGTCATTAATAAAAGAGCTTTACAAGTGCACACTTAACTATTGAGAGAAAGACATTCATTCATTCATCAGTAATTTAGGAATTAATGTAACGCTAGTGTAGCTGAAAACTTTATAAAATATAACATTGATTAAGATTAACATTAACAAAGTTACCTCAGAATTAAGTTCATTATAGCTGAACACTATTTTTGACTGGACTTACCTTTATAACAGTTCAATTCCCGGGTGGTGATAGTCGCTTGTCATTAAGTTAAACGGTATTAGAGACATACTATTTATACATGGCAAGCGGACGATACCTGTGCGGCGCGCGCGTCTGTTTCTGGAGCGCTTTTCGCACAGCCAATCAAAACACAGATGCGTTCTGAAGGTCCTCATCTTCCCGCCCCTTGACGTCCTCATCCAGTGAGAGCTTCAGAAAGGAGGGTCGCTAGACGAGGTGCGCCTGGTGGTTCAATGGTGTGAGTGAATGACGGTATATGGTGAGAGAGCAGCAGCCAATCAGAGCATACGTCTGATTTGCTCGCCATTTCTGCGCGAATCGGCAAGGAAGCATATCGTTTCCATGACTACAAGAGGTTGAACGATAAAAATATGATTTAGGAGGATCACCACATCTCAGGTCGCTAAACTTCTATCAAGTATTCTTTGAAATGACATAGTGTAATTCATTTGAAAATGTTCAGAAAATGATAATATAAAATAATCTCAAATTCATGAAAATATAACAATGTCTAATTCCCCCTTCTTAACAGTTACTACATTTAGATGACTAAGATGACATGTCTAGAGATCATGGGAGAGAGTGATTGTTGAAGAGCTGACACACAGAAACTCAACCAATAAATACATGCTTCTAATGTCTTCACACTTTTAGGACATTTTAAGTGGTGTAGTTAAAATAGTGCAAAGTAACACATGAAAAACCTATCATTTGTAATGTAATGTATTACATATTACTTATTCTACGTAATGTGACTGCTTCTTTATAAGTTTTAAATTACTTTTGTCCTAACTTTTTTCAATATTTTTGAAAATAAACTAAAAATACAGAAAAGATATATATGGTAACACTTTAGGTTAATTTGTTAACATTAATGTATTAACTATGAACTAACCATGAGCAATACATTTGTTGTATTTGTTAACGTTAGTTAATAAAAATACAGCAGTTCATTGATTGTTCATGTTACTTCACAGTGTATTTATTAATGTTAAAACAACTTTTGATTTTAATAATGTATTAGTAAATATTGAAATTAACTAAGATTAATAAATGCTGTAGAAGTGCAGTTCAAAATTAGTTCATGTTAACTAATGTAGTTAACTAATTAACCTTATTGTAAAGTGTTACCATATACTGTATATCTAACAAAAAAGAAAATATAGTCCTTTTTTTTTAGCAACAACATGATTTGCATTAAACATTATATAAATATATTAATCAAAGAGGTTCAGCTGACAAAAAAAGTTTGGGAATTAAATAAAATTGGGAATGCATTACATTAATATATGAAATTACATGAATTTGTGCATTTTAATATAAGAAGAATTAGGGAGAATCAATAAATTATGAACAATGTACTGCCCATTGAGTGAATAATATGTAATATAAAATGTAATATAATCTAATTACAAGTACTTAATTTTTGGAATCTGATTACATAATCCAGATTACATGTAATCAGTTATTACTCAGACAATATATATATATATATATATATAATACATACAAACTCGATTCCAAAAAAGTTGGGACACTGTACAAATTGTGAATAAAAACGGAATGCAATGATGTGGAAGTTTCAAATTTCAATATTTCATTCAGAATACAACATAGATGACATATCAAATGTTTAAACTGAGAAAAATGTATCAAGGGAAAAATAAGTTGATTTTAAATTTCATGGCATCAATACATCTCAAAAAAGTTGGGACAAGGCCATCTTTACCACTGTGTGGCATCCACACTTCTTTTTATAACAGTCTGCAAATTTATAACAGTGCCTTTCCAGATGTGTAAGCTGCCCATGCCACACGCACTCATGCAACCCCATACCATCAGAGATGCAGGCTTCTGAACTGAGCGCTGATAACAACTTGGCCTATCCTTGTCCTCTTTAGTCCGGATGACATGGCGTCCCAGTTTTCCAAAAAGAACTTCAAATTTTGATTTGTCTGACCACAGAACGGTTTTCCACTTTGCCACAGTCCATTTTAAATGAGCCTTGGCCCAGAGAAAACACCTGCGCTTCTGGATCATGTTTAGATATGGTTTCTTTTTTGACCTATAGAGTTTTAGCCGGCAACGGCGAATGGCTCGGTGGATTGTGTTCACCGTTTTCTGGAAGTATCCCTGAGCCCATGTTGTGATTTCCATTACAGTAGCATTCCTGTAGGTGATGCAGTGCCGTCTAAGGGCCCAAAGATCACGGGAATCCAGTATAGTTTTCTGGCCTTGACCCTTACGCACAGAGATTGTTCCAGATTCTCTGAATCTTTGGATGATATTATGCACTGTAGATGATGATAACTTCAAACTCTTTGCAATTTTTCTCTGAGAATCTCCTTTCTGATATTGCTCCACTATTTTTCACCGCAGCATTGGGGGAATTGGTGCCCATCTTGACTTCTGAGACACACTGCCACTCTGAGAGGCTCTTTTTATACCCAATCATGTTGCCATTTGACCTTATAAGTTGCAAATTGGTCATCCAGCTGTTCCTTATATGTACGTTTAACTTTTCCGGCCTCTTACTGCTACCTGTCCCAACTTTTTTGGAATGTGTAGCTCTCATGAAATCCAAAATGAGCCAATATTTGGCATGACATTTCAAAATGTCTCACTTTCAACATTTGATATGTTATCTATATTCTATTGTGAATAAAATAATAAAATAAAGTTTATGAGATTTGTAAATTATTGCATTCCTTTTTTATTAACTTTTGGGTTTGTGTGTATATATATATATATATATATATATATATATATATATATATATAACACATACAAAGAAGATATTTTTCTCCTTTATTTTGTCCAAAACACAATAAAGGTTTTTATTGAAGAAGAAGAAAAAAAACACCTTCCAGGTGAATCACAAACAGGCCTTACAAACTTGATCTGAGAATGGGAGAAAAAAAAGGTCCTGCACAGTGTTTTAAAGTCACCATGAAATCAAAATCAACAGTTCCTATTTTTATGGAATATTGCAGTATTTATTATAAATGATTGATCTGTGCACATCTTTTTTTTTAAAATTCACATGTCCTCATAATCTTTAAAGGAGTGGTTGATTATGATTTCACGTTCTTAACCAGTTAGTATGTAATGTTGCTATTAGAGCAGAAACAACATCTGCAAAGTTACAATGCTCAAAGTTCAATGCAAAGGGAGATATTTTCTTTTAAAGAATTCTCTGTTTAAGGACTACAGCTGGTATAGACTACAACAAGCTTCTGGTGGCATCACAAACCCCAAAATTTACATAAACCCTGCCCCCGGGAACATGCAACAAAGGAGGCCATGTTAGGCTGCTTTAGACAAGAGGAAGAGTTGTTGTAGTAGAGTATTGTTGCCATGCTGTTACATCCTAGGATGTCATATCTTTTATTACTTTTACTTTTTGTATGTTATGTGGGCCTTAGTCCACTAAGTGGCAGTAGTGGTTGTTTTCTTTCCCCTTTCTTCTTCTCTTTCTTTGTCTGAGCAGGTAGAGCCAGGTGAGACGAGAAGGGTCTGGCTGCAGACCATGGCTGCGTTCCACTCCAGTTTTAGACACGCACTCGCAAACTTCCCTAAACACTTCCCCTCGGGGGAATCCCTGCTGCCATTTTGAAGTGCGTTCCACTTCGTGAAGTGGACGAGGGAAGTTTACATGGACAGACCCTCGCTCCCTCGATTTTAACCGAGGGAGCGAGTCTACTTCACATGTACACTTCAGGCAGCTCCATAACCCACAATGCAACACGATTATGACGTCACCGCATATCGTGTTTAATTTACCCTACCACAAACAATTCTATGATATATTAATTATTTTTTTAAACATTTAAAACACACATATATACATATAGGATGCTGTATTAAAAAAATTGTAAGGGGAAAAAATAAATAATAAATCCGCTCCATTGCGGATTCCAAGTGATCAAGGGCTTAGGACGTTCCAGTTCAGCCCATTGCAAGGTTCCGCCAGAAGTGGGCACTCGTGCAACGTAAGCAATGACGTACATCCGAGTCAACGAGACTGAGGGAAGTTATCGAGGGAAGGGCTTTTAAAAACCGAACTGGAACGCAGCCCATGGGCGAGTGGAGCTCCACTCTTGAACAGGAAATACATCACCTCCACTTGAATAATTTTACCGCCAGGCAGCCAACCCCTATTGGGTGAGACTGCTTATCATCTGCTGATTGGTCCTCAATGAAAGGAAGTGTGTATAAATCCTGGCTAGTCTCCAGAGAAGACAGAGCTTGTTGCTGTTGATGTGTATTACTGCTGCTGTTCCTTTGCGATTCATTACAAAGCTTATTTTATTTCCCTTGTCTGTTGTTATCCTATTGGGAACTGACTTATTTTTATTGAGCTTTTTGTTAAAAGCTTGTATAAATTGTGTTACATTGATGTAGACACTTTTCTTGCTCACTCCAGTTGTTGTTAAACTGTTGAACTGACGTTTCTCTTGTAAATATTGTACATAGACCCTATATTTTCCAAGTTCTAGGGAGTGGGTGCCACTTTTTATTTGGAAATTGTTTGGTTTTCTCCTGTTGAAAGTAGAGAGGGACCCAGGGAACTATCTTGTTGTTTATTTCCTTTTCTTTCTTTGAGTTAAGTGTAGATTAATTCCCTATAGTAAGAGGTATTTTTGTTTGGTTTCTTTTGGCTTTCCCCACTCCTGAAGTGATTTTATACTTCCTACACTTTTTGTTACACCAATAAACCTGATTGTCCTACATTTCTTGTGTTTTGGCATGTAACTTTTGGAGCCAAGTTTTGCTTTTATGTTAATGCTTTAGTTATCGTTATCTGTAATGCTGCTTCCCCTATTCTAGACTGGGAGGAACATAACAATGCCATCATTTTACGCTGGACTGCTTAAAAAATTAGGGTCAATTCAACGCTGGATTTGCACATAAGATTAACATGACGGCACATGCTAGTCAATGAGTTGAATATACTCCACAGAAACTACATAAATGTATCCATTCGTTGCATTCTAAAAGTTGTAACTTCTTCCTGAGTCTCTCCATCAGCATCCGATTCCGGTTTGAACAATGTAGGCTTGAACACCGATACTGACAATCGTCATTTTGGCTGTGTGAGATTCTCCAGCTTTGTTGTTGTTGAGCAACCGAAGCGTGAGCTCCGCCCTTTTCTGGAAAGGGAGCTGGGAGCAGCAGTTCATTTGCATTTAAAGGGACACAAAAATGGCATGTTCTTGCTCACATCCAAATAGGGGCAAATTTGACAAGCTATAATAAATGATCTGTGGGGTACTTAGAGCTAAAACTCATACTGGGGACACCACAGACTTATATTACATCTTGTAAAAGGGGCATTATAGGTCCCCTTTAATCAAAATGACTTCCCTCTTGCAGCTCATCTCTTCTCTGATGTTAACTGGCGTGAGGGTGGGGCAACCTGTCACTCATACGAGATCCACACAACCATCCAATCAATTCCATGTGGAAAAAATCAAGCCCTGCCCTACATTTATTCTTGTTCCAGAAGCTGCTTCAAGTAATCTAACCATTTTAAAGACCTTATTGGACATAGATAAGTATGAAACAATATATTTTACATTTAAAAATATTCAGATAAATACAAATACATAAGAAGTTTGAGTGTGTAGGAAGACTTGCGTCATTAGAAGTGTTTTGGTGGGAGTGGGAGTTCCAGTTTATTACAATTCCCTTGTAGGCACTGGAGAAAACAAATCTGCTCTATAGACAGATGTCTATTAATATTGATTAGCATTCAGTGAATCTGGTAGTGATCAATACAAGTGTTGCAATGTCTACAGTACGCTCCAGAAGGATTGTGCAGGTGAAAATAAATGTGGGTATTCTTTAAACATCTATTCACCTAACTCTGGATTTCAGTACCACAAAGGTGTATAGGTTTTTACTGGTTTTCATCACCATAGTAACAAACAAAAATGTTCTCATTCAGTGATATCAGATACCGGACCAATCGTCTGTGTACACAGTGAATTCACTTCTAATGCATAGTAAATCTTTCCTTAAGTGAGCAAGGAAGTTACAGCAATGAAAGTTTAGCATGTTAAGACAGCCAATTTTTCATTACAGATGTCATAGATTGCTCTAAGCAAATGTAATCAGCACATCCAGTGCTGTATGTTGGTCAGAACTGACTGAGATGAAAAGGTCAAAATGAGGAAAAAAAACCCCACAAAGAACAAACAGATTTTCCTATACGTTTTATTTGCTATAAAGACCAAAATAGGTAGATTTCATTATAAAATGCTTCAAATGGGGTAAAAACCTAATAATTAAAACATTTTTGACAAAAGCTACACAGGATTAAAAGATACAGCTTTAGCCAATTTTATTTTATTTAGCTGAACCCAGAGATTTATTTGCACAATAAAAGGTGCTAATATAAGTTAGCCCTTAAGCCCTGGAGATCTTTGAGGAAAAAAACAAAACAAAAACAAAGAATGAGAGATATAAAATTATAATAAAAGAATATATATTTATATATATATTTATATATATATAATTATTTATATATATTGAGAAAGTGAACTTTGGTAGAAGAAAACTCTAGAGGACACCTGAGGTAGAAAAGACTGGAATAAAACAGCAATAGACAATCTTCACATAAAAAGTACCACCAAGTGACAAGAAACAGCATCATTTCATACAGGTCAGTTCAGCCCAGATCAAAAAGCCCATGAAATAACAGAACAACAATACAAAGTGAGATGATGAGAACTGACAGAAGAAATGACAGAAGATGTGAAAAACTCAAGTAATACTGATTAGATTTTATGAAGCTGACTGAAGCAGACACCTTTCCAGTATATAAAAAGACAGAGTGCATAACTTTAAAGCTTTCATAAAGGAAAGGAAAAAAAAAAAACACCCAATGCAGGAACAAAAATATGTATTTATGATGAGAAGTGTGGCTTAAAAAAAAAACAAAACAAAAAAAAAAACGCAGGAGTCAAGTAAAATACATTTAGCTACCAAAATTCATATTTACATCTTAACTCTTCAAGCTTGATCAGCCTGTATTCCACATAAATGAGGAGAATTTGCATTAAATAACTTTACTTTTAAAAATAATTTTGAAATTGTCACATTTAAAACTCATCGAGAGTCCAAATAAGGTCATCAATATACTTTTAAAACGGTTTTAAAAATTTCAGAAAACCAAAACAGCAACAACGCTTGAAGAGCTACAGTTCATACACCTGACATGTTTTCAGAACATGCATAATGTTAATGGATTTGGGGGAAACAGTGTTTATGAGCACTTAAAATCATTAGCTAAATATGATCCCTCCACCGAAATGTTCAACAGCATGAACGCTTGTGTAATAGAGTAAATAACACATAAGGAAATATTCAGTTACACGTGTTGAATATTCCTATAGGAAGCTTAATCGTTTACAAAACGTCTGTTGGATTTTCGTGAACGTGAACAGAACAGCACCAATAACACGGCTGAGTAAATAACAGCTGAAATGGAAATTAAATTTCAACTGAATTATGAGTCAACACCCAAAATAATAAGTCAAATCACAACATATAAACTGAATAGAGTTGGAGATCAGAAATAATGTTCCAGTGAGACTTTCGAACATGATTTACAGACACATTACAGTCTAAAATTGGGTGATAGCTTTGAAAAGATTCCCAATTACACCCATTAAGCTAAAACAAGTAAAACCAGACATTTATACACATGATCTCCATTTAGAAATGAAATGAAAAGCAAACCATACCGGCATCATAAGCATTCACATTCAGCGGTGCGCTAGTTCAACTAGCAAAGATTTGTCTTTCACCAAAACACATTCACGGTGTAAAACAACACATGAGGCCTGACATGCACTCACTGAGGATCAGTCTAAAATCTAATGTGTTAAATGTGAGGGGATTTAACAGATGAGAAACTGTTCTTCTTCAAACAGGCTGACCTTTACTACAGATAACCTGATTTTCAGCCTTCCAGAAGGTAAATTAACTACTCACCACAGAGCAGAGATCTTAACTTAAAAACAGAAATGGCACGTTTATACAGACACTCTTAGTACTAAGACTACATGTGCAATCGTGTTTTTTGCATCATGTTCTGAGGATACAGCATTTAGGGCCCTCTTCAATGACTGTGTTTTGTTTGTTTAGGCAAGTGAAAGACAGAAAGTGGCTAAACTAGCACTAAGAACATGACAGCAGTATGAGGCACAGGCCAGACGCGGCCTTCAGTAGTACGACGTCTCTGCAGCTGCAGGTGAGCGAGAGGACTCTACCAGCTGTGGCGGAAGATGGGATGCTTCAGCAGCTCTCTGGAGGGCGGCCGGTCGGAGGGCTGAAGCTCAAGGCAACGCAGGGTGACGTCCCGCAGGCCTGGAGACAGGTGGGTTGGGATAGTTGGTGCTGTGGTAGCACTGGCAATCTGAGGGAGGAGACAGTGATTAGACAGTTGACCAAACAACAAAAAAGCTAAAGCGAGGCACTTCAAATACACACACAGTAGGGCTGGGCGTATAACAATAATCAGGGCTGGGAAAAAGAATACACTAATTTCTGTGAGTAATAACATGGTAAAAAAAAATTTAATCCAACTTGGCTTACTACGCAGTACAGGGCTGCACGATATTGGAAAAAAATTGACATTTTCTGAGATATAGAAATAAAAATTCACTGTATGACTTAAATAGCTCTATTAGGAAATAATTAATCATTCTAGAATCATTGGGGTGATTTTGTATGCGAGTGAATACGCATGGAATATAATCAACAAATTATAATCAGAGAAATAGAACAAAGATACAAATGAAAAATGTTTTTTTTATTTTTTTTTTTAACTTTATATTTTTCAGGTAAGTAACAGTATTCAGATACAGAAATTGAATAATCAAATGTAAAATAACCCTGCATAGATTAAATTAAATATAATTAATCTGTGTTAAAACTACAAAAGTGATTTCCTCTTTGTGTTTTGTTGTTTGATTAACATTCATGACACAGAAGGCAACAGAAATATTAGGCTGCTGTCACTTTAGGACCGAATGCGTGGATCAAAAATACTGTTACACATTCGGTTTTCTTTCTCAATTGTTTAGCTCACCTAAGCCATAAGTAACTGTTTACAAGGATACTTTTTTTTTTTTGCACGTGTCCATTTAGGCACAAATAGATGCGGAAGAGAAGGGCACGTGCAAGCGCGCGGCTCTGTGTGTGTATGCATAGAAAACAGCCACACGTTCAGAACGGAGTTCTCTTTCGCGTCTTTGTGTGCTCAAATGGTTTAAATTCTCTTGAATGTTTAAACTGACAGTTGTATGATGGTCAAAATTTGCAATTAATCCAAGAATCACATGCGTTTTGAACCTGGTCTGTATGGATTAACGATCCCTATACTTGACATTGTGCATTCTGCGACGTGATTATAGCGAATGCGCACATGATCATTTCGATGCTAAAACAATATATTGTGCAACCCTTAATGCAGTAGAAACACATTTTGTTTTTTAATCGGTTCTACATGACTAGAGAAAAAGAGCTGTGATGTTCCCTTTTGCCATAATTCACTTTTTTTGATCTGTAGTTTTAACAAAAGCCCTGGAGTGGTCTAGACAAAATGACTCTCTTTGCGTCTGCCAGTGGACTTTTGATGACAAACAATCAGGGATATGCAGGTAAGAAACAGAACACATTGTTCATTTACACATCCTACTGACATAGTAACAATACAAAGATGGTTAAAACTTACCCTTTAATGCAAGAATATGCTTTTTCACTTCTTGAAGCTACTGAGTACTGAAACTATATGTTTTAACCAGAATTTTTTATTACTTGTTCAGCATGAAAATGTGTAAAAAAATAATAAAAAAGTTTTGAAGGAAACGTCAAAAAATGAATTCATCTTAAGTCATAGACATTAACTCATGATGACATGTATTATATGGGTTAAGTTTTCAGCAAACATGACAATTATTTTTTGCTTATAAAGCCCCAATGTGCACACATACAGTTCAATCCTCACCTTGAAAATGAGTGCCAGGTGGTTGGAGTGTTTCTCAGCATTCCAGGGAGGCTTAGCACAAGACATCTCTATAATAGCACAGCCCACACTCCAGACGTCACAGCTGCGACCGTACTGCTGCCCTCTCAGCACCTGGAATCGCACACATCCATAAATGACACCAGTTCATAATCACAAACTCTCATCTGAGACTTAAGATGACCTCTGTACTACATATATTATTATATATATTTATTTATACAATATTGTGAAAAATTATTACAATTTAAAATTGTTTTCTATTTGAATATATTTTACAAAGTAATTTATTCTCGTGTTGGCAAAGCTGAATTTTCAGCATCATTACTCCAGTCTTCAGTGTCACATGATCCTTCAGAAATCATTCTAATATAATGATTAGTTCCTCAAGAAATATTTGTTATTATTATCAATGTTGAAAAGAGTTGTGAATTTTTTTTTCAGGATTCCTTAATGAATAGAAAGTTCAAAAGGACAGCATTTATCTGAAATACAAAGCTTTTGTAACATTTTACACTAACGTTCAAAAGTTTGGGGTCAGTAAGAATTTTTATTTTTTTTAAAAGAAATTAAAGAAATTAATACTTTTATTCAGCAAGGATGCATTAAATCAATCAAAAGTGACAGTAAAGACATTTAAAATGTAACAAAAAATTTCAAATAAACACTGTTCTTTTGAACTTTTTATTCATCAAATAATCCTGAAAAAAAAAAAAAAAATATTGTACACAAATATTTTGTACAATTGTACACATTACATGTTTCTTGAGCAGAAAATTGACATATTACAATGATTTCTGAAGGATCATGTGACACTGAAGACTGTATTAACAATGCTGAAAATTCAGCTTTGCCAACACAAGAATACATTTTAAAATATTTTCAAAAAGAAAAGTCATTTTAAATTGTAATAATATTTCACAATATTACTGTTTTTACTGTATTTTTAATTAAGTAAATACACCCTTGGTGAGCAGATGAAACTTCTTTTAAAAACATTAAAAATCTTACCGATCCCAAACCTCTGAGCGGTATTATATTATATTATATTATATTATATTATATTATATTATATTATATTATATATTATGTTATATTATATTATATTGTATTATATTATATTATATTATATTATATTATATTATATTATATTATATTATATTATATTATATTATATTATATTATATTATATTATATTATATTATATAAAAAATAAATAAAATCATTTTGCAGTGTTGAGGTTTTTTTTAAGCTAAAATCACAGGCATTTGTGTTGAAAATAATGACCAGAGGTGTTTAAGTTTACGGTTGTCAGAATCCACTCAGTATCTCAAAACACTAAATGATTTTATGTTTAGTGCAAGTTTACCATGTTCCACACTCGCAATTTGTGACTTTTCCTGCATCAGTACAAAAAGTGGCAAAAACAGATAAAAAATAGATTTTTTATATTTTATAATAGTGATTTGATAATGTCTAAAAATAAATTCAAAACCAAAACTTGGAGAAAAAAAACTATATAAAGGGAGTGGAAAGGGCTAATGAGCCAATCAGTGCTCCTCTGATGCCATCTACTAGTTATAGTGGTAGTTTCATGTGTTTTTTTACATTTTAAAATAAGGCCCTGATCCACACTTGCCACACTTCATATGTACTTACGGTTTTGTGGACTTACAATGGCTGCCACATGTGTGTGTCTGTTAAGTCTATGAAATCATAGGGTGTCCCATTTGTCATTTGAGGTTTCAGTAGGGTTGTTCGTGACCTCTCTGTGTAGTCTTCAGAGGTTACATGCCCAGTCAGGAAAATAGGACAAAGTGGATTTAGATCTCTGAGTAACTTGAAATAAAAGTAAACTGCAGTTCTTTTGAGGAAGCCACAATTGGCTGACCCCTTAATTCGTTGTTGTTATTGTGTGCCCAAACTCTGTTTAATTAGGAAGCGGTTCAGCTTGCCCTGCCTCCCTCGGCAGGGTATTCATGACTGAAACCTCTTCAAAATGAACAAGCTTTCTTTTGTCTCTTTCTCTCAGTTTCTAAATTTCCAACCAAACCACCAAAGCTTTAAGCAGAGTCTTAGCAGGCTAACCTCTACATCTCCCTTAAGTAGTTGAATTAAATGGACCCAAGAAAAGTGACTGGTATGTGTCTCAGTTTAAAACCAAACAGATGAATATTTTGGCTGTACTGTCCGCATTTAATACATCAATATTTTTTGCAAACAAAAGAAACTTTGCCATTGCCACATACTGTCCTATTTGAACGCAAGTAGTAAAAAATTGTTTTGATATTGTGTCTGACATGGACACGGACTCTCATGGAACTCAGAAGTTAAACAGTGGCCTGTTTAAACACTTCAGGGTGAACACTTCCATCTCAACAAATTTTACATTTACATTTTACATTTACGCATTTGGCAGACGCTTTTATCCAAAGCGACTTACATTGCATTATACTATACATTTGTATCTGAGTATGTGCAATCCTTGGGATCGAACCCATGACCTTGGCATTGCTAGTGCCATGCTCTAACCACTGAGCTACAGGAAAGCTTTTATTTTATGTAGTGAAGAGGCAGGTTTTGCATTTTTAAGTTCAAATGTTTACCTCAGGAGCCATGAAGGCAATGGTTCCCAGGAGCTGACCCTGGAACTCCCCTGCACCCGTGCCTTTTGAAGCCAAACGTGCTGCTGCCCCAAAATCAGCTATCCGCAACCTCTGGCCTGTGCTGTCAATTAGCAGATTGGCACCTACACCGGTTAAAAGGAGACCATAAATAAGAGAACACATCCTAAAGCTCTGTTCCATAACCTAGTGAGCTGCCTTGCTGTCTACTGCCTACACAGAGAGCTACCATATAAGGTACCAGAACTGAAATTAAATGTCATACTTGGGCAACAACTCCACGTTACACAAACAGAGTTCCATCGCTTTCTAATAGAGTTGGGAGCGCACCTACAGTATGATGCTGTCTCAGTAGGCAGCAAGTACCTGTTTAGGTTTGGAACAGAGCTTAAAACACACACAAAAAACTGAACTGAAAAAGTCAATGCCGCCTTTATTTATCAAAGGACATAAGAGTAGGCTGGAAACCAAACCATTTGCTTTCTGTAGCCATGTTCCAGTAGCTTACCTTTGATGTCACGGTGTATGATCTGATTCTCGTGGAGGTAGGCGAGACCACGTAGGAGCTGCTCCGTGTAGTTGATGACCACACCCTCCTTAAAGGCGCCATACTTATTTAAGAGATGAGATACAGAGCCACCTAGAGGAAAACAGGGGGGTTCAAGTATGACTTTTATAGACCAGGTCAGATCTGGTAAACAGTAATTAAAAGCCAAAAGGACCTCATGTAATAATGCATTGTGAGATCCAGTGTTGCCAAGGTCACGTTTTCCCGCACAATTAAGCTATTTTGAAAATTCAGTTAAAAAAAGTTATTCCACAAATTAAATTGGACCCTTTTACAAATGTGTATTAATCCTCGGAAAGAATACCTGGTGACCTAAGGACTGCTGAAAGAGAGGCGAGATGGAGATTGTGAGTTCCAGAATTTTAGGTTGGTTTAATTGAGTTTGGCATTGCAGATAAACTGCACATTGATGCCTGAGTGCTAACAAAAAGAGTGAACGTGGAGAGAATTAGAGTGACTGAAAAGAAGATTATGTAGGCTATTATTAATAAGTCATAACTAGGGTTACCAATGTTACATATAATACAGAATCATCCCATTACTCATTCATACGCATGGATACAAGCATTTGAAGTTAAAGTCATCAAGGTTGCATTCCATATTAAACCCTGTTTGTCCTGGATAGGCCGTAATGTAGTCTAGGGTATACACAGACAAACGCTGTATGGTCACCTAGTTTTAAAGGGATTTTGCATGTGCCCATCCAGCCACATATGAAAACCTGCAATCTACCTGAGGGAAGACGTGAGGGAAAGGCAAGTCATCTTTCACTACTGTAAGGTAATGTTAAATATAGAAAAAAATATTTTACATTTATCAACTTTTAGTGTATTCTTTAGTCACCCATACGAACTACAATGTAATTTGAAAAACATTTGCATTCATAAATGGTTGCTAAAGTAATATGGTATATAGAATATGTTATATATATAGAATATATAATTAATTGAGCTAGTTTTCATTTATTTTTGGTGGGTTCTGAGTCTTTGGGCTGGAAATTTTTCTGTGACCTGGCAACCCTGGTGAGATCCCAACATGACCACTATCTTTAAAGGATTAGTTCACCCAAAAACCCTCATGCCGTTCCACACCCGTAAGACCTTCGTTCATCTTCAGAACACAAATTAAGATATTTTAGTTAAAATCCGATGGCTCAGTGAGGCCTCCATAGGAAGCAATGTCATTTCCTCTCTCAAGATCCATAAAGGTACTAAAAACATATTTAAATCGGTTCATGTGATCACAGTGGTTCAATATTAATATTATAAAGCGACGAGAATATTTTTGGTGCTCCAAAAATAACAAAATAACGACTTATTTAGTGATGGCCGATTTCAAAACACTGCTTCATGAAGCATCGGAGCATAATGAATCAGTGTGTCGAATCATGATTCGGATCGCGTTTCAAACTGCCAACGGCTGAAATCATGTGACTTTGGCGCTCCGAAAAGATGATTCGACACGCTGATTCATTATGCTGATGCTTCCTGAAGCAGTGTTTTGAAATTGGCCATCACTAAAGTCGTTATTTTGTTATTTTTGGCGCTCTAAAAATATTCTCATTGCTTTATAATATTAATATTGAACCACTGTACTCACATGAACTGATTTAAATATGTTTTTAGTACCTTTATGGATCTTGAGAGAGGAAGTGTCATTGCTTTCTATGGAGGCCTCACAGAGCCATCTGATTTCAAGTAAAATATCTTAATTTGTGTTCTGAAGATTAACGAAGGTCTTACGGGTGTGGAACGGAGGGTAAGTTATAAATGACAGAATTTTCATTTTTGGGTGAACTAACCCTTTAAGGTGCAGTTACATTTACTTTTGTTCAGCAAATTCTAATGGATGAAATCCAGACATTTCAATAGGAATCCAAGCCAATGGGAATTTTGCACAAGAGCAGATTTTGCAACAGTTTCAAGTTCAAGTCTCACAGATTCACTACCTTGGCCAACGAAAAGCTGCTAGGTTTGAAAATAATACTGGACCCATTTCGTCCGTGAAATTTTGCTTATGTGACCACACCTTTACTCTCTGCATGTTTGTGACAACCCACCTGCCATCCACTCTACAAAAAGGTTGTAGTTGTTCTTCTCACAGGTTGCCCCCAGCATCCGGATGATGTTTGGATGGTTAAGGAGACCCATCATGCGAATTTCCTCTCGTAGTGCCTCCACCACCTCCTCCTGCTCTGAGGAGGTGTTCCTCACATACGTCACCTGAAGAATTAAATCACAATCAAGCATCATGTCTGTACTGTATATAGCATGTTCTGTTCTGTCATCTGTCTGTACATGTTCAGTCATCACTGCCACTGCTGTTATAAGTGACCAGTCAACATCATTTCTCAGCATTTTCAGATCATTTGCATTACAACTATCCAAACACAAAGATTCCCCATAAAGTGTTTGAAAAAACATGGTGGACATCAACAGTTAGTAGGACCGAACAGTAGGACTGACCAGTAAAGGTAAGGTTTGAAACCTGAACACGACAGTGCGACAGATAACAAAATCATGATGAAATTCCTCATGTGAAGTTTCGGGTGGTGTATGTAACAGATATTCTCACCTGTTTGACAGCCATCAGAGTACCAGTGCCAACATCCTGAGCCTGGTAACATGACGAAAAGGCACCCAGGCCAATTTGTTGCCCTTTTAGCCATTCCATGCCTTCCCTGTATGGCTGCTTTGCTTTGGTATGACCAGGCAGAGTCTCTGGTGTCTGACCATGAAAAGGAAAAAAGGCAGGGAAAAATTAAGCCAAACAAACTTTCTGATCTTAAAATTATACACGAGCAGTGCTTGCATAAGGCAGAATGATTAAACAAGCATTTGTGATATTAGTGATACTAGATATTACTGGTGTCAAATCTCTTCTACAGCTTGTCACTGGGCCAGTGCCCTTAATGGGACATCTTTCTTCTTTATTTACATCATACCTTACCTTATTGTATCATATTTCATAGTAGCACCTTAAGGATACATATTACTACTCTAAACTACTAATATGCACCCTTTTTGGGGTAGCTAAGGTACCAAGATGTCCTTTTAAGGGTACTGCCCCAGTGACAAGCTGTTGTTTCTGACAGTGTACAGGAGTCACCTTTATTTTTGAGCAAAGTTGACTATGATATTAATATTTAGTCATGCACTCACATCCACCTGAATAATAATCACGTCTTCTCCTTTCTCCACCTGTAACTGCGGGATGATAGGCAGGGCATCTTGTGACTCGGACATTGCCATGACTACAGCCAACGCCTCCTCTTCCTCAGCCTCCATCTTCTCCTTGCACTTCTGGTTCTTGGTCATGTCCTCGCTGTACGTGTCGTCGTTTGTGTTGGTCTGTTCTGGTGAAAGCACTGCCACTTCGGACTGGAAGGTGACTGTGCTGTCTGCCGCAGGTATAGAGGCTTCCAAAAGGTCCTCCATGCTGGAGCTGAGATCGGCAGAAGCATCTATACCGTGGAATTTCTCCTCTACTGGTGTGAAGACTGTGTCCTCACTGGGGATGAGAGCAGAACCGCCACTACAGCCCATGTCATCTCTGGACCTGACCTCCTGAAGGTCCAGTTTCATGTTGCTCTTTGTCCCTGGGCTTAAAGCTTTAGCTCCGTCAGATGAGGCAGTGGGAGAGGGTCGAGAGGGTCTGGGCCAGTGGATCTGACTCGAGGGCAGTGGCCGAGCTTGGGTAAACACAGGGGAGGGCAGCTTCTCCGGTTCCTTACCACTACAGACACCTCCACTTAATCCTTTCTGCAGTGGCAACTTGCGCTGGGTACTCAGTGAGGACTGGGCGAGTTTGTTGGGCATAAAACTCTGTGGCAGGGCTTTGGGGCTTTCTGGAGGGAAGGCTGAGGCATTGGCCATGGACAGAGAAGGAAGGCTCGGGGGTTGACTGGATGAGGGGGAGTTCAAACATTGACTCATAGGTCTGTTTCGGGCCTGAACGGGGGGCTTTGGAAATTCAGCAGGGCTTGTGACGATGTTTGAGAGTCTCTCGGTTATATCATCTACAGGAGTTGAACTGGCTTGACCTGAAAGCGCCACCTTGGCAGTCGGCTGCTGTAGACCATGGGTGGGAGAGTTCCTTTCAGTTGTACATGGGGAGTTATGGGGGGCTGTGGGCTCGAGGAAAGCACTGGAGTGCGAACTGTGCCCAGTCTGTAGGTCATCTAGTCCCAGATGGATGGCTTCCAGGATGTCCATCTCCTCAGCGATGGCCAGAAGACGCCGGCGCATGCGGGCGTAGTGAGTAGAACTGGTGACGTTGAGCATGTCCAGTAGCTTAACGAAGACATGAGGCACACGAGCTACCATACGGGCAGCGCTCAGGAAGACTCGACGGGAAAGCTTACCCACCATGGAGTGAGAGTTATCGATGGACTGCAGAGCGAAACTTAGAAGAGGCAGTAGCTTCTGGTACCTACGAAAGCAAAATAATGGAGTTAAAACCCATGATGATACAGCAAAGAACTTCAGTTTCCTTTTTAAATCGGTTTTAATTATCAAAAACTGAATGAATAGAGCTACGTTTTGATTGCAACCCTGGTAAAACACCCAAAATGTCTTAATGCCTGCTCTAAATGGGGCCTGTAATGTAATCAATTGTATCGGTGTCTGCAACGGTGTGACCTAAATGGCCCATAAAATAAGTGAGACAAATTTAATTTGTTACCAGACGTAAAGGTGTGGTTGCACAGACAGAACCTTGGGCTAAGATTTTAAGAAGGATGAAACATGAAAGAATCAACCGCTATGTTACACTACCACTTTCAATAAATGTCTTCTTCCCAGAAGAATTTAGCTTGAGAGTAGAAAAAAAAAACAATAAATAAATAAATAAACACATACTAACTTGGCAAGCTCTTACTGAGTGATGCGTAAAGTTATAATGTCTATTTTGCTTAAATAAGAAATGATCCTAGGTTAAATCTACAATCCTGGTTCTGCCATTCATTTTTTTTAACTGTACAATTTTATGCTTATTTAAATCATATCACTAGAAAATAATGACATCACACAAACATCCTAAAAATTGTTTAAACGGTTGCAAAAATGCTAAACTTTTATAAATGTTCATATTTCATAAATCGAGAACAGAAGATCAGCAAGATTAGCATGCATTTCTGTACCTCTCCACAATGTTTTGGGCCTGGTTGCAGTCTCCACCTGACACAATATGAGGGTAGAATTCAGCAGGAAACTCCAGTAAGAGCCTGTCGATCAGACACAGCCGACCCAGCAGTGCTTGCCAGTTATTGGCCTCCGTTTTAGAGCCCAGGATACAATTCAGGACATAGTCAACTCCACCAATACCAATAGAGCCTAATGGAAAAATCATAGATGAACACATATTTCTATTGAATAGCAAACAAATATTAAAAAAAGTTTAGTTTGAGTCAATAACAGTGTAAGCTTCCTGTTCCTCACACAAAGCTAAAGTATAGGTGCATCCCAAATCTTGTACTTATGCTCTATTCTATGTCATTTTGTAGTATAAAGTGTGAGTAGGGTGTTCACACTGAAAAGTATAACTAAAAAAAAAAAAATGAAGTGAAGTGTGGAATGTTAGACACTTCATGCACTCTGTGACAGCTTTTCTTATAGCATATGGAAAGAGGCTTCAATGATGGATGACAAAATACACTAGACCAGGGGTGCAAAATTCTAGCTTCAACCCCAATCAGGCACTTCAGGCTTATTTGAAAACTACAGGAATGTGTGTTGGAGAAGTGTTGGAACTAAACTCTGCAGGGCTGTGGCCCGCCATGAGGTGAGCTTTGTACCCCTGCACTTGACAGTTGAGTACATAGTGCATAGTATAAGTGCATAGTTTATAGTAAATAACAAATAAATTCAAACAACACGGAATATAATGTAGTCAAATGGACTACTTTTATGGTGCTTTTCTTGTACACTGACAGCCACAAAAAACTAAATTGGCCTTTTATTCACATATAAACACTGATTACCTGCCTGACGCATGAGATCAAACCTCTTGCAGAAGTTCAAACGTGCTGCGTAAATGACAAATGATGTGCGAGTTGATGAATGTTTATGTGAATAAAAGGCAAAATTCAACCTGTTCATCATATAAAGCTCTTCAGAACATTTGGACTAAACCACTCAATTAATATGGATTAGTTTTATGATCTCTTTATGAACATTTTGAAGCGTCGAAGTGGCAGTTGCTTAGCTGTCTATGGAGCTCTCAGATTTCATCAAAAATATCGTCATTTGTGTTCCAAAAATGAACGAAAGCCTTACAGGTTTGAAATGACATGAGGGCGAGTAATTAATGAGAACACTTTCATTTTTGGGTGCACTACACCTTTAAGTTTAATTTATGCATGGAGGCTGCACGAAACATTAACCATAGGTTAATTTCATTATGACATAGATTTGATGATTATTACCTGCTTTGAGGATTTCTCTGCCCACTGCAAGTTCCCCCATTTGACCTTTGCACAGCTCCAGTAGAGTGGACACAGACAGCTGACTGGTACGACTATGAGCACAAAAAGACAAACACGTACACTTAGCAAACCCACTTCAAAAGAGACGTTGAAAGTCAACAGGAAAATGTGAGGTATTTCTGAGCAAACAAGACACTAAAAATAAACAAACACGTGATTATTCTTCAAGAATTGATTGGATGAGGAAAAGAGGATGTCCGCAAAGAGGTTTCAGTTACTACATACTGATGAAAGATTATTTTCTTTAAAATAATATGCACCAATCAATCATTCATAATAAGACCAGGGAGTTGGTGGGCGGGGGGTAAACAGCGACATTTGATATCATACTGACTACCCTTCAAACAAACTCATCACTCTTAAACAACAGCAATCATTTGTGTTTATTACAGTGCCTGTCCACTAGGTGGCGATAGCCTGTTAACTTTATGACAGCCTGAGATTTAAAATGAAGTATACGAGATCTTCTGATTGTGATCATTCCTTTTTTGCTAGCTTTGAATAATGGAGGAATCCTGGATCAAGTCAAATCATCATCATTTACATCAAGGCAACTTATTTATCCTCTATGCATGATAAACAGGCCCAATCAGAGATGTTGTTAAGTTGTACCTGTTAGCATCTGCACACTTGACCAGTATGGTTTCCACCACGGGCCGCAGTAGCTGCTGTAATCGAGTCCGCTCTGACACAGAGTGACAGGGGGTGTAGACAAGCATCGCTCGCAGAGTTTTCTGAAACAAACCACAAAGATCGACTCTTAATACAGATCTATACAAAAGCACAAACAATGTTGCCAAATTCAGGACTGTGTCTTGTGTTGTGGATTCTCTAGTCCTGTGTTGAGCACAAGATGGGTTTCTCAGACAGTTTTGATTTAAGACCCAGAGAGGACTGCATGATTAACTGAAATATTTATTTAATGAAGACTAAAATGCATGTTTGAGCTGTCTTAACTGAAAGCAATTTGCACTGACATACCTTAAAATATGTTAGTGGCATTGTTTTGTCTCAAGACGGACACCAGTTATGTTTTTTTTTTTTGTTTTTTTTTAAAAAAAGCATATTTATAAAAGCTACTAAAATATCCTAATTGAACTAAGGCCTAATCCTGGCTTAATCTAAGCCCTGTGAAACCAGGCCTGAAAGTGCTTGTTGTCAACAAAAGAGAAGCTTTTAAGAGTATTCCTCCAAAATAAAAGCTTGATTGTTAAGCAATAAATATGAATATTGGAATAAATATGAATAATATATTGGAAATTTAGTTGTACTCTAAAAATAAAATTCTTATTTTTCGTAAATATTCTTTTTTTTCCTTTACAGTGAAATTATAATAGTATTTTTTATTTATTTATTTAGTGATAATAAAGAGAAAAATAATATTAAGTAGTAATAACAATAGCAACCAAAGTAAAATAATATTTTATAATACTATTAATATTATTATTATTATTATTTATTATTATTATTTAGTATTTGGTGAAATTGTGCTACAAACAAGCAAAGCAAACAATGCTTTTATTAAAAATAGCAATAGCAGCATTAAAAAAAACAAAAAAACATTTTAAATAAAAAAATCACAATTTTATCAAAAAAAAAACTCCCAACACTGGGCATCATGTGATGGCCAAATATAGTACCACAATTGTTTACTGTCCAAAAGTCATCTGGCATCTGCGTAACATTGCTAGCCTCTACAAAGCGACTGAGTTTCATTGGATGTACAGCCTCCGATGTCAACAGCAAAAGAAATGCGTTTTCTCCATTTTTAAGTTTTATTTTACTAGCCTATCTACACAAACAACAAGTATATGATTAGTTGATTTTATTAATTTTAACAATCCTGCGATCTGCCGGTTGAGAACCACTAGAGTACAGTACATTAACAGTGCTACACAGTGTGTGTTTGTGTGCATGTGTGAGAAAGAGTTCACCCTGACCCTGACTTTCAGAGAGAGCTGGGAGTGGTGACTGATAGCACAGTGCACTGGAGCGCGGCCCAGCATTGATTAACCCACCACACACTCCCCTACCGAAAACAAACACGCATTTGCCGACACATATACACACACAAAAGTATAAAACAATGCTCGTCTGCAAAAACTCCACATCAAGTATAAATAGTGAAACATTATGGACATCTAAACTGCCACATTTAGCTCACAAGCGGACTTTAGATCAGCCCGACCGCTACCCAACTTCAATACAATGCAGTGTTTATAGAGCAGTCTAACACAAGGTAACATCCTGAAAGCTTTTGTCTGTAGTATTTTTAGTTCATAGAGACAGCCCTCTTTCTGGTGCGTGTTCGAAGAATATAGGAAAACTGCTGGAAAGCCCCGAAAGGACAAAACGCTTGTTGTTTTCATAAAGGCGGCTCACTGGAGCACAGAGCCTGAGGGAAAGACACCATCCCAGAAGTCCAAGCAGCAAGAGCTATTGTTTTGTTTGTTTGTTTTTGGTTTTAAAAGGAAGAGAAATAGGTTGTGAGAGAAAGAAAAAAGGGAAACCTTTCTTTTCCAGCTTCAGTCTCAGGATCCCTGCTGCTTCCAGACTTCCTGGTTTGAAGTGAACTTTAAAACTAGCCAGCGTGGTTCGTTGCACTTTAGAACTCTGGCCCGGTTCAGATAACCTCAGATCAAAGTTGACAAGAGGAAAAGAAATACCAAGGCATTGTATTCACTGAAGAGGTTTTTGCAGACAATGGCAAGTGAAAAGTATTAAGGGCCATGAAATGGTATTTTGCTTTATTTCTGTTTTATTTGTTGGGATTTTTGTCATTTTTATTGACAGAGCAGTCTTTAGGTATGCATTTTGTGGAAGAACATTGTTGTGCTTCGGCTCTGCGTGACTGTGCAGATGAATATGGTTATCATTTACCAGTTTCGATGGAAAGGAGCTGACTAGCTGAAGACGTTTCAGTGCTACAACAAGCATAATGAAATTCACAATAGATAATGCTTTACAATTAACTCTGTTAAAGAGCTAAATATGGCAATTTATCTGTTCAATAAAATACCTTACTCACCTGTTGAGTAATAAAAGCCGTCTCCGAGTCGCTTTTACAACATTTCAAATCCCTCAGTTATCGTCATCTTTGAAAAGCCAAGCCAATGTTGATTCTGGTTTTATTACGACCTTTTTTGTTGTGGTGCCCGGGGAGCGATTGGAGGTTAGTTGCCTTGCTCAAGGGCAATGGACAGTTGTGGGAAGAGAGCACTGTTCATTCACTCCTGCACCTACATTTCCTGCCAGTACTGAGACCGCGACCTTCGGGTTATAAGTATATATAATATGACTCTCTAACCATTAGGCCACAACTGCCCTATAATATTATAATAGGCTTACCACAGTGAATCAAGGTAATACGAAAACACGTTTTGGAAGGATTGATGTATTGACTTTAATTTTGTAAACTTTGAACAAAAAGTTACATAGTGTACCTTTAAGTGTTTTTGAAGAGTTGAGCATTGCAGCCAATGGTCAAAGAGATGTTTAAGGTACACAGAATCCACTCAACACTGCTCTAAATGCCCTTTTCTTTTAACTGCAAGGTTCACGGTGTTCTGTATGCTCATGGTGCGTAGTAGGGCTGCACGATTAATCGCATGCTATTCTCACGCGCATTTCGTCAGTAAAGCCGGTTCCCTGATTACCGCTAAATCGCCATCACCTGCTTTCAAATGAAGCGGCATTTAATAGACAGAGCCGTAGATCACTGAAAAGCCACGCAATATCGCGTTCATATCGCAGATGAATCGCCTGCGATAATGAACGCGATATTGCGTGGCTTGTCTGTGAACTACGGCTCTGTCTATTAAAAGGCGCTCCGTTTAAAAGCAGGTGATGGCGATTTAGCAGTAATCAGGGAACCGGCTTTACTGACGAAATGCGCGTGAGAATAGCATGCGATTAATCGTGCAGCCCTAGTGCGTAGACAGCTTTTTTCAATATAACAGGAGGTTTTTCATGAAACTGAGTCAGTCAGTGAGCTTGCACTGAATTTAAGTGATTGACGGTTTCAGTGATTATAAAGTGAGTGCTCTTAGCTCGCCATCTGTATTAAACCCAGTCACAGTTTGAACAAAAGATAGATTTTTCACAATGCAAACGCACTGCAAAGTTTCTGGATTGTCAACCTTATTTAAATGTGGGATTAAATCCCAAACTGAGATGACTGACAGTGATAACCATAGCAACGGACAAGACAAAGAAAATCTCATACTGCATGTCAAAATAGATCTGTGCTTCAAGTCTTGGATTGTAAATGCAGATTGAAAGAACTGCCACTTTTTTTATGTAATGTGTAATTTGTTTCTTTGTTCTTTAAAAGAACTTGTTTTGTTGTGACAACCACACATGTTTTTGTTAAATAATTTTCTTCTTTATATTTTTATAGTGGTGCCTATTAAAAATACCAAAAAAAAAAACACAGATTTTAAAATGTTCCTTTTGTGTTCATTCAGTAAAAAGCAGTAAGTGGTAATATGCCTAGATTATTTTTATTATCTTGATTATTTTGCAGTAAACTTTACTGTGGAAAAATATTGAGATTTTTAGCTATATCGCCCAGTCTAATTTGGATGTGGCCTTTGCGTAATGAAGGAATGATGGACACTCAAAACAGTAGACCAGTGAAGTAATCAAATCTTCCTCAATTTACAAAAAAACTGGAATGTATTTTATTTTTACTGGACTTTTTATATAGAAAAGAGTTCAAAGAAGAAACGTGAAGTCCCAAATGAAATAGCTAAGACCATCAAGCCAATATTATGACCCAATTCTCTAGTCTCAGTTTAACCTGCCCTGATGACTGTAGGAACTCCTGGTTGGTGCAGTATTGCGCAACTTCCTTCTGCTGTGCCACAATCTCTCGTTCATATGATTTTAACAGTAGCATGACATGCTGTGAACACTTCATGTGACTGAAGTGTTCACATGATAATAGCAGTGGGTCAGGCATGTGAAAAGTGGTTAAGTAAGTTCACTGCATTTCAGCATTCTGAATGCATTACACTTGGACATAAGGACTTGTAAAATAATAAAGACCTTTGCTTCACATACTAGTGCTTAAGTGAACTAAAAAAAACATGCATGTAACCCAGTGGTTCCAAAAATGGGGGGCGCAATCCCCAGAGGGGGCCCAGAGTTAGGGCAAGGCTAAGTACAGTGTACAGTCAGCAGATTGTTATGCAAAAGAAACCTCCACTGCGAAATTATCCTGCTTATTATGCAGCTACTTGCCTCAATTAAATAATTGAACACAAAACATTAATTTGACATTTTTTTTACCTCAAGATGATTACTGCCCGAACGGTCTGTTTTCAGTTGTTGTGGTTGTTGTGTAATAACAGACTGCTAGATGTTGCAATTCAAGAATCAGAATTGAGTATTGTCGGGAGTCGTGTAAAAATATGAACGGATGAAGCACGGTTTTGCACTAAGCATGGACAAGTTTATAAAAGAACTGCCAGTGCCAGGTAAACAAAGCAGATGATGAATCTACTTTAAACATCACAGCTACCAAAACACCACATCTACACCAGACACGAATGGCGCAAAGCATCAAAAACTAACAAACCCATTTTAATCAGTGATGCTATCTACACTAGATATGACGCAACACGACAAATCTCAGACAGTAAAATGAAATATCTTGCCCTTGGTTTCAACAGTACAACAGTAGGTAATGAATAAATACCAGTGTGTTATGTGCCTCAAATATTAGCTTCTGACAGTATGAAGCCGAACAAGTTAAGAGGGCACTTTATAGACTCATCACGAGCACAAAGAGGTTTTTCTTTACAAAAAGGGGACAAATATTTGGGAACCATTATTAACCAGTGCAGTCTGATCAATTGAAGCACTTATAGGGGTGGGCGATATGGCAAAAATATCATATCACGATTTTTTTTCAGGAAAATCACGATTCACGATTTTATCATGATTCTTCATGTTGGTTTTACCATTTTACCACTGAACATTACAGCCAAACAAATCCCATATTTTAAAAACAAAGCCTTACAAAATATTAAATTATAAAACAAAAAATAGCGAAGTAGCCTAAGTCGCCAAAGTAGCGAAGACAAAAATCTTTGTCATTATTTTATTTTTGTTATTAAAAAAGAAAAAGATAGTGAAAAACCCCACTGTTCAAATCCCACTGTTGCATTATACAAATAAAATCAACGTTGCTTTATGTTTTTCAGCTACTGTAGGTGTATTTGTAGCATTCAAGCAAAAAATTTAACGAACAAATATAAAAATAAAACACTACAGTTAACTGTATAAATTATACATTGATTCTTAATAAAGCTAATGTATTAAAGTCCTCAATCAAGAGCAGAGGGCGATTTTCTCTTTTTTTTGTTTTATTAGGGATATTTACCCCAAAAAGTGTCATAATTTACTCTGTCAAATTGTTTTAAACCCTAATGAGTCTTTTTTCTGTTGAAAATAAAAGTTATTTTGAAGAATGTGGGTAACCAGACAGTTGTTGGTCCACAGTGACTAGTGTATGTTTTTCCTACTATGGAAGTCAATGGGGACCAGCAACTGTTTGGTTACCCACATTCTCCAAAATATTTTATTTTTTTGTTCTGCACAAGAAAGAAATTAATACAGGTTTGAAACAACATTACAGTGAGTAAATAATGACAGAATTTTCATGTTTGTGTGAACTATCCAAGTTACACTACACAACTATACAAGCGGCAGCATGGTTAATATTAGGCTGCTCTGTCACATTAAAGACAGTCACATATATACAGCCACGCATCCAGTTTTCTCTCAAATGTTTACTTTCACTTTAGACATAACCAACTGTGTTTATGTAAACTTTGTGTGTATTTGACAGTATTAGTACAATCAGACTCAAAAGATAACTTGGTAAGCAGGCGCCATTTGACAGGCTTTTAGTACCCGTGCGCTTCCCGTGAAAACGCATGTTAGAACAGCGCATCAGCATGCGAATGATATGTTTAACCTGCAAGGCTTTAAAGCACATACAAATAATGAACTTTTGTGAATTTAAGTGTCCCGCGAATATTACTCTACTGCTGCGTTAAAATGTGATGTGAATGTATGTCACATTGTACAGTATGTTGTGATGGAGGCCCTAGAACTACAACTGATAGAATGCACTAGCACGATACTGCAATATTTCTTTATAAGCTGATTGTGGAGACATTTTAATCGTCCACAATAAAAAACTGTGATATTGCACACCCCTAAGCACTTATTCATTGTCATGTCTAACAGATAATACACAACTGACCATATTATTAAAGTGATGTTGTTTTGTGCCTTAATAGTGTTTTTAAGACAGAGGTAAAGCATCTCACCAGTGCGGCCACATAGACTTTGTAGACTGGGTCTGCACAGACCATGGAGAGCACACTACAGCAGGACTCCACCACCACGTCTCCAGAGACCTTCCCAGCAGCTGTGCCCAGCCCTGCCCCCGCACCGGCCAACGAATGCTCGCCGTTGGCCAACAGGAGGGCTCCGCTCACGTCATGTGACAGCCGCCGAAGGGCCATTTCCCTGATGTTCCAGTTCCGGGAAAAGAGACAGCCAACCAGCTCCAAACCAAACACCTGAGAGGGAGCATGAACACATTACAAAACAGCAAGGTCATATTTTTACTGAAACTTCAAAAAAATAAAAAAAATATAATAGAAACAATAGTAAAATTTCTTACATTGTGACATTTTTGATTTTAATAATCTTTATAAATGAAATGTAAAAAACTACTTTGATGTATACTTACAGCTGCACTTAAAACTTTTAATTTTTTTTTGCATTGCATTGCAGTAATGACAATTTAGATGGAAAATATATCAGTTTATGTGAGATTCCTTGAAATATAGTGATATATGAATACTGATGAATATGACAGCCAACAATAATTTTTATGATATTGATGGATGGTATTTAAATCTATTTTGTTCTGCACATTTTTAAAAGGCTTGGTTCACTCAAAAATTAAATTTCAGTCATTAATTACTCACTCTCATGTTCTTCCATACCTGTATGATTTTCTTCTGCCGAACACAATACATGCTATCCTGAAGAATGTTGGTAACAAAAGAGTTTCAGTTCCCATTGACATTATTTTGACATTCAGTGGGAACCAAAACTGTTTGTTTACCAAAATTCTTCAAAACATCTTTTCTGTGTTCCATAGAAGAAAGAAAGTCATACAGGTTTGAAACAGTGCAAGTCAGAATCTTCATTTTTTGGGTGGACTATGCCTTTAAATTACAGCACATCATGACACAAAGGAAAGAAAATAAGGTCTTCTGTAGACTTTTGCAAAAAAGTTGAAGTTTATCAGTCTGAAAAAGGTTACAAAGCTATTTCTAAGGCTTTTTGGCTCCAGTGAACCACAATTAGAGCCCGATTATCCAAGGAATGATCGTCCTGTCAAAAACTACATGAATAGAATACATGAAAGCCATGTACTTTTTGTTCATGAATGGTCACTTTAATGAGTTTTGACCTGATACACTGATCGCATCTTAATATCTTTGTCTTTGTGTTTTCAAGTTGAGCGCACCTTGATCCAGGGTTCAGCGAGCTCCGTGTATGTCTGGGGGATGTGCTGCACTCCATACTGTGGAAGAGAGAAGTCGCCCTCCTGCCCCGCCCTGGGGCTCTCAGCCTGAAGAGATGAAGATGACGAAGAACTAGCAACTGTCTGGGAGCGGTTTGTTGTGCTTTCCACTGTAGATGATGCCTCATAACTACACACACAAAAACAGAAAGACAAAGCTCTTTAAGACAACATCCACTGTAGACTACTATTCAAAACAATATGATTTTTAATTAATACTTTTACTAAGAAAGAATGCATTAAACTGATAAGAAATTACAGTGTTACCAAAAATTTATATTATAGCATCAGTTACAGTACTACCATCTTTGTGATATTTAAAAAAAAAAAAAAAAAAAAAAAAAACTGTTGTAACAACAGTATTTTGAGTTTTGGGTACTGAAATACTGGCCAATGCATGGCAGGCGAGCGGCCCCGTGGTAAAAACTAAACCTGTTCTTTCACTGCAGTGGTGACTGACAGAGGACAACAGTTTATACTAATAGCTGCCTTTGTCTCTCATAACACAGCAAAACACATGCATGGTCTAATAGCTCACAAGAACATCACAAAAGGCAACAAACCAAACCCGTGGTTTGTGTTCTTATAAGCGGAGATGGTAAGATCTACCTCTTAAAAGTCATGCCATCTTACATTCAGCTAAGACAAATGGAGGGGATTTACTTCATGAAATTAGAATAATTGCAGTTTCCTAAAGAAGAAACAGCGGGGTTTGGTTTCGGAATCACTGTGTGTGGGGCAAATCTCTGGATGGTTTGCGGGGAGTTGGAAATCACCAAAAACAGACTAGCCGCTAGCATGTCAATCCCGGGCAGACACACAAACATGGCTGGTGCCGGGCTGTCTCGCTTACCTAACCACCAGAAAGGAGTTCTACATCTGCCCACCCTGACCTCTACATGACCTCATCTCAGTCTCAAATCCTAAGAACAAATACAAACAGGAGAAATCCCACAGGCATATGTCCTGAATGAAGACACATGACTTCATCTGAAGCATCCTGCTGTTTTGCAGCACAATCATCAGCGCTGGGTTTGAGCTGAGAGCTTGCCAGCTTCATCAGTCACTGCCGTCTGCTGCTCTGACAGGTTAGGTTTGATGACGGCATCATTCTTAACCTACATCTGTGTTTGGGCTTGTTGGGTCCCGTTAGCATCTGCCAGCTTGTGTTTATGTAGGACTCTCTTCCTCTGGGTCTGTTAGTCATAAAACATCTATAACTGAAGCTTTCATGAACTGTTGAATTCTCCAGGCTTTTAATCACACTGCCGCCTCTGGCTTGCTTAGTAAGGGACACCTACTATTCAACGATATTACTGATCTGCCTGCATTGATACCATTGTATGAGAACTGAACTAATGATTTTTACAATGGAAAAGAATCAATACTGAACATATTTAAGCTGGACAGTGACACTATTTTCTTCTAGAGCTGCTATACAGACAAAACATACTTGGTAACATTATTTTCCTGTTATCACTGTAAAGCTGCTTTGAAACAATCTACATTGTAAAAAGCACTATATAAATAAAGGTGACTTGACTTCTACATCTTTACCTGTAAAAATCATGAGACTTCCACTTGGCTCTACACAGAGGGCAGATTAATGTATCGTGATTTCTCCGGCACTCCTCGGCCCCTGAAAAAAAAAAAAAAAACAGGACACAAGAGATGTTCACAAAACTCATCATCATTACATGAAGGCTGTCAGGAGATGTAGGGCTAGAAATGGGTCAAGGACGCTCCTACAACAAACAACTAGTAAGACTTCAAATCGTCTCCTGTGAGCAATCTTCCTGTTATTACATGTATCTGTCTCTTGTGGGTATTATGACAGATTTGTGCAATATTTAGCCTATTTTGTATTCCTTCTGCATTATTACTGCAGCATTTTTATTTTTTATTTGTCAGTCAGCAACAATCTCTGGTTGTTGGCTGTTTTTAGTGTTTTTAGCATGGTGGCGATCATTTGAAGAGCTCTGTAATTGAGACAATGAGTGAGCATTTCAAATTTGCAAAACTGAGAAAGAACATTTAAAAAGATCTTCAAAAGCCTTTTTTATCTTTTTATATACTGCCCTATTAATAGCTGTGTTTACATGGACCTTAATAATCCATTTGTAATCGAACTAGTAGCACAGTCGGAATATAAAAAGCACATGTAACCACGTCAATCGCAATGAATTGGCCAAATCTGATGGAAATTTCATTCGGATTGTAAGGGGTGGTCTAAACCTTTTCTAATCGTATGGAGACGACATGTAAACACTTGATCAGATTGAAAACCAAAACTGGAAAGTACTGTGCAAGTGCAATGATGAAGAGATGGCGTGATGACGCATGGAACGAGCTGCTGTTGTCGTCGAATATAGTGTAATATAGTGTCATAGTCTAAAATTCTCCTTCCACAAAGACAATGACCCATCAGTCTCTGCTTCAGACTCTCATCCAAAGACATCTCATGTTAGGTGTGGGAAGGGGCATTTTTACTGCTTGATAAATATAAGCAGCACAGCACAAAAATTAATGTGTCATTTCCCAATTAGGACCGAAAACAGATTAATATTAAGTCTGCTCTTTAAAACAAAGAAAAGGAAATGGTTGGTATGAGCGAACAGTGGAAACCTGATCACTTTATTTAGTGTTCATGTACACACTATGTTCGGATTCATCAATTGAAAGAAAAGGTGTCCATGTAAGCGTAGCTATTGTTTTTATTAGCAGACATAGATTTGATGCAAACAAGTATGTGGCACCTAAAGGCCTAGTTTATGTTTAAAGCACTAAGGTAGCTGAAAAAAATGGGCAGAAAAAGCTTAAACATGCTCATTCCGGACCAGATATGAAGTGTTCTGTATGAACTTGCACAGTGATTGAAGGGGAAAAAAAAAAATCAATCTAAAAGGCCCTCCCTCTCATATAAAAATGTATATGATATGCTCAGTTTCATGATCCCTTAAGACAGACTAGTCAGGATCATGTCCTTTATATGAGCTCTGTTTGCCAGCCCTTTGTAAAAGTGTCTGTACCCACAAAAAAGTCTCTTAAAGTCTTCCTCCTTTGATGTGGACAGATTCAGAAGTCAATTCTAGCTCCTGTTGACTACTCTAAATATAAATAGTAGTTGATGTGGGATAATCTGGGATATGAGCATTGATATTTTTTCTTGGTACTTACATATAGACATGCAGTGATGGTGGAGTTTGTTTCTGCAGCCCTCTTCACACACCGTCAGACTTTCCTCATCTAGCATGTCCAACAGACAGATAGGACACATCTGCTCCTCCTCATCCTTCATACTGGTCACAAAGAGAAGTCACACAGATACGGTTTTAAAGGTCACTAAGACATGGGGGCAGTGACAGAGAAATCTACTTTGTTTCAAATGGATCATATGAAGAATCATTTTTCTTTTGAGATTGTACCATGAAAACAAACCATAACATTTTTAGAACGCAAACATTAATTGTTCTGACATTCTAAAACGTACTGACTTCACACAGTTTCAGACAGCATCAACATCACTGTGCACACTAAAAGCAACAATACCACCTATTTGGGGTTCACAAACTTGGCTCGCCCAGTCAGATAGAGGAAGATGACATAATAGCAGTAAACTTAATTCAGATTGAATGATTTTGCTCAATTGCTCCTATAAGTTAATAATGAAGATGATTGAAATGTAAGGGGTTGTACACACAACACCGTTTTCAACGGAAACGTATGTATTTTGGCCGTTCATTTACTCGACAACCCCATTTTGGGGGCCTGAAAATGTAAAACTTTTGTAAAATCAGATTCAAAGTGCAAATTTTAAATTCAGTTGCAGCCCTAAAACAATGATGATAGGACAAGAAAAAAAACAAAACAAAAAAACTCAGTCCAGTCAGGGATAGCAAAACATCACTTTTACCCCTTTTCCACCAAGGCAGTTCGAGTGCTGGTTCGGAGCCAGAGCCTAGTTTCAAATCAGTTCTTTGTCTTTCGACACACAAAGCACCAGCTCCAAACCAGAACAAGTGGTACGCAAGTAGCACCAAAACATTGCTGGGCTAGAAGTAAGAACTGCTTGCGTCAGGGGCTGGGAAACTTGTGACCGCCATTTTTGAAATGGCAGCTAATCAAGCTAATAGCAGCTCGATTGTAATCTCCGTCTATATACAAATTACGGCGAGCCGTGTTTGGATGCCAATGTAGGTTTGCAAAGCCATGAGCATCAACAGTAGTGAAACATCCGCGATTGTTGGTAGAAGGCTTGTTCGAGATACATCAGACCGATTCGGTGGGTGCCACGGATCCGCGGGAGCGTTTATAGAGCATACGACTCCTTGTGCTCTTGTTCTTTGCGGAGCTTTGATACCATGCGCTGATCACTATGCGAGAACCCGATGCATCTCAAACGAGCCTGGTGTATTTGTGTTTAGCGCTGCTAAACACAACCTGGTTCTGTGCTGGCTCTCTAGCCCGTGGAAAGGCAAACCGGTTCTTAGAAGGCTCCTCAGTTGAACAAACTCCGAACTGACACTAGCACTAGCTTTGAACTAGCACCCGGTTCGTGCTGGTGGAAAGGGGGTAATAGTTCCACAATATAAGTGGTCCCGGCTCGAGGATTACAAACCTGCTCTCATTGCTGGATGGGGAGGCACTGGAGGTACATGACGTGTGAGAGTTGGACATGCGGGACACAAACTTCTGGATGGTGCTACGTGAGGGAGCTTTGATGCGTGAGCTGCGGCGATTGTGATACTTCTGAAACAAACTCTCCACCTAAATGAAATCAAACCATCAATGTACTCAGTGTGAAGAATGGCACAGTGTTTGCTGTGGGGCTTTGACTGGATTACAGTTAACTCACCTCAAAGTTCTTGAGGGTCTTGCGCCACAGTAGAGGGTCTGATGGCTCCAGCTGGAAGACTCTGAGCATGACGAAGAGCACGTGGATGCAAAATGTCCCTCGGCCACAGCTACAAGTCTGATCACAAACAACACAATGGAAATTATGAGGAATAACTAAATAGTGACACAATTATGTTAAAGTATGTATAATATATTGGGCAGTGAGGAAACAAAACCGTTTTTATTACAACAGTGGCATTTGTTTTTACAGTTTTTTTTTTTTTTTTTTTTTTAGGCTACCGATTTTCATAACAAATACCATAGTTTGAGTTACAGAAACTAACCACAGTAAATTGCAGGCCAAACATGCTATTCCCTGTGGTTTCCCAACACGCTTCTGACCCATAAAATCGGTTGACAATCTCAGTTCTCTTTCTTTACTGTACTGATGTATAACATTAAATATGTATTTGTCCCAGGCAACCAATTGCCTACTAGCTGTTGCAGCTCCATGCCTAGATCTATTATGCATTTGTTCTCACGTAATACAATCATTTCAACTTAACAATATCATATTTATTTATATGGCATTTGATATCTCAGGGGCCTGATCTTTAAGGGTTTTTCTTTGACTGGTACATTGTTCAGGAGTACTAAACATTTGACATAGGGACATACCTGTGGACCAATGAAAACCCGGAATTTGTTGTCAGGACTGTCTCCGCCAATCAAGAATGAATTGGGTCCTATTTGCTGCAGAAGATAGAGGCGGGCTCTCATGACCTTGTTGACCCTGCGGTTCGTCTCCTCTGGACTATATGGGGAAAAGCCATCAGGGGAGGGAGCTCTGCGAGGGGGCGTCACCCTGCCACTCTGTAACAACACAATCAGACTAAAATATCAGCTCCACGGCAAAACAGATGTTGGGGCCTTTTTTTAAGACAACCTAAGTGGAAAATGTAACAAACTCACAGAAATATTCTAATTTTTAAATTTAAATTTAATCAATGAAATTATTATTATTATTATTATTATTATTTAACACCATGTCAGCAACAAGGCTATCTTCATGCAAAGAACAAAGTGAATAACAAAACACTCATCTAGACAACAACAAAATTCATGCCACCAGAAGACAATACAAATGTGACAAACTCACAGGCACTGGGGACCCTCTCCGTCTGCGCAGACCAGGAGAATCAGGCTTCCCAGCAGTCTTTGTGGAGGACGATGAAGAGGAGGAGGCGGCTGAGAAAGAGGAAGGTCCAGGAGAAGGGCTGCGATGGCCTCTGCTTTGAGAGGAAGACGAGCTGTGACTGTCGCTTCCGGCTTCAGTGCCGTCTGCTCTCAGAGGAATGGGCTTCACCACCTGAGATACGATGACACAAGAAAAATCTAAAACTATTTCCATCCAGTTTCTTTCCCTTGATTTGCTTTTTTATTGTGTCTTGTAGGGATGAGTCATATCGGCCAATATTTGGACACTGAAATTATGCTTTTACTATAAATTGTTATTTCCAGTGAGAAAACATTACTTTATGGTAAGTTTACATGACAACAATGCATTATAAATGGAAATGTTTTCTTTTGCGTTTTTCACATACAGATGACAACAGTGTCAAAATGAACCCTGTTCACATGCATCAGCAAAAACTACTAAAAACACTGTATTCTGCTGCCAGTCCAATACTTGGTGATGTAATTTTGTAAAGAAACACTACACCCCTATAGACTGAACATGTAATACGTATGCCCATGAGCATGACGTCACAGTTTTCACAAATTCACGTTTTGCAAAAGTTTGCTTTTTCAGGCCCCCAAAACACCGTTATTGTTTAAATGAAAGGCCAAAATGCATAAAAAGTATTACGTTTTTATTTGAAAACAGTGTCATGTAAACGGCCCCTTAGTGCCTAGCCGCAGTGAAACTGCAGCAAAGCTTTCAAGCAGACAGTGTGAAAGTCCATTAACAGGGTCAGTTGTTCTAATGGTTATGTAAGGAAGGCCTGCTGCTCTCAGAAGGAGATGTTCCACTTCAAAACTTCTCATTTCCTGTTTCTTACTCCAACTGTTTTTCAGCTATTTTTGTTAACAGGGCACCTGATCCAATGATTTAACCATTAACAGTACTTAGCAATAGTTAACTAGTTAATTAATCCAGTGATTTAATTGTTAACAGTAGTAAGGTAGAAAATCAGTAATCCGAAGAGTCAGTAATGATTCCATATGAATAAAATGGAAGACAACGGTGACAGTATATTGTGAAATTAGTCTTATTTTAACAAAATAGAAAAAACATCTTTGTAAAATTAACTATAGATTAACAAGCTAAAACAAAACAATTAAAAATAGAATATAAAGAGTTTGAATTTCAATTTTGTTTTTGTTTTTTTAAATGGCATTCTTCAAAACGAGCCATTCATAAACCATGTATGCAAGGCCAGAACTAATCTTTTTTTTGTTAAAACTACCCTTATAATTACATCAATTCTATTAATAATATAATTGAAACACTTTAAAATAAGGTCTCATTTGTTAACATTAGTTAATGTATTATATAACACGGACTAACAAAGATTAATACATTTTAAAAATAATTATTGTTGGTTTGTTTATTGTATGTTAGTTTATAGTTGTTTATAGTTTATAGTAGTTCATGTTGTTCAGGATGCATTAACTAATATAAACAGACTTACACAAACTTTTGTAATGTTGAAATTAACATTAAGATTAATAAATGCTGTAGAAATACTTAACAATGTTAAACAATTTTAACTAATGAAAACTTGTTAAATTGTTACCAATATAATTTTATAAACCATTTAACACACTATTTCAGAAAAATGCTAGTAATGAACAAAAACTCAATCTTTGCAAACATGAGCACAACAGTAACAGGCATGTGCAAAACTACATTTCATTGCCTGAACAACTAGTTGATTTTAATTTGAACTAATTTTAATGTCCTAAGCCAGCCCTGGTTAAATTAGCCTGGTTTCGGGTTCACCTGACTGTCACGGGACATGTTTTCACATTTAAATAATATCCATTCTTGCGTTCAAAAACAGCCGGCTATTGCTATATGTGCTTGTGGTGAGATGTGCAATAAACAGCAAGAGTTGCGATAGCTATGGTTTCATTGTCTCGTACCATTGGGCCTCTTCTGCTCCGCCTCTCCAGCCACTCGCTCTTCCAGGTGGGCATACAGGTGGCCTTGAGCTTCTCTCGGATCAAACGCTCCTCCGGCCGGTCCTCCATCTTCTGCAGCCCGCGCAGAGTCTCCTTGTTCTCCATGTCCCGGCTGCAGAAAGACAAGGAATTATGATCATAAGTCTGTGTTAATAAGCATGTACATGAATTTGTATTTCACCATATTTATCCCTTTCCACCATATTTCAACAGAAATTACCATTCAATCACATCCTCTGCTGAGCCAAAGTCATGTGAGTTTGTTGCATATCACATGGATTTATTCAGTAAATGTGCTTTCATCGTAGCTTATTGTAGCACATGTTTTCATGTGCATTTTTAGAATTTATGCGCATCTTAGCATTTCCATCTAGAGTTTTTTATGCGATATCCCAAAATATGCATAAAAACAGGTGAATGGAAACATAGCTAATGTTATCTGAATTAATCTGACTGACTAACTGATGTGGTGAAATGTCTGATTTACACCCTGAGACATTCATTCTCATCTATACAATATTTGCTGATAGTTCAAAACATGCCACAATACAATTACGATTTGATTAGATTCAAGGGCCTAAGGTTGATATCAATATTATTACAATGTTATGTGCCTATTTTACAAAACAGGTTACATTTTTATTAACTGACAAATGCAACCAAAATTTAACATGACCATTTAATGAAACTCTCTGAAATCATGTGTCTCAATAGGAAAAAAACAACAAAAAAAACACGTAAGATGTTTAAATAAAATAAGTTCAACAGACATTGCATGCTAGAAAGTGTCAAAATAAATGTGCATCTTAAACATAATTCTGACATGCTGAATCGACAACATAATTTCATTAGTCATTTGACTGATTAATTGATCCATATCCATTATCCATCAAAGATTTCACGTTACAAAAAAGTATTTTTGCAGTATACAGTGAATGGAGAAAATACTGCATCAAGAAATGCCAACTGCCAACTTACCCGTCATGCTTATTTACATAAGATGAAAATCACAACTGAGGGTCTCATTAAACATCATTAAAGTAAATGGTGAAAAAGCCCCTAAACTGCCCGACAGAGAGACTGAGTTTAAGATTGAGAAAGACAGACACAGAGAGACAGTCAGACAGAGTCTAAGCACCCATTTAGCGCTGTGTGTCCACATGTGGCGGCAGGATCAGGAAGGAGAGGTGGGCAGCTGTGGAGCGTCTCCATCTGTAATGAGCAGCAGGATCACTGGTGTCCTTTCGCCTCTTTTGGGCTCCTCAGTAAGCAGTGAGCGCTGCATAACAATAACAACCCTAGACAGGAAAGCCAGACTTCCTGTGCTCCCCCAGTCACATCAAATGAGGAAGTGGAGTGACGTCAAAAAGAGCTACTCTTTTGCAGAAGCGTTATCTGCTGACCAACTGATTGGTAAGGCTCGAGCAAAAACTGTATTGCTAATACAATCCCCCAAAATTGACCTTAAATCTGTGTTCATCAAGCATGGTTACAAAAAGTAACTTTACCAGTTTTCTACAGTATTGTTAATGCAGAATACAAACTCTGAATACTGTCAGTATTGAATATTGACAGTAAAGGTTAGCTGCGATAAAATATTGCTTTATTGTGTCCATAACGATCAAACTGTAAGAATCACAGAAAGGCTCCATGCACAATGGTGCATGCGTATGCACCATTGTCCTGTTTGGAGAATGATCATTATTATTAATTGATTGTTGATTAATTATAGAGGATGAGGACGGGACGGGTGTATTCAAAAGTTACACTAATGATCGACTGTGAAAACCAAACGAAGGAGCCTTTCTGTGATTCTTACAGTTTGATTCAATAGATAGCAACACCAATGCACAGTGACTTTCAGTTCAATGCAGAACAACATTCAACGCTTTGTTCCTTTTTTCTTCTTTCAAACTGCTAGATACAATTGAATGTAAAAGAACGCAGAATTTCGACATATGAACTTAACTGCTTTAACCTGACATGCTGTATTAAAAAAACATGACCAGCCGTGGTTTCAAAACAAAATTTCAAGCCAACAGGACGATAATAGTGATGTGTTAAAGATAATTATGGTAATCTGCAGAGAGGGCGTAGAGACACTTTGAATGTTTTTTTGTTTTTTGTGTGTTGTGCAGTTGGTCAGAGTTCACACAATGACAAAACATGATGCCTTATGGTTTGAGTTTTGTAAGAGGGATTAACGAGAAAAAGGAAGGGAAAAAATGTTGTGTAAATTAAAAGAATAACTATTAACCCCTCTCACCAGCACTCAAGTACTATTAGTTCTGTCAATCGATAAAAATAAAAAAACTAATTAAAATCATACATTTTTTCTGTAATCAATCAAGATTAAACATTTGAGTTTTTAATATTTTAAATTGTAATAAATTCAGTTACTCTCCAAATTAATATAGAAACAACTTAAAGACAGTATATTTTAAATATTTGTTAAATGGCATCTTTTTATGAATGAAGGCCAGTATGACTGATACCACTGCTGCTACTGATGTCTCTATGAAATGGATTTTTAAACATTAATTATAGACATTCAACATTACAGTATAACTAATAGCTATCAAGTTCAACATTTATTAGGCTTAAAAATAGTTTTAAAGTTCACTTAATTTAAGTTGTCTTCACATAAACCCATTATAATAAATGTCATTTACCTGTGGGCTGTCTAACAGGCAGGAACTATTTAGAAATTGAATAAAGTTATCAGACACTTTACAGTCTTCAATGCGTAATTTATAAATGAAATTAGATTAATCCTTAAAGCTACAATTTTCTCTGTTACTTTTGTTCTTTGATTAACTATAATGACAGACAAAACAGCAACTGCTTTATTAGGCTGCTCACAACTCTTCAAGTTCATTTAAGACGTTATTTGACTCATTTAAGACTGAGGATACTCAACAAAACTATATCTATCCATCAATCATCACAACTATAATTTCCAAATTTCCAGTTTACCCAAATGCAGTGTGCTGGACTTAACTATGCTGGTAACCAGACAGCTGACGGTAGCTATTGACTTCCATTGTAGGTAATATAAATAAATAAATAAATAAAATTATATTATATTATATATTATATTATATATACACATACACATACACATATACACACACACTATGGAAGTCAATGGCTGGTTACCAACATTTTTTTAAATATCTTCTTGTGTGTTCAACAGAAGAAAGAAACTTGTACAGGTTTGGAACAACTGAGGGTGAGCAAATGACAGAATTTTCATTTTTGGGTGAACTATCCCTTTAAACAGTACTTTTAGCTATTAAACATATTTAAAAGGCATCATTAACATTTTATAAGCCTAACTGCAAATTTACAGACTTTATTAACAAATTTATTAACAATTACAGGACATGATGAACCATAACTTTTCATTTAAATGAACACCAACACATAATGCCTACATAAAGTGTCGCGTTCAGTTTTGGATTTATTTAGCATAATCAGTTATATGTTTAACACCATATTTATATGTTTAACACCAGCAAATGTTAAATTACAGAAATTAACATCTTATTTTTCCCCAGCCCTAAAATGTATTAAAACATTATAGACCCCTAAATCGCATACATCATGGTGACGTCACCGCTCTAGCTGGAGGCAAAACATAAATAAGAACTCATAGCAGGCGCACTAAAAGTTTGAGGTTTTGACTTTAAAATGTCGTCTTGTTGTGTTTTTGACTGCCAGAATAGAAGGAACAGCACTTTTGGTTCAAAACTAAAGTTACCAGATCCCGGCAGACATTCCTTCATAGAAATCAAGGAGACAAATTGTGGTTGAATGCAATACGGCGTACAGACTGGACGGAGACGATCATAAATAATGCTCGTGTTTGCAGTGCACACTGCAAATCAGGTAAAATAATCGATGCATATGTAATGGTGTGTTGGTTTTATCTAGTACAAATCAGCAAGTTTCTGTTTTATAGGTGAAAAGTCACCAATCTTCAGCGCACTAGCTAGCTTAAAATGTTAAACAAACATACAGCGATAGATGTGTGTGCCATCCTTTGAATAGTCTCTTAAAATAATCCATTCATTGCTAGCCATAATCATAGTTAGCGAAGCGTTAGGTTACATTAGACAATAAGCCTTGACAAAATTCCCTGAATCATCCGAAAGTAATTCATATGTTGTCTAGGAAATATCCAAAACTTAATTTACAAAAAAAGCTGTCACTGTCCTGCAGAGTCAGTGACTGTACATATTCGGACAGTTCTGAAGCTTCTTGTGCATCCATGTTTAATAAATGCCTCCTAAAACATGCTAGCTTACGCTTGTCAACATTGAGTCCAGCGCCTCTTTTTGCCTCCAGCTAAGCCCCGCCCACCAGGAAACGTTGCAATGTTTACAAACTTTTAAGGGGTCCATTAATAAATAATATTAAATATTTTATATTATAATATAACATTTATAATTCATATTTAATACGATTAAATATTAAGATAGTTCTGAGATTGCAGTTTTCGTTCCATTTATAATAACATTAGGCCCTATTATTTTCCTTGATTACTGTTTATTTGAATATTTGTGTATAATGGAGAAATACGTGACTACATGCCATTTTTGTAATTTCATTTGCAAATATTTACATTAACATATATCTTTTAAAATAAGTACGTGTGTTCATTAGCATGTGGCAACAGCACTGGTATGGAGAATTATGAAATGCAAAAACAAGTGTTTGAGAATAAACGTAATTTCACCTTGGTAAGGAATTGATCTTGTTTCCCAAGAAAGTTCTGATAAATGTTAAATTATCAAACTGCAGACGGTGTCAAGTTTTCTATTGTATGGACACATTACTTGTACTGACAAACGCTAAATCTAGCACTCAATGTTCTGGATGAGGACTGTGCGGCTTTAACATGACCGCAAACGGCAACACTGTAAGCGTGCAAGAACACAACAGAGCACCTCACTCCCACACTAGGAAAAAGGAGCTCTCACGAGCATGAGCCAGCCACAACGAAACTGGATAGCAGGAATTCACCATCTTTACTTTGAATGGGAAAGTCGGTGGTGGCCAACCCCTGCCTCTCAGATAACAGCTATCCCACAGTGCCATAGGGCAGGAACAAAGAGGCATTGTGGGCCACGCAGGTGGGATGTGGAAGAGCCAGCGGCTGGGAATCCATTTCAAGCCTCCACGTAAGCCTAGACTGCAGGCCTGTAGCTGTGCACACCCTTTCTCATGGGCCGCACTGCTCTCAGCACTCGGGTTACTGCCAACACAATGAGCGTGTCTCTGCTGGAGGGGCCGAGCACTCAGACGTTAAATCAAGACTCCAAATATGCACTGAACTAACCAGCACTCAGCACAGGTAACTAATCCAGCAATCAAAAACAAAGAACAAGCCACAAACTAACCTTTCTAACCAACCATAAAGCAAAGCCTTCGTTTAGATTCCTGCTCGGCGCAGGCTGGACATTCAGCATCGTGACATGCATCCTGGGATGTAGAGATGCACCAGTCCACCAGCCATAAATCAATCACGGTTTTGGCTCCAAACACACGATTGGTTTTTAGTTTTTATTTTGCCAGATCTCTATTTAGGACTTTCACACAAACCGCACTGAAATCATTTCCCATAAAAATCATGTGTGGAAATATTATGAAGTCTACAAACACAGGCCAGACAGAAGCCATGTTTCCATTACCCTTTAAATTGCGCAAACTGAAATTTCGAATTGAAAATACGCTCAATGGAAACACGTCAATGAGGTGGTTTTCAGGCTATTCGAAAAAGGAATATTTTGCAAAACATTTTTTCGCATTTACAGGTCACCTGACGTACAGTCACAACATCATTCTTTAAAGAGAGCAGGGTATGTTTGTACAGAAGACGAGAGAGGGGTTGCTTTTCTTTTCTTATTTATGAATCTCTTTCCTCGCACCTCAGCTTCACCCCATAGATGCAACGGGAGGACGCAAGAAAAGAAAATGAGGATGGGGTAATTTGAGAAATATTTGTATATTGGAATATACTTGATCCCTTGAGCGTCACTTCAGAGCGTCATCAGCTGCACTCGAGTCACAAGGGATCTGTGAACCCTTAAAGTTTGACATCTAATACTAATAGTATTAATCTTTTAACAATTAATAATTAACATAATAGAAATTAATAGTATTAGATGTCTATGCACCTGTGCATCCTCACTCATAGCTCCTCAGGAAGCTTCCTTACAATCGTTCCTCATCACTTCGCGGTGCATTTTTAGAATTGCAATGGCATTTATAGAATTAAAATGGCCTTCGAGATTTTCTTTGATCGTTTTACACGTCACAGGCTGGAGGATGGAGGAGCGAAGAAATGAGGAAGCCACTGGAGTATTGAGAAGCACTCAGGGAAGCATATATTAGGGAGAAGTGCTTCTAGAAGCCATGGCAAATAATACACTAAAAAGAAATATATAAATACTGAATTGGGGGTGGTGATGCCATGAAAAATCATTATCAGTGCATCACTACTGGGATGATTTCTTTAAACGGCATTCAGTGAGTTCAGATGATGGACACTTGTTGGCTGGGCTATTTTCTACTTCAGGCATGGGCAACATCCAATGTCCTATATATTATATTATATTATATTATATTATATTATATTATATTATATTATATTATATTATATTATATTATATATATATATATATATCATATTATATATATATATATATGATTTTTATATATAATATAATATATAATATAATATATATATATATATATATATATATATATATATAATATATATATATATATATATATAATATATGATTTTTTATATATATATATATATATATATATATATATATATATATATATATATATATATATAAAAAATCATATTATATATATATAATATTATATATATATATATATATATATTATATAATATTATATAATATAATATAATATAATATAATATAATATAATATAATATATATATTATATATATATATATATATATATATATATATATATATATATTATATTATATAATATATATATATATATATATATATATATATATATATATATATATATATATATATATATATATATATATATATATATATATATATATAGTACAGTATATATATATATATATATATATATATATATATATAGTACAGTATATGATATATATATATATATATGATATATATATATATATATATATATATATAGTACAGTATATGAGATATATATATATATAGTACAGTATATGAGATATATATATATATATATATAGTACAGTATATGATATATATATATATATATAGTACAGTATATGATATATATATATATATATATAGTACAGTATATGAGATATATATATATATATAGTACAGTATATGATATATATATATATAGTACAGTATATGATATATATATATATGATATGATATGATATATATATATTTTTTTTTTTTTTTTTAAGGAAAATAATGCCAAAAAAGCCATTAACAAACAAACAAAACAATATGACTAGGCTGTGTTAAAAAGATCTATTTTAAATCGATTCTCATTTGATCAAACCGGCAAAAAAAGTCACAATACGATATGTATCCAGATACAATATGTATCACGATACGGGTCTGCACTAAAATGTCACCTCAGTACAATTTAATTTAGCAGCTGTTCATTAAATTTATATTGTAATGTATTTATTCTAATATAATAATAAAATATCTTTAAATTGCTGGTAGGTTATCAATGCACAAATTAACACGTGTTAAGAACACATTTAAGAAAAATTATTCAAAATTATTAAAAAATTAGAAGTGTTCTAAATTAATGTGCTTTCTTCAATGTAGCTTACGCACACAAACATTCAGCAACACAGAAACTTCTCAACTAGAGATGCAACAATACAGTTAGCCCACGGTTCAATACATACCTCGGTTTTTGGTTCGTTTTGGTTCTGATGGCTTGACACAGAGTGTTTTTTGTTATTCTATGCTTAGGTGGCAGGAACAGTAAGAGGTTGAGAAAAAAAAAAATTGCAATACTCTATTTTACTCAAAAAGCGGAAAAAAAAAATCCTTGTGTGTATGTGTATACATACATACATACACACACATACATACACATATACACACATACACACACACACACACATACACATACATCAGCTTGTATGTATGTATGTGTGTTTAACTGGGCTTGGAGCTAAACTATGCAGGACAGTGTTTGGAGACTATGGGGCTGTCAAGGGATGAAGGAACAATGGAACAATGGCAAGGAACAATGGCTTACGCCACAGCACCGACTGTAAATATGCACCCTGAGGAAAAAACGTAGAAGTAACTCAGTGAGGAGTTGGTAACATGTTTTTGAAAAAACATAATTTTTAAAGCTGCAGTCTGTAAGTTGCCTCTTTGTCACCATCTCTCTTTGAAACCTGCAATTGCAGTTATTTGCAGAATTATCTTTACGTGGGTTGTGCATCAGCATGAATCTAATGGGAATCTAATCAGTCACCACATGGGTGATACTGTACTCCGGAATCACAGATTCTGCGTCTTGGAAGTATGACCAAAATAAGAATTTTCACCGGAAAATGTCATCTGAACGAGTAAGTAACATGTCTGCCACTTTTGTTCTGACCAACTTAGAAAAAAAGCATTAGGCCTACAAAAACTCACTCTGGCAATGGTGATTAAATCTAACGATTGCTTAGCTCAGATCATGTCAAACCATGCAAATTATTATTGTTGTTATACTTTGCTCTCAAATTGTTAACATTAACAACATGAGCATTGTGTGACTATGTGTATTTAGTGTGTATTAGCATTACCTGTAGATTTCAATTTCTGTAGCCACTCCACAGCCCAAAGTCTTTTGCTTTTGACTACGGGTGAGTAGTCTCCATTTGTCACTGATGATTGTCATTTTGACCTTTCTGGATTACAATCCGCCATCAAACTGATAAATTTAATTATTCCAGCCGTTTTTCATTAAGAATAACAATGAACCCACCATTCAAAAATTGCAGCTTCCGAATTTGAAAGTGAAAGTAAAAGGCTCATTTCCACAGTCATTCATAATGGTGCGTGTCCACTGGTGCAGAGCGAGCATTTTCAGTTAATTCATATGGAAGCTCAACCTCTGTCTATTGAAACCGCTCGCTTTGCTCCGCACCGTTATGAATGGCCTTGGAAAAAAGATTGAACGCGTGAATGATCTCTCTCGCGTTTTCTCTTTGTTTATGTGTGTGTAACCTATAAATGCATGCATGCATGCGGGGGAAGGGTGCGATTTTCGAATAACAATCGAATCATTTCCAGTGATCTTCGAATATTATTTTTGCTTGAAATGCCCATCCCTAGTAAGGAGACAGTTTTGAACACTGGCTGGTTATGTACTTGCTCAAAAATTGATTTTGGTTAACCAAAAAAAGTGACGGACTTCAGCTTCAACTCACGTCTTCACTGTTAATAGAGAAACGCAGCACGGACTGAGGTAATTCATACATAATCTCTCTCGCTCTCAGGCCCGTAAATGAACACAGACTTTAACAACAATGAACAACACTAACCTTACACTTTCTGTGAACAGAATGTCAAACTGGAGATCGCTAAACTACAAGCTTACTGGGGTCTCATTTATAAAACTGTGCGTAGGATCCCTACTAAAAGCGTACATACGCGCAAAAGCTAGATTTTGCATACGCACAAAAAAAAAAAAATCAGATTTATAAAACCATGCGTACGCGAGAACCGGCGCACAAATCCCTTTATAAATCCCAGTCAGCGGAAGATTGTGCGTACGTGCATCTCCACCCTGTGTCCTCCCCGAAATCACCATATATGGAGCTTACGACGCCTAGTTTTACTATGCATAACCTCATCTGCATATCATTTCCATACACGTTCCCAACCACGTGACACTATGTTTAACACCGTCAAAGGTACAAGACATTGGAAAATATTAGATATGGACTATAAATGCCATTTGTGCCACACAGATAAAGATCATCCAATATCCTCTTCATGTTTTAGAATAAATATATCAAAATATCCATAAAAACAAAATTGTATAAAATACTTCAGATAAAGGTTTTAGGATAGAGTTGATTCATTCATTTCCACTGGCCAGATAGTATTTTAATAGTTTTAAACAATTCAAATCAAATTTATGCAGTTTTGCTGATGAGGTGAACATATCTTTCAGGAAGTTTAAAGGCTATTTTTAGTGGAAACAGATCGGACTACTTATTTATTGCAGTGTAAATACAATTGTCTGATTCGGCGCGAATCGACAAAGTATTTTAAAAAGAAAACATGCAAATCTTACAGTTTTCCTCAAAATATATCCTTCAAATGGTAATTGTTTGAAGATCCTTCACACGACATCAACACCTCCTGCAGCTGTGGCTGTACAGTAAGATATTATCATTTGACCTATTCAAACTGGACAACGGACCGTTCGACCACCGAATCCAGCAGTGTCTTCCATAATATCTAAGTTAAGTGTTCATCACTGATCGTCATTCTCGAAAAAATATTTTGTCATAACATCTGCAGTTTAGTTTAAAGAGGAATTATTGTGCTCCCAGCGCTCCTCGCTGTCATAAAACAGCGTGTCACTGGAAAAGTGATCGAAAGTAGCACATCTATTATCTCAATTCATATCACTTTGTCTCCAGAATGTGCGTACGCACGGCTCAAAGTTTGCTTAAAGGTGCGCACATTCTCCCGTCAAGTTTGTTTTTGAAGATCACAACCTTTGCGCGGGAACTGGCGTACGCACGCTTCCAGCCCTGTTTTGTGCGTACGCACGCTTTATAAATGAGACCCCTGGTGTTTTCAGAATTTCACAATTCCACAGCATGTGCGCAGCAGTGGACATGCTTAATTCGAAAACAAGAGCGTCCCTACTGTTTTCAGATGATGCGTGAACAAAACTTCACTAAACATTACTTGTAGCACACCTGCCATCCAATAATTGCAATATGCCTAGTACTTCATTACTTTTGATATAAAAAAAAAAAACTTTTAAACAATGAGTACGTTTTGGTGCTCTTTAATGTGGTGTTAAAGTTCACCCAAAAATGAAAATTCTCAGGTGTAATCGAATCATGATTCAGATTGCGTGTCAAACTGCCAACGGCTGAAATCAGGTGACTTTGGCGCTCCAAATAGCAGATTCGATACACTGATTCATTTATGATCCGATGCTTCCTGAAGCAGTGTTTTGAAATCGGCCATTACTAAAGTCGTTATTTGGTTTTTTTTTGGGGGCATCAAAAATATTCTCGGTTTATAAAATTAATATTGAACCACTGTACACACATGAACTGATTTAAATATGTTTTTAGTACCTTTATGGATCTTGAGAGAGGAAGTGTCATTGCTTCCTATTTAAGGCCTCACGGAGCCATCGGATTTCAACTAAAATATCTTAATTTGTGTTCCAAAGATTAACAAAGGTTGTACGTGTGTGGAATGGCATGAGGGCAAGTAATAAATGACAGAATTTACATTTTTGGGTGAACTAACCCTTTAAGGTCACTGTAACGCAAGAGGCACATGAACCGATCATCTCATCTGCTTTGCTACCAATTACAGCATAAACATGAAATAAACATGAATGAACATCAGAAGGAATATTGAAAGATACTGCACAACTTACTAAAATGTATCATGCCTCATGTAATTGATCAATCAGTTTTCAACAGCGGAAAGGCGCCAGAAAATCAGCTTGAGAACAATGTCACATTTACCTCAGAAAAGCCATTCAATGGCCATAAACTTAAAGGTGCCCTAGAACGTTCTTTCACAAGATGTAATACAAGTCTAAGGTGTCCCCTAAATGTGTCTTAAGTTTCAGCTTTTTTTTTTAATTATTTTTTTAACATCATTAACTATGCACCAATCCAGGCTACGGCCCCTTTAAATCTCGCGCTCCCTGCCCCCCGAGCTCTCGACTATAATACAGTGCATAAACAAAGTTCACACAGCTAATATAACCCTCAAATGGATCTTTACAAAATGTTCGCCATGCATGCTGCATGCATGCTTCGGATCATGTGAGTATAGTATTTATTTGGATGTTTACATTCGATTCTGAATGAGTTTGATGGTGCTCCGTGGCTAAAGCTAACATTACACACTGTTGGAGAGATTTAGTCTGTATAATTCATAAAGTTGCGTTTATGAACTATACAGACTGCAAATGTTTAAAAATGAAAATAATCGACAGCTCTCGTCTCCGTGAATACAGTAATAAATGATGGTAACTTTAACAACATTTAACAGTACATTAGCAACATGCTAACTAAACATTTAGAAAGACAATTTACAAATATCACTAAAAATATCATGTTATCATGGATCATGTCAGTTATTATTGCTCCAACTGCCATTTTTCGCTATTGTTCTTGCTTGCTTACCTAGTCTGATGATTCTGCTGTGCACAGATCCAGACGTTAATACTGCCTTGTCTAATGCTTTGAACATGAGCTGGCATATCCAAATATTGTGGTCATGCATATTAATGATCCCGACTGTTACGTAACAGTCGGTGTTATATTGAGATTCGCCTGTTCTTCGGAGGTCTTTTAAACAAATGAGATTTACATAAGGAGGAGGAAGCAATGGAGTTTGAAACTCAATGTATGTCTTTTCCATGTACTGAACTCTTGTTATTCAACTATGCCAAGGTAAATTCAATTTTTGATTCTAGGGCACCTTTAATAGTTATCTAGAAAAATAAACTCTAGAGAAGAGCATTTATTTCAATATAGTGTATTAATTTTTTGACAAATATGTGATAATGAATCCATCATGAAAAGTATTTATGACAACCACTATTTAAATGTTTATATTTCAGAAAAAAAGTAGAAACATAATAATTGTCATTAAAAAGTTATTATTATAAAGTTATCATCATGCCTTATGTGCAGTTTAAATGTTTTTATACAAAAGTTAAATCTAAGCAGCAAGAGGGAACAAAAGAGCATTTTTTGGTGGCAGCACATGCTGGACAGTCTGCACGAAGCCTTGGAAAATACATGTTTGTTTGGTGGCCATTTCTGAAAACACCCACCACTGTCCTGCCAACATCTCTAACAACCACGTTTAAGGAACTAGGACAGGCATGACGTATTAGTGTCTACTGCTATAGTGAAGTTAATCAGGTTTCCTTGCCTTTAAGCATGACGGGGGCGTTACAGAGACCAAACTTTTTCACGCTCGTCCACTAAGTTCCGGCTGTAATGTGAACTAGCACATGGAAAGAGCTGCTAACTGCCACTGACATGAGTGTTACCATTCAGTTACAGTCGAACTGGGTCACACTGTAAAACTAGGAGTGCTTTCAATCGCCGCACAAACTGGCTTACTGTACACCTGAGAGCCATTGGGGGGGGAGAAAAACCCCCAGGTGGAAAGCTCACAAAATTGACGGCTCTTCTATTATGTTGTTTCACAAAAAATATACTATCTAGGAAATGTAACATATCTGTGATCATACTGTTACCAGCCATAACTAGACATTGTTTAGGACGGTCATATGATTCTACTTTAAAAGCTCTTTATTTTGACTATTGGGTTAAACAGAATAGGTTAACATGCTTTAATATTCAAAAAACAAATTTTTCACATGCTGTACATTACTGCTGCTCCCCTATACCCGGTCTCTCTGAAACGCACTGACTTCTACAAAACCCAGTGCATTGAAACCTCGCCTTTTCTCTTTGCGCATTATGCTAATATTTCACATTGTGATGTGCACGTTTGAGGAAATAATATCTGGACTTGGATCAAGGCATTTTAGGCAGGTCTGGATCAGTGTTCTCTGTTAGATAGAATAACCTGCTTCGTAGGAGACTATGAGCTTAGTAACTTTGCAGATCTTATACATGCACAAACATACATTATACACTAAAGAAAAAGGAAAACATTAAAAAGCATCATATGACCTCTTTATTCATATTGTTTGATTTGGCCATTTCACACTTTAATGAAAATTCTTGACTAAAACAAAACCTAAAAATCTTGAACATACTTTTTATAAGTGCTTAAGCTTATTCTTCAGTTGCCCTATTTCAAGAACATCTGGGTTCCAACAACTGGAAATATTGTATATTTTAATATACACCACAACTAAAGATTTTTAAACAGTGCAAATTCAAAAGTTAAAACTTAAAAGGTTAGTTCACCCACAAATTAAAATTCTGTCATTAATTACTCACCCTCATCTCAACAACATCCAGCTTTTACAAATGCAATTCAACTGGTCAACATGCACGCTGCTTTTTTCCTCCATATGAAAAATACTCTAACTGGATGCTAAAATAACGGTTTCACATTTTTTAAGCCAGGATTTCTGGCCAGTGTTTTCTTTCAGCTGAAAAGTAAAAATGCCATGGGGAGAGTTAAATGTTCATGTATCTGTATATTAGACTTAAGTTCCATTTAAATTGTATTTTTCTATACCAGGTTGCAAAGTTCACACTAATCTATTTTTTCCCCTATTATACATTATTTGAATTTATGCATGTAGCAGACACAAGAGGTTCTCACGGGTCCACTAGGATCCAAAAACCTGAGGTCCGACCCAACCCGGCAAGTGCCTCAGATTCGAACTCAGAAATAACTTGTATCCATTGGGCAGGCAATAATATAATGTAATGAGTAAATAAATCAATGAAAGTAATAGCACAGTGGCCAAATCAGTCAGCAGGACACTGGGATTTTTCCTAACTGACTGCGGGGCTGCAGGCTGTGTACACGTCAATGTCGTTTACATTTGGGTCCAGTCACGTTCGAAAATAAATGCCGTCGGGTTGGGCAAGAAGTGATTCAGGTCAGGTACAGATTTTAGGACCTGAGAAGACCTCTACCAAACACTTATCCAAACTGACTTGCATGAACTGAGGAAATTTGTATCTCTAATATAATGTATTTCCTGAGACTTGAACCCATGATCTTGGCATTTCTAGCACCATGCTCTGCCGTTTGTCTGTAGGTAATGGTGCATGACCCAAGCATGAGCGCACTTCATCAATATGTATTTTCACATGGTCAGGCTTGTGTGTCAAGTGCTTTGAGAAAGTGCTTTTGTTATTCAATGCAGCTCAGAGATTTTATATCAATGGAGAAAAAAGACAGTGACTAATGTGATTACTGGAAAATTAAATGTTCAGAGGAGGAAATGTGTGTTACTATATACCTCTCAGTTGCTACACACTTTAATTTGAGGTTTTGTTTCTTAATGTACTTGCTATTTTTATACACTTTATTGTATATTAAACCTATTTGCATTTTATTTTGTTGTATATCCTGTTTACACACTTTTAAAGAGCAGCATTAGAGAAAAGATTTATCAGATCAAAACCGTTGTTGGCTGCAGAGGTCCATTCAGACAGTTAGTTGAATCTGAGGGAGGAACCATGGTTTTATTTTTGGAAGTCATCTGAGATGTCAACCTTACAATAAATTTCCTAATATAGAATTGACAAGAAAGAGATCAGCACTATATATATACAGGTTTGTGCTAATGGAGACAGTGACTAGCGCAAATAATCCTCCAGCAGAAAAATTAAAACATTGTTGGACTGGACATAATATCCAGTGAAAATACCAAAATTTTTGCTTTGTACATTTTCCACTGAGAAAGGACATTAAAGATGATGAAACTGAACATGTTCTATGAATAGTTTTCTTCTAATTTGGTACACTTCTAACATTTGTAAATATTACAGGGTAGCATACAAATGTGAAACAAGCAGACATGTCAAAGCAAACTCCTTTAACTGTCTGGTAATGACCAAACGGAAAGTGTTTTTTGTATGAAGGCACCTCATTAAAAACCTGCTTTCACATAAGCTTTCAAGACACCATAACTCTATTTTACAACAAATTCAAGTGAGCTTTAGGGGGGGAAAAAAAAGGACTTTTGCCCAGATTTTTTGCCCCAATTTGCAGTCCGGACTCATCCACTCTAGTTGCAAAAAGAAAATTGTGTAGTAAATAATGGGCACATGTTTGATATTTTGAGCCGATCGTAGAACACATATAACAGCAACTCCCACTGCAATCTGTACAGGCCACACTGACCGTGTCTACCCACCCAAGACCACATCCATGTGCTTGGCTCATTTTTTTTGCAACTCAGAACATAGAGTCGCAACAACTACTGCCGTCAGATCCTGTACATCCATGTTTGTTTTCAACCATCATGCATCTCCTAGCAACAAGGCACATGCTTCTTTGTGAGTTTATGGTTTCTCAGTCGTTTACTGTATAATACCCAGTTTTTCCTGTGCAACCGATTGCAAACTCAGCAATTGTATAATGCCTAGTGCTTCAAAATCTAAAGAGATTTTATGTATGCCAGCCTTCAGCGACAGTTTCTCTCTAGCAGAGTCATAGGTAAATTTAAAAAAAAAATAAACAGGGCATTCTTTAATATATCATTAAATCACAGGCAGCAAAGAATGCAAAGTTCTACAGTACAAAATCACTCCAGACAGTAAAAATACATGACAAATAATCCAGGAACAGAACATTCAATTGGCTATAAGTAAAGCGACTAACTAATGTTTTTTTCAGGCTTATTAGGAGTGCTTGAGGAGAATGTGAGGCCATATGTATAAAAAATAAATAAATAAATAAATAAAAAAAGTTGAAGCTTAACCTTCCAACATGATGAACCAAAATATGTAAGCATGGCCAAGTCAAAGCCCAGATCTATCATTACAATCCAGATGAAGTGATGTGGGGGACTTGAAGTGGGCAGTATATGCAAGAAACCCCTCCAATATCACACAGTTAAAGAAATTATGCATGAAAGAATGAGCAAATTTCTACTAGTCAAAGGAAGATAGTCGTAGGAAAGAAGCGTTTCCCATTAGGTATGGGAATGTATATGTATATGTATACATTCCCATACCCCATACACATATCCCATAATGTATATAATGAAAATCTTATATCTCATAATAACTAGGGCTGTGAATTTAATGAGTTAATTAGATTAATTACGGAAATAAATAAATGCGTTAAATTCTTAATTTAATGCACTTGCCCCGTCCCTAGACCTACATAAGTCATCTGATGATGAATATGATGTAGGTCAACAACTCACTGCGAGATATAGCCTATAGAATGTCCATAAAATTCAAGATATGAAAGGCAATCAATGAAAACCCTTTTAAGTGTACGACAACACGCGTAAGATCAAACCATTCACTGCTAAATTTAAATTAATATCTGACGACGTGATTTATATGAAAGTGCACGCCAAACACGCACACATAATATCTGAGCCAAAGTAGAGCCATGAGGACAATATTGAGAGCACGAGTTTTGTGGAGAGATTCGTGCTGTACATTAGCTACATCGATGCACTCTTGCGTTAATGTATTACATTGATGCACGCTCGACATCTGTGGGTGCTCAGTGCCTATACAGCCTATAGTTCATGAAAGGCTATAGTTAAGTTTGTGAATACTTTGAATAAAATAGGAAAAATGGAATAAGCACTACAGCACTATTGCACCCAAGTAATGCATCGCCCCCACATTAATAATAAATATGCATATATTGTGTATTAATTTATTAAACTTAATAACCTAGCTTTCTTGGTAGCCTTCAGTAAATTAACTTGTCTAACATCAGTTGACCATGTTTACTTTCAATTCCGTATTACCAAAAAAAAAAAAAATAAATTAAAATTCAGTCATCATTTACTCATGGTCCAAAGGTTTATGTAATAAATATAAAATAAAAATATTTCTTTCTGAATCTACTTTTTGTAATGTCTATTTGATGCTTTACACAATGACAACTACAAATATCTTTTAAATTAACTGGCACATCATGCAATTAATTAAACATTTGAATCGCTTCCCAGCCCTAATAATAACATAAAATCTGCAACCCAATTCAGAGGCTGTATCCCTCAAAAGCTGCATTAAAGGGCCGAATGCATCACAGTGGCCCAACGAAGGATGTCTCAATTTGAAGCCTCCTTCAAATGCGTCCTTTGAAGTCTGTCCTTCAAAGGATGAAGCCTCTGAATTGGGACACAGCTAAGGTTTCTATTGATGTTTTGCGGTATTGCTTTGTCAAATATCTGTCAAAAGAATTTAAAAAAGTTCTGTTTAAGTGTGATATGGCTTTATGCCCTTATCAAGTCACATAAGACTGTGAAGGTATATAGTAATAGGAATAATAATATAAAATTATTATTATCATCCCTATTAGCTTCCTAAAACACCAGTGTTAATGTAATGTAGACAGAGACTTTTACAACTAAAGAGGTTTGAGTCCACTTTAAAGTCCAGGTATAAGTCAATGCACAGACTTTTTTACTGTTCAGTTTGGACACTGAACATGGGTTGGAGCTCTTAATTCTCTCTCCAAGTGCACCAGATTGATGCATTTATTTTGGGTCCACCCACCAGTCTCGCAAAATGCTGTGGGAAACCCTAAT